>NC_053392.1:496210373-496513403 GCF_905171765.1 Bufo bufo | reverse complement strand
CTTAGATTAAGTTATGACTGTCAACATATAGAAGGTTTAGGTGGCATAATTTGGACAATTGCATGTATGGGTATTACAGCTGTATGTGGTCAATATATATGATATAATGGAATAGTCATAAGTAGAGATGGCCTTGCGGTTCACCCGGCAGTCGTTTCACGGCGAACTTTGCGCGTTCGCGATTTGCCGAACATGCGAACATATGGCGATGTCCGCCGGCGCCATATTCTTTTGCATTGCGCCGAACTTTGACCCATGAGACATCCATCAGGTGGGACAGGACAGCCAATTGAGATGTTTCAGCACATGGACACCCCCCCCCCCCCCCCCCCCCCGCCCTATCACAGAACCCTATCTGGCAGCCATTTTACATTCTGTGTTTTTCCAGGGTAGGGAGAGGTTGCTTTGTGGAGCAGGGACAGGCTATTAGGGACACCAAAAGCTAGCTAATACGGCCATAAAAGTCTTTTCAAGGACTGGTATAGGTGTGCTATCGATAGGTGTGATATACTGAGGGGTGTGATATACTTATAATATACTTTCTAACATAAAAAGAATATTATAGTGCATTTGTATTGTGCAGCAGTTGTGTGCGGTTCTGCTGCGATACTGCAGCTAGATAGAGGGACAAACACTATTGGAACAACTATTTGAAACGGGTGTGATATACCTGTTGCCCCCAAAAACACTGATTGAGGGGTGTAATATACCTATAATATACTTTCTAACATAGAAAGTATATAGTGCATTTGTATTGTGCAGCAGTTGTGTGCGGTTCTGAGCGGTGTGATATACCTTCTTCCACAAAATACTGATTTAGGGCTGCGATATACCTGTTGCCCCAAATAAACAGGATGGTGTGATATAACTGTTGTGGCAAAAAAAATTATTAAGAGGTTCGATATACCTGCCTCCACAAAATACTGATTGAAGGCTGCAATATACCTACTTCCACAAAATACTGATTAAGGGGATTGATATACCTGCTTCCACCAAATATTGATTGTTAAGTGTGTTTTCCCTATTTCTAGTTTGTTGTATTCCTCTATTTTTGGGTATTAGAGGGAGGTATCCTGAGGGAGTCTCCTGTTCGTTCAGCTGGGAAGGAACAGGTAATCTTTAGTCCTGACACTATTTCCAGGGGCCTTTAGGGTCAGATAGGGCTCTAGGTTCCTGGGTATGAACATTCCTACCATCAAGGTCTGTTCATACTAATAATAGTCAGGGCTCGGTTTAGAGATTTCCCTAGTTTCCAGGCCTAGTACCTTTTCCCTTCCCTCCTGTGTTCGGTGTGGAGTTTACCAACCACAGGGCGCCGTGACATTATCAACCGCCAAAAAACATTTTTTGTTTGTGTCAGTGAGGCTATGGATCCAATCGCTGTACTGGCTAGACAATTGCAGGGCCTTTCTATAGAGGTAGCTGACCTCCGCACGCAGATCCAAGGATCACAGGCTGCCGGTGCCAGTAGTACAGTGGTGGCCAAAAGTTTTGAGAATTACATAAATATTGGAAATTGGAAAAGTTGCTGCTTAAGTTTTAATAATAGCAATTTGCATATACTCCAGAATGTTATGAAGAGTGATCAGATGAATTGCATAGTCCTTCTTTGCCATGAAAATTAACTTAATCCCAAAAAAAACTGCATTTCATTGCTGTCATTAAAAGACCTGCTGAGATCATTTCAGTAATCGTCTTGTTAACTCAGGTGAGAATGTTGACGAGCACAAGGCTGGAGATCATTATGTCAGGCTGATCGGGTTAAAATGGCAGACTTGACATGTTAAAAGGAGGGTGATGCTTGAAATCATTGTTCTTCCATTGTTAACCATGGTGACCTGCAAAGAAACGCGTGCAGCCATCATGGCGTTGCATAAAAATGGCTTCACAGGCAAGGATATTGTGGTTACTAAGATTGCACCTCAATCAACAATTTATAGGATCATCAAGAACTTCAAGGAAGGAGGTTCAATTCTTGTTAAGAAAGCTTCAGGGCGTCCAAGAAAGTCCAGCAAGCGCCAGGATCGTCTCCTAAAGAGGATTCAGCTGCAGGATCGGAGTGCCACCAGTGCAGAGCTTGCTCAGGAATGGCAGCAGGCAGGTGTGAGCGCATCTGCACTCACAGTGAGGCGAAGACTTTTGGAAGATGGCCTGGTGTCAAGAAGGGCAGCAAAGAAGCCACTTCTCTCCAAAAAAAACCCATCAGGGACAGATTGATCTTCTGCAGAAAGTTCGGTGAATGGACTGCTGAGGACTGGGGCAAAGTCATATTCTCCGATAAAGCCTCTTTCCGATTGTTTGGGGCATCTGGAAAAAGGCTTGTCCGGAGAAGAAAAGGTGAGCGCTACCATCAGTCCTGTGTCATGCCAACAGTAAAGCATCCTGAAACCATTCAGGTGTGGGGTTGCTTCTCATTCAAGGGAGTGTGCTCACTCACAATTTTGCCCGAAAACACAGCCATGAATAAAGAATGGTACCAAAACACCCTCCAACAGCAACTTCTTCCAACAATCCAACAACAGTTTGGTGAAGAACAATGCATTTTCCAGCACGATGGAGCACCGTGCCATAAGGCAAAAGTGATAACTAAGTGGCTCGGGGACCAAAACATTGACATTTTGGGTCCATGGCCTGGAAACTCCCCAGATCTTAATCCCATTGAGAACTTGTGGTCAATCCTCAAGAGGCGGGTGGACAAACAAAAACCCATTAATTCTGACAAACTCCAAGAAGTGATTATGAAAGAATGGGTTGCTATCAGTCAGTAATTGGCCCAGAAGTTGATTGAGAGCATGTCCAGTCGAATTGCAGAGGTCCTGAAAAAGAAGGGCCAACACTGCAAATACTGACTCTTTGCATAAATGTCATGTAATTGTCGATAAAAGCCTTTGAAATGTATGAAGTGCGTGTAATTATATTTCACTACATCACAGAAACAATTGAAACAAAGATCTAAAAGCAGTTTAGCAGCAAACTTTGTGAAAACTAATATTTCTGTCATTCTCAAAACTTTTGGCCACGACTGTAGTTACCAGGCCTGTCCTGAACCTAGGGTTGCACTTCCGGACAGATTTTCAGGGGGAAGTGATAATTTCATTCGGTTCAGAGAGTTGTGTAAATTGTACTTTAACCACCTCCGGACCGCCTAACGCAGGATCGCGTTCCGGAGGTGGCAGCCCTGCGCAGAGTCACGCATATATGCGTCATCTCGCGATGGGCGAGATTTCCTGTGAACGCGCGCACACAGGCGCGCGCGCTCACAGGAACGGAAGGTAAGAGAGTTGATCTCCAGCCTGCCAGCGGCGATCGTTCGCTGGCAGGCTGGAGATGTGTTTTTTTTAACCCCTAACAGGTATATTAGACGCTGTTTTGATAACAGCGTCTAATATACCTGCTACCTGGTCCTCTGGTGGTCCCATTTGTTTGGATCGACCACCAGAGGACACAGGTAGCTCAGTAAAGTCCCACCAAGCACCACTACACTACACTACACCCCCCCCCCCCGTCACTTATTAACCCCTTATTAGCCCCTGATCACCCCTGATCACCCCATATAGACTCCCTGATCACCCCCCTGTCATTGATCACCCCCCTGTCATTGATTACCCCCCTGTAAAGCTCCATTCAGATGTCCGCATGATTTTTACGGATCCACTGATAGATGGATCGGATCCGCAAAACGCATCCGGACGTCTGAATGAAGCCTTACAGGGGCGTGATCAATGACTGTGGTGATCACCCCATATAGACTCCCTGATCACCCCCCCTGTCATTGATTACACCCCTGTCATTGATCAACCCCCTGTAAAGCTCCATTCAGACGTCCGCATGATTTTTACGGATCCACTGATAGATAGATCGGATCCGCAAAACGCATCCGGACGTCTGAATGAAGCCTTACAGGGGCGTGATCAATGACTGTGGTGATCACCCCTATAGACTCCCTGATCACCCCCCTGTAAAGCTCCATTCAGATGTCCGCATGATTTTTACGGATGCACTGATAGATGGATCCGATCCGCAAAACGCATCCGGACGTCTGAATGAAGCCTTACAGGGGCATGATCAATGACTGTGGTGATCACCCCATATAGACTCCCTGATCACCCCCCTGTAAAGCTCCATTCAGATGTCCGCATGATTTTTACGGATGCACTGATAGATGGATCCGATCCGCAAAACGCATCCGGACGTCTGAATGAAGCCTTACAGGGGCGTGATCAATGACTGTGGTGATCACCCCATATAGACTCCCTGATCACCCCCCTGTCATTGATCACCCCCCTGTAAAGCTCCATTCAGATGTCCGCATGATTTTTACGGATGCACTGATAGATGGATCCGATCCGCAAAACGCATCCGGACGTCTGAATGAAGCCTTACAGGGGCATGATCAATGACTGTGGTGATCACCCCATATAGACTCCCTGATCACCCCCCTGTAAAGCTCCATTCAGATGTCCGCATGATTTTTACGGATGCACTGATAGATGGATCCGATCCGCAAAACGCATCCGGACGTCTGAATGAAGCCTTACAGGGGCGTGATCAATGACTGTGGTGATCACCCCATATAGACTCCCTGATCACCCCCCTGTCATTGATCACCCCCCTGTAAAGCTCCATTCAGATGTCCGCATGATTTTTACGGATCCACTGATAGATGGATCGGATCCGCAAAACGCATCCGGACGTCTGAATGAAGCCTTACAGGGGAGTGATCAATGACTGTGGTGATCACCCCATATAGACTCCCTGATCACCCCCCTGTCATTGATTACCCCCCTGTAAAGCTCCATTCAGATGTCCGCATGATTTTTACGGATGCACTGATAGATGGATCGGATCCGCAAAACGCATCCGGACGTCTGAATGAAGCCTTACAGGGGCGTGATCAATGACTGTGGTGATCACCCCATATAGACTCCCTGATCAACCCCCCTGTCATTGATCAACCCCCCTGTCATTGATCAACCCCCCTGTCATTGATCAACCCCCCTGTCATTGATCAACCCCCCTGTCATTGATCAACCCCCCTGTCATTGATCAACCCCCCTGTCATTGATCACCCCCCTGTCATTGATCACCCCTCTGTAAGGCTCCATTCAGATATTTTTTTGGCCCAAGTTAGCAGAATTTTTTTTTTTTTTTCTTACAAAGTCTCATATTCCACTAACTTGTGTCAAAAAATAAAATCTCACATGAACTCACCCTACCCCTCACGGAATCCAAATGCGTAAAATTTTTTAGACATTTATATTCCAGACTTCTTCTCACGCTTTAGGGCCCCTAGAATGCCAGGGCAGTATAAATACCCCACATGTGACCCCATTTCGGAAAGAAGACACCCCCAGGTATTCCGTGAGGGGCATATTGAGTCCATGAAAGATTGAAATTTTTGTCCCAAGTTAGCGGAACGGGAGACTTTGTGAGAAAAAAATTAAAAATATCAATTTCCGCTAACTTGTGCCAAAAAAAAAAAATTTCTATGAACTCGCCATGCCCCTCATTGAATACCTTGGGGTGTCTTCTTTCCAAAATGGGGTCACATGTGGGGTATTTATACTGCTCTGGCATTCTAGGGGCCCCAAAGCGTGAGAAGAAGTCTGGTATCCAAATGTCTAAAAATGCCCTCCTAAAAGGAATTTGGGCACCTTTGCGCATCTAGGCTGCAAAAAAGTGTCACACATCTGGTATCGCCGTACTCAGGAGAAGTTGGGGAATGTGTTTTGGGGTGTCATTTTACATATACCCATGCTGGGTGAGAGAAATATCTTGGTCAAATGCCAACTTTGTATAAAAAAATGGGAAAAGTTGTCTTTTGCCAAGATATTTCTCTCACCCAGCATGGGTATATGTAAAATGACACCCCAAAACACATTCCCCAACTTCTCCTGAATACGGCGATACCACATGTGTGACACTTTTTTGCAGCCTAGGTGGGCAAAGGGGCCCATATTCCAAAGAGCACCTTTAGGATTTCACAGGTCATTTACCTACTTACCACACATTAGGGCCCCTGGAAAATGCCAGGGCAGTATAACTACCCCACAAGTGACCCCATTTTGGAAAGAAGACACCCCAAGGTATTCCGTGAGGGGCATGGCGAGTTCCTAGAATTTTTTAATTTTTTGTCACAAGTTAGTGGAAAATGATGATTTTTTTTTTTATTTTTTTTTTATTTTTTTTTTCATACAAAGTCTCATATTCCACTAACTTGTGACAAAAAATAAAAAGTTCCATGAACTCACTATGCCCATCAGCGAATACCTTGGGGTCTCTTCTTTCCAAAATGGGGTCACTTGTGGGGTAGTTATACTGCCCTGGCATTCTAGGGGCCCAAATGTGTGGTAAGGAGTTTGAAATCAAATTCTGTAAAAAATGACCTGTGAAATCCGAAAGGTGCTCTTTTGAATATGGGCCCCTTTGCCCACCTAGGCTGCAAAAAAGTGTCACACATCTGGTATCTCCGTAATCGGGAGAAGTTGGGGAATGTGTTTTGGGGTGTCATTTTACATATACCCATGCTGGGTGAGAGAAATATCTTGGCAAAAGACAACTTTTCCCATTTTTTTATACAAAGTTGGCATTTGACCAAGATATTTATCTCACCCAGCATGGGTATATGTAAAAAGACACCCCAAAACACATTCCTCAACTTCTCCTGAATACAGAGATACCAGATGTGTGACACTTTTTTGCAGCCTAGGTGGGCAAAGGGGCCCACATTCCAAAGAGCACCTTTCGGATTTCACAGGTCATTTACCTACTTACCACACATTTGGGCCCCTAGAATGCCAGGGCAGTATAACTACCCCACAAGTGACCCCATTTTGGAAAGAAGAGACCCCAAGGTATTCGCTGATGGGCATAGTGAGTTCATGGAAGTTTTTATTTTTTGTCACAAGTTTGTGGAATATGAGACTTTGTATGAAAAAAAAAATAAATAAAAAAATCATCATTTTCCACTAACTTGTGACAAAAAATAAAAAATTCTAGGAACTCGCCATGCCCCTCACGGAATACCTTGGGGTGTCTTCTTTCCAAAATGGGGTCACTTGTGGGGTAGTTATACTGCCCTGGTATTCTAGGGGCCCAAATGTGTGGTAAGGAGTTTGAAATCAAATTCAGGAAAAAATGAGGAGTGAAATCCGAAAGGTGCTCTTTGGAATATGGGCCCCTTTGCCCACCTAGGCTGCAAAAAAGTGTCACACATCTGGTATCCCCGTACTCAGGAGAAGTTGAGGAATGTGTTTTGGGGTGTCTTTTTACATATACCCATGCTGGGTGAGATAAATATCTTGGTCAAATGACAACTTTGTATAAAAAAATGGGAAAAGTTGTCTTTTGCCAAGATATTTCTCTCACCCAGCATGGGTATATATAAAATGACACCCCAAAACACATTCCCCACCTTCTCCTGAGTACGGAGATACCAGATGTGTGACACTTTTTTGCAGCCTAGGTGGGCAAAGGGGCCCATATTCCAAAGAGCACCTTTCGGATTTCACTGGTCATTTTTTACAGAATTTGATTTCAAACTCCTTACCACACATTTGGGCCCCTAGAATGCCAGGGCAGTATAACTTCCCCACAAGTGACCCCATTTTGGAAAGAAGAGACCCCAAGGTATTCGCTGATGGGCATAGTGAGTTCATAGAACTTTTTATTTTTTGTCACAAGTTAGTGGAATATGAGACTTTGTAAGAAAAAAAAAAAAAAAAAAAAATCATAATTTTCCGCTAACTTGTGACAAAAAATAAAAAGTTCTATGAACTCACTATGCCCATCAGCGAATACCTTAGGGTGTGTACTTTCAGAAATGGGGTCATTTGTGGGGTGTTTGTACTGTCTGGGCATTGTAGAACCTCAGGAAACATGACAGGTGCTCAGAAAGTCAGAGCTGCTTCAAAAAGCGGAAATTCACATTTTTGTACCATAGTTTGTAAACGCTATAACTTTTACCCAAACCATTTTTTTTTTACCCAAACATTTTTTTTTTATCAAAGACATGTAGAACTATAAATTTAGAGCAAAATTTCTATATGGATGTCGTTTTTTTTGCAAAATTTTACAACTGAAAGTGAAAAATGTCATTTTTTTGCAAAAAAATCGTTAAATTTCGATTAATAACAAAAAAAGTAAAAATGTCAGCAGCAATGAAATACCACCAAATGAAAGCTCTATTAGTGAGAAGAAAAGGAGGTAAAATTCATTTGGGTGGTAAGTTGCATGACCGAGCAATAAACGGTGAAAGTAGTGTAGGTCAGAAGTGTAAAAAGTGGCCTGGTCTTTCAGGGTGTTTAAGCACTGGGGGCTGAGGTGGTTAAGCTACGTCTGCTCTCATCTGGTGATAAGAGTCAATGAGTGGGTATTATCTTGTTGTTGCTTAAAGGGGACGCTTAGTCTTGGGCTTTTTCTCTACTGACCTGATCACAGTAGATCACAGTAGAATTTTTCAGAGCTCTAGGTCTTATCTACAGTGACCCAGGTCGGATCTCCCTGGCCGAGACCGTTAGATGATTTACAGCAGGGAGAGTGTTCTGTGGAGATCTATTTCTCTAAATTTAAGAGATTGGCTACGGCTACGGAGTGGAATGATCCAACTCTCCATAGCCAATTCTGTCAGGGATTATCCGAGAGGCTAAAGGATGCATTGGCCTTTCACAAAAATCCTGAATCATTGGAGGCGGCTATGTTCCTTGCTGTACGTATGAATAGACTCCTGAGAGAGAGAGAGAGAGAGAGAGAGAGAGAGAGATCTAAGGTCCCTCACTCTCAGTACGAACTATCATATAACGTGGCAGCTTCCTCTGACACCTTGGGTGGAGAGACTCCTGAGTTTATGCCTGGTGACGGACCTGTGCAGTTAGGGGGTGCTACCCCTGGGCCTGCTTGCAAGAGTTTTAGTCATAAGAAGGGAGTATGTTTTTTTCTGTGGAAAAAGGGGACATTTTGTTAATGTTTATCCTTACGTTCAGCGTCAAGGTGCAAATAATAAAAAAAAAAACGTTTAATTCCCATCTTACTCTTGGTGGTGTGGGTGGGGAAGCAGAGAACTTACTTTTATCATTTACTGGTAGTACCCTATTTCTCCTGTCTGCCGAGGTGGTGCTAGAGTCCAAAACTGTGGGAATTAAGGTGTTTATTGAGAGTGGGGAAGGGTTGACCTAGTTGATGGTCAGTTCGTCCGTTTGCATGGGTTGACAACAAGTGCATTTGAGAAAAATATTTCGGTGTCCACACCACTAATTCAGAAATCTTTGTCACAGATGGTGTAGGACATCCATTTAAGAGTGGGTGATTTTCATCAGGAATCCATTTCGTGTTTTGTGCTAGAGGGTCTGCCTGCTCCATTGGTTCTGGGTTTACCATGGTTTAGCAAACATAATCCTACCATTGACTGTCAAGCGAGACAGATTCTCGATTGGAGTGATTATTGCAAGGACAACTGTCTTAATACATCTTTTTCTGTCTTGACCACTAAAGCTGTTCCCTCTTTCATTTCAGATTTTTCTTACGTATTTTCTGAGAGTGATTGCCAGGGTTTACCCCCACACCGGGAATATGATTGTCCTATCAATTTTATTCCCGGAGCGAAGTTGCCCAAATCTAGGTTATATAACCTTTCTGAACCCGAAAGAGCGGCCAAACAAGAGTATATTGCCGAGAGTTTGGCTAAGGGACATATTAGACCTTCCAAGTCCCCAGTGGAAACAGGGTTTTTCTTTGTTTAGAAGAAAGACAGAACTCTTAGGCCATGTCTGGACTTCCATGAGCTCAATCGGATTACGGTCCGTGATACGTACCCCTTCCTTTGATTCCTGACTTGTTTAACCAGATTGTTGGTGCCATGGTGTTCTCCAAGTTGGTCCTAAGGGGGGCATATAATCTATCTGGTCAGGATCAAGGAAGGGGATGAATGGAAGACGGCATTTAATAACCAGAGGGTCATTTTGAGAGTCTGGTCATGCAGTTTGGGTTAACTAATGCTCCTGCGGTTTTCCAGCATTTTGTTAATGATATCTTTCATCATCTGGTGGGGAGGTTTGTTATTGTGTATTATGATGACATACTAATTTATTCTCCAGATATGATGACTCATCAGGATCACCTGAGACAGGTGTTACAGATCCTAAGAGACAATAAATTGTATGCTAAAATGGAGAATTGTGTATTTGCAGTTCAGGAAGTTCAATTCCTGGGTTAAGTACTCTCATCTTCAGGCTTTCGAATGGATCCAGAGAAGGTCCGTGCTGTGTTGGACTGGGCTCAACCCGAAAATCTGAAAGCGCTTATGCGGTTTTTGGGGTTTACCAACTATTACCGTAAATTCATTTTGAACTACTCGACTGTGGTTAAACCTTTAACGGACATGACTAGGAAAGGTTCGGATGTCTCAGTCTGGTCTGATGTGGCATTACAAGCTTTTTCTGCGGTGAAGGAATGTTTTGCTTCTGCTCCTATACTGGTGCAACCAGAAGTGTCACAGCCATTCATTGTGGAAGTTGACGCATCCGAGGTAGGGGTAGTAGCAGTCTTGTCGCAGGGTCCTTTACCTAGTAAATGGCGCCCATGTGCTTTCTTCTCTAAGAAACTCTCGGCTGCAGAAAGGAATTATGACGTGGGTAGTAGAGAGTTGATGGCCATTAAGTTGGCTTTTGAGGAGTGGCGTCATTGGTTGGAAGGAGCAATTTATCCTATTACTGTGCTTACTGATCACAAAAATCTGGCTTACGTGGAGTCGGCTAAACGACTGAACCCAAGGCAGGCCAGATGGTCATTGTTTTTTACCAGATTTAATTTCGTCACCTATCGCCCTGGAGTTAAGAACGTCAAGGCTGATGCTTTGTCGTGTATCCTTCCTGGGGAGGGGGGTGATTCGGAAGATCCTGGTCCAATATTGTCTGAAGGGGTAGTTATATCTGCCCTATATCCTGACCTTGAGGCAGAGGTGTTGGATGCCCAGGGAGATGCACCGGATTCTTGTCCTCCGGGGAAGTTGTTTGTTCCTTCTGAATTACGTCACAAGGTATTCGAGGAACATAACTGTACGGTTCTCACAGGACACCCTGGGAGCAGATCCACTGTAGATCTCATATCTCATAGATTCTGGTGGCCGGGGTTGCGTAATTGTGTTGAGGACTATGTGTCTGTTTGTAGTACTGTGCTTGTGCTAAGGGGACACATACTCGGCCTTCCGAATCTTTACTTCCGTTGCCCATCTTGTCCCGACCTTGGACTCGTTTATCCACGGATTTTATCACAGATTTACCTAATTCTTCAGGAAAAACTGGGAATTTGGTGGTTGTTGATCGCTTTAGTAATATTGTGCACATTATAGCATTGCCAGGTCTACCTAATGCTAAAACTCTTACACAAGTGTTTGTCGATAACATGGTGAAGTTACATGGTATTCCTTCTGATGTGGTGTCTGATAAGGGGGACTTCCAAATTCTGAAAGGCGTTCTGTACTCGTCTGGGGGTACAATTGTCCTTCTCTTCGGCCTTTTATCCTCAGTCGAACGGACAGACTGAACGCACTAATCAGAATCTGGAGACTTATTTGAGATGTTTTGTCTCAGAGAACCAGGAGGAGTGGTCTTAATTTTTCTTTTTAGCCGAGTTTGCCATGAATAACTGTAGACAGGAGTCCACTGATAAGTTGGCACATTTTCTGGTACGGAGACTTGGTATACCTGAAGAGGAATGATTTTCCTCTTCTTTGTCATCTATTTGGCGGAAAATTCTAAATAATCTAAACAAAATGGGCAACAAGTATAAACGTATGGCTGACAAGAGACGTATGAATGGTCCGGACCTGAGAGTGAGTCATTCTGTGTGGCTGTCCACAAGAAACATTACGTTGAAAGTACCTTCTTGAAAGTTGGACCCAAGGTTTATTGGTCCATATAAGATCACTGCCATTATTAACCAGGTAGCCTTTCGTCTTGAACTTCCGCAGGCTTTGAAGATTCATAATGTGTTCCATAAGTCGTTGTTGAAGAGATATGTTGAACCTGTTGAACTGTCCTCCCTGCCTCCCGCTCCTGTCATGGTGGACGGTAATCTGGAATTTCAGATCGCCAGGATAGTGGACTCCCAAATTCTCTGTAGATCCCTCCAGTATCTCGTTCACTGGAAGGGTTACGGGCCAGAGGAGAGGATGTGGGTTCCAGTGGCCGACGTTAATGCTAGTCTTCTGGTGAAAGCCTTTCACAGAGCTAATCCGGATGAAGTCGGTCTTGGCTGTTCGAAGGCCACCCGTAAAAGGAGGGGGGGGGGGAATACTGTCACGGTCTCTCCCGTGACAGGGCATAGAATATCTAAAAGACTGGCTGCACATGATGAGATCTGACAGCTTCTTTGGTTTCACTTGTTTCTGTGTTGTTGCTGGTTATGACCACGTCTCAGGTGTAGCTTAAGTGGTCATTCCAACTCCTCTATTTACTCTGGTGTCACCCATCATGCTTTGCAGTTGATAGCTCCTTTCTGTTTGTGGAAGAGCTGGTGTTTGGTTCTCCCCTGAGTTCCTGCTCTTCCGCATACTTCGGAGTTAAGTGTCTTTTCCCTATTTCTAGTTTGCTGTATTCCTCTATTTTTTGGTATTAGGCCTGAGGGAGTCTCCTGTTCCTTCAGCTGGGAAGGAACAGGTAATTTTTTTGTCCTGACACTATCTCCAGGGCCCTTTAAGGTCAGATAGGGCTCTAGGTTCCTGCATATGAACATTCCTGCCATTGAGGTCTGTTCATAGTGATAGCAGTCAGGGCTCGGTTTAGGGATTCAGTAGGTGGTGACCTTTCCCATTTCCCTAGTTTCCAGGCCTAGTACCTTTTCTCTTCCCTCCTGTGTTCGGTGTGGAGTTTACCACCCACACCGCGCCGTGACACATATCAGACGTGATATTATATCTGACCATTTTTTCTTTTTTTAGATCCACTATGGATCCTATTGCTCCTTTTGCAAAGCAGTTGCAAGGTCTGTCTCTTAAAGTGACAGAATTGAGGGCATCGGCCCATCAGCACCAGCAGCTGCAGCAGGCTTTGAGCCCAGTGGTTGCTATGGGTAATCAGGTCAATCCAGAACCTAAGTTTGCTCTCCCTGACAGAATTTCTGGAGGGAGAGACAAATTTGTTGTTTTCCGAGAAACCTGTAAATTATATTTCAGGTTGTGCCCGAATTCTTCTGGTAATGAGAGATTGTTATCTTCCTTCTTGAAGGGGATCCTCAATCCTGGGCTTTTTTGTTACCAGCTGGTACCCAGGCCCTCCTGTTGGTAGATGAGTTTTTTGAGGCCCTGGATCTCATATACGATGACCATGACCGAGTCTCCCTAGTTGAGACTAGACTACGGCGGCTTTAGCAGCAAGATCGGTCAGCGGAGGTTTATTGTTCCGAGTTTCGAAGGTGGGCCACAGATACTCTGTGGAATGACCCGGCTCTCAGGGGGTTGTCAGAGAAAGTAAAAGACACGCTTGCGCTGTATGAGACTCCTATATCCTTTGAGGCCGCTATGTTGCTGTCTATAAGAATTGAGAGATGCCCTGGGGATAGGCTGAGGAGTTCTTGTCCTCCAGACAATTTTCTCAGGCAGGAGTCTGTGTGTTCTGACTCAGACAAACCTATGCAAGTAGGGGGAGCCACTCATCAGGTTGGTCATCCAGGGGTTCTCCGTAAGACTGGGGTTTGTTTTTTCTGTGGTTGGGGGGGGGTCATTTTATTGGAGCTTACCCATCCGTACCCAAAAATAAACAACCGTCGGAAAACTACTGACCCCAGGTTGTGCGGAGGATGACAACCTGGGTGTATACATCTCCTCCATACAAACGTCTAAGTTTGTTTTGCCAACTATGGTAGTTTCGGGTAATAAAACTGAGCCGATTTCAGTTTTTTTGGACAGTGAGGTGGGGGTCAATATGGTGGATGCCAGATTCGCTTGGACTCTGGGTTTTTCCTTTTAGTCCTTTACCTAGATCAATCCCCATATTCGCCATTGACTCTGCTCTCCTCTTACTCCGGGGGACCTGACACACATTGTACATTACATACATGTTTGGGTGAGTTTATTTCTTGCTTCTTGTTCCTACTCCTATGGTATTAGGTCTTCCCTGATTGGTAGCGCATAATCCTGTTGTTGATTGGCAGGCCAGGTAGATATTAGAGTCGAGTGAGCATTGTAGGGACAATTGCCTAAGTAGCAGTTGCTCAGCCACCTCCATTACAACCTTAGCAGCATTTGTGTACAACTTTGAGGATGTTTTCTCTGAGAAGGGGTTTCAGGAGTTACCACCCCATTGTCCATATGATTGCCCGGTTAACCTGCTCCCTGGAGCAAAGTTACCTAAGACCAGGTTATATAATCTTTCTGGCCCTGAAAGACAAGCCATGAAAGACTATATTTCCGAGAGTCTGGCTTAAGGACATATCAGACCCTCTTCTTCACCCATGGATGCAGGGTTCTTCTTTGTGAAGAAGAAAGATGGGGGCCTGCGTCGTTGCCTAGATTTTCGTGAACTAAATCGGATAACTATCCGAGACCCCTATACTATCCTCTATTCTCTCATTCCCGACCTCTTTAATCAGATTGCGGGTGCAAAGTGGTTTTCCAAAATGGATTTAAGAGGAGCCTACAATCTGATTCGCATCAAAGAGGGGGATGAGTAGAAGACAGCGTTTAACACTCCTGAGGGGCATTATGAAAACCTGGTCATGCCATTTGGCCTGACTAATGCTCCTGCTGTCTTTCAACACTTTTGTCAACGATATCTTTTGTCATCTTGTCGGCAGGTTTGTGGTGATATATCTTGACGATATTTTGATCTATTCACCCGATCTGGAGACACACAAGGTACATGTCAGGCAGGTGTTGCAGATTTTACAGACGAATAAGTTATATAGTAGTAGTAGACAGGTTCAGTAAAATGGTGCATTTCATTGCCTTACACGCGTTGCCAAATGCTAAAACCCTGGCTCAGGTTTTTATCAGTGAAATTGTGAAGCTTCACGGGGGGTTGTTTCGGATCAGGGAACCCAGTTTATTTCTAAATTATGGGGAGCTTTTTGTTATCGTCTTGGGGTACATTTGTCCTTTTCCTCAGCCTTCCATCCGCAGTCGAACAGCCAGACCGAACGCACCAACCAAAACCTAGAGACTTACCTTAGGTGTTTTGTGTCTGAAAATCAGGAGGAATGGTCATATTATTTACCTTTAGCAGAGTTTGCTATAAACAATCGCCATCAAGAATTAACTGGTAAGTCACCATTTTTTGGTGCATATGGTTTTCATCCTCAATTTTGCACTTTCAGTGAGGGGGAGACTTCTGGGATCCCTGAAGAACAACTTACGCCATCACTCTTTTCTGTATGGCGAAAGGTTCAAAGCAACTTGAAAAATATGAGAGGCAGATATATAAACATATGACTGATATAAAACATTCGCCAGGTCCGGACCTAGAGGTGTATGACTATGTGTGGTTGTCGACTAGGTCCTAGGTTTATTGGTCCTTATACAATAGTCGCAGTCATTAACCCAGTGGCATTTCGCCTAGAGCTACCACAAACTTTAAAAAATTCATAATGTATTTCATAAATCGCTCAAAAAGTATGTTGCACCTCTGGAACCCTCACTGTTACCGCCCCTCCAATCATTATCAATGGCAATTTACAGTTTCAGGTGGCAAGAATTGTAGATTCTCATTTAGTCCATCGCTTCCTTCAATATCTGGTGCATTGGAGGGGTTACAGTCCGGAAAAAAGAATGTGGGTGCCATTGTCGGAAGTAAACGCCAGAAGGTTAATTCCGGATAGACCTGGTCCTGAGTGTCCAGTGGCCCCTTGTAGAAAGGGCGTTACTGTCACGAGGTGGTGAGAATAAATTCTGGTTCAGGTTTTCCTGCTTAGGTTTGCGATCCTTTTTGTCCCATTTAGGAATCTGTAGCTTTTACTTTCAGCTTTTCTCTGTCAGCCACTCCCAGCTACTATATATTTTTCCTTTCTGCTTTCCTTGTTGCCAGATATAGACCTTCTTTACAGATCTTCTATTCTGACCTCTGGTGGAGTTGGAGTTGAAGTTGCTGTGGAGCTGTTGAAACTGGTGCTGTCAGATCTCCGGTTCTCTCGGGGATTGTTTGTTGTGTTTATCCTTTCCCTGTTGTTACCCTAGGTTTCAGTAGTGAGGACTAGTGGTCCTACCGCCCTACTCACTACCTAAGACTTATTTCAGGCTAAGCCAGGGACAAGGCACGTGATCGGTGTATGGGTTAGAAGCCTGTCTGTTACCTGCCATATCAGACGTGATATGAGTAGAATCTCGTGCTGGTCCTTAAAACCTTTGGAATAAATGCAAATTGGATGTGTTTCCTTCTCCACATTGTCCTAGCTAGAACACCCCCTCTTGGCAGGAAGCAGGACCAGCTTATTCCTACCAAGAGGGGAGAGACAGGGTGGTTAGCACTGTCCCTGTCAATCATACCTTGTCATACTTGTCATGTGTACAAAACATAACAATTGCAGATAATCCCAGTTCTGGGGTACTAAAATAGCAGTAGGCAAGAAATTTGCTTTACCCAAATTGCTTTTGTGGACAATTCAATGCGCAATGTAAAATATTCTGCATCGCAATGATAAAGGGAGTTGAAATGTTCTCTCTAAACATATTTATAGACAAGTCTAACCAGATTACTGACACTCATTGTGGGTGTTCCTACATACTTCCAAGTTTCACAGAAACTATTATGTTAAAATGGTATACACATATGGACAGATATACATTGTCATATATGAGGACTAAACTATATATTATACTAGCAGAAGGACCCAGCTGTTCACGGGTATATTTCATCTATTTCATTTAATGTTTGTGTGTGTCTTTAAAAGATATCGACAGTATCCACTATAACAGTGACATCTACAGTACCCCGCCCCTTTAACAGTGACTTCCAAAGCGGCCGCCCCTTTGTTAGTGACTTCCACAGTACCCTGTCTCATTAACAGTGATTTCCACAAAAACCCGCCCCCTTAACAGTTACCTCCACAGAGCTCCATTCCCTTAAAATGTGACCTCCACAACACCCCACCCCCTTAACAGTGACTTATACAGCATCCCGCTCCTTTAACAGTGACCTCCACAACACCCCGCACCCTTAACAGTACAGCACCCTTCTCGTTAACACTGACCTCCATAGCGGACGCCCTTTAGTAGTGACCTCCACAGTACCCCATCTCTTTAACAGTGATTTCCACAACATCCCGTCCCCTTAACAGTGGCCTCTACAGCCAGGCTCGGACTGGCCCACAGGGGTACAGGGGAATTCCCCGGTGGGCCCCTGAGCAAGGTGGGCCCCTAGTCTCCCACCCCCTGCACAAGTGGCACATGACACATTAGACTTACTGCACTACATACATATATTCAATGTACAGCACCTCAACCAGCCTATGTTCATATAAAAAACTTGTTAGATTATTTATTATATTTGAATGTACCCATACGGTGGGCCCCCAAAATACTGGTGGGCCCTAGGTACCCCAGTCCGACACTGTCTACAGCAATCTGCCCCTTAACACTGACCACCATAGCGGACTGTCCCCTTAACTGTGACCTCCACAGCAGCCTTCCACTAGGGTAGCCAGAGGTCCGGTTTTAGGCTGGACAGTACGGCTTTCAGACTCCCTGTCCTCCGTCTGGGAATGTCCTTTTGAACAGCTCACTCTCAGACAGCAGCACAATGCTGTCTAAATGTGAGCTGCAGGGAGAAAGTCCCCCTTCCTCTCACCCCTGCAGCTGACAGAAGTTAATTTTTACCTTCATTTTTCCAATCCACATCAGCTGCGGAGTGGAAGGGGGCTTGGCCTAACCAGGTCAGAGGCGTGGCTTAGTGGGACCTGGGGGCAGGGTTTTTAAGTCCGTCTTTTGAGGGTGGCCTGAATGGCCACCCTACCTACCCCCTTAACTGTGACCTCCACAGCACTCTGTTCCCTTAACAGTGTCATCCACAGTGCCCTGCCCATTTATAGCTGACCTACAGCAGTGAAGATAAATGGCTTTGTTGTTATGGAAACCTGGTGTAAAACTGTGTGTATGTGGAGACTAAGGGCCTGTGAGCTTCTATTGGCTGATAAGGGTTATGTGACCAGGCTTCTATTGGCTAAAGCAAAAAAATTATTTTTAATATCTCCGGAACGGTACGTTCTAGAGAGCCGAGACCTGGTCTAAAACCTTCCTGCACACCTGATGTATCTGTGTGCCAAATTTCGTGATTGTAAATGCGACGATGCGGATTCCTTTAGCAGACATACACACATGCACACATACACTCAGCTTTAGATATTAGATAACAAATAGGAAGAGTTTTTGTGTATTTTATTAGCAACAGTGTGTATTTACTAGTTATAACCATGAGTTAACAAGATTACTGCTGCATCATTTGTTATCATATAGCCTCACTCACTGTGTTAGTAGAGGACTCCCTAGTAAGTAGTTTTACATATGATGAAATATATGGCTACTACTGTATGGCAAAAGTGCAATGTTATAAAGGTTTGGCAGTCTTTCCACATCTGTCTGATACTAGGGAAAATAGAATGGACAGGTTAAGTTCCTCATATGCAGGAATTAAATATTGATGACCTATATATAGGTCATCAATACAATATCTGATTGGTGGGTTTGACTCCCCAACAACTTTGTTGATCAGCTGTATGATGGGGTTACAGTGTTTGGACTGTGGCCTCATCATGGCATACAATCACAGCGCCATCCATTGAATAGTGGCTGAGCTTGGTATTGCAGCTCAATCAGATTGACTGGAATGGGACTGAGGTGCTGAAGGCCATGTGATCGATGGATGTCATTTCCCAGGCCAAGGAAGAGGTTGCATAACTTGGCTGAGCACCACAGCCCCTTCCAACGGCTGATTACTGGGGGTGCCAGGAGTCGAACCCCACTGATCAGATACTGATGACCTATCCTGATCACAGTGCATGAATATCAACCTGTTCCTGACACAGCAGTTTTCTGTTTTTTTTATTTTTAATGCCTTCCTGGAGCCATAACTTTCATATTTTTCTGTTCACAGCCATATGAGGACTTATTTTTTGCAAGACAAGCTGCACTTTCTAATGGCACTGTTGAATATTGCATACGATGGAGTAGTTTTATGGGTTTCATTTTTACAGCATTCCCTATACAGTAAAACTGACTTGTTAACTTAATTCCGCATGTCAGTACGATTATAGTGATACTGCATTTATTTTGTTTTTCTTGTGTCTTAATACTTTCTAAAAAAATAACTGAAAAAAAATATATTTGACCCCCAAAACTTGTTTTATATTTCCATCTATGGAGCTGTGTGAGGGCTCATTTATTGCATCAAGAGCTGTACTTTGTATTTACACCATTTTGGGATGTGTATGACTTTTTGACCACTTTTTAGTCAATTTTATTGAGAGGTGAAATTACCAAAAAAACTGCAAATCGTCCATTTAGATTTTTCTTCATTACTTCAATCACTGTACAGGATAAAAACTTTTATATTTCAATGGTATGGGACACAACAATATTAAAGATCTTTATTTGTATTTTTTAAAATAGGGAAAGGGGAAGATTTTTATACCTTTTTTTTTCTTCATATTTTTAAAAACCCTTTGGGCTGTTTCACACGAGCGGATAGCGTGCGTGACATCCGCTCCGTGAATGACAGCCAAGACCCGATGCAGACTGCAGAAGCACGGAGCATTAACATGACTGATAATGCTCCGTGCCTCTCTGTGATCTCTATACTACGAAATCACAGTGACAACTTTATCTCACTGTGATTTCGTAGTAAAGAGATCACAGAGAGGCACGGAGCATTATCAGTCATGTTAATGCTCCGTGCTTCTGCTGTCCGCATCGGGTCTTGGCTGTCATTCACGGAGTGGATGTCACGCACGGCATCCGCTCGTGTGAAACAGCCCTTTGAGACTCCTAGACTGTGTGAGTTTAATGTGTGATCATATGATCACTTCTTCTGTGGGAGATTCTCTTTAGTTCCTTTATGGAACTAGGGAACTTTCCTATGACAGGTCCTGGAGCCTTCAGAAGGCCTGAGGCTGCCATAGCAACAGAACGGCTCCTGCAGTCTAATCAAATACTCAGCTGCAATGGTCACAATTGACCACATCATCTTAAGAGTTAAAAGTCCATGATTGGCATTATGGACAATCACCGGCTTTGTTAATCGAGTGTCTGTCATGTAAAATAGCAGGCACTCGGTGCCTGCTCAGCTCCTGAGCGAGCACCATCTGTAAAGACCAAATATCCAATTGACCAAGTATGTGTATAGCTTGGAAGCTATTAATTGCTGCCCAAAGTGCCCATTTTTCCCTTCACTATTCGGGGGTACTATTTCTCCTTATAGAGAGCACCGACCAGACAAAGGTCCTGTGGGAAAAAGATATACAAATTAACTCTCTTTCCAAAAAGAAAAGAAAGATGAGCCTCTAATGGCACCAGGTGTAAGGTAGATATCAGTCCAAATAAAAAGAAAATATCCAGCTCACCCACAGCTCGCCGTGCACGGAAAAGGACCAAGGGAGGTTCTTCGCATAGCAATGTATAAAGAAATATTCCAGCACAGGATCACTTCTCAATTGGTTCGTCTTTATTGTTCGCGTTGCGCATTACATGTTCAGGACATCACCTCCCACCACCACCGGCTGACATGTTTCAAACTCAGGCGTTCTTTTTTTTTTTTTTTTTTTTTTTTTTTTTTTATAAATATTTTATTGTTATAATACAAAAATTTAAATCCATATTACATACTTGATATTATAAATTCCATAGATCCGCCAATTCTGATCTATAAACATAATTGACAATAATTTCATGCAGATATCCATAATAATGTCAGTATTTGAAAATCAAAGGGAGGTCTCCTACTGGGGAGGGTGACAGGGCTCACCCGACATCCTAGGCTTGATAATGCAAATGGAAAAAGCAACTCACTTAGCCCAGGTTCTCCATTCGCTACAGGGTGGGGGATCCGGCGGGATGACGTGAGTGTACGTCGCGTCTCGATCTCCCCCACTGCTGGCCTTCCCCTTCCAGGCCGATGTCGAACAGCTGATGCTGATGCCGAAACAGCCGAGATGGAACAGCTGATGCCCTGAGTTGTGAGCCGCGACGCGCCACTATACTCCACCTGGTCTTGTCGCTGGATCGTCTCTGCTGATTGTGGGGAGCTGTCTGGCTGCTGCCGTTGCTGGCTACCGCTCCGGCACTGCTCCTGCCCCTCGACTGGGCTCCATCGCTGCCCCGCTTCTGGTTCCTCCATTTGCCGTCCTCGCTTGCTGCCACTCTGCCTGCTCTGTCTGCGTGCTGTCGTTCGGCTCTGTCTCCCCGGCTCCGATCGATTGGTCTTGCCTGGCTGCTGGCTGCTGGCTCCATCTGCTGCCTCCTGCTCTTCTTGCCACTGGACCGCCTGATTCCACCTTGCCGCTCCTGCTCCTGCCTGCTACCGGACTGCCGCCCTGTTGGATATCTCAACTGTTGGATACCTCGGCTGTCTCCCCTTTACTTCGCCACTGCACCGCCACAGTCACGGCGTGCTTCGGGATTAGGTCTCCGGACACGTGAGAATAGCAATTCCATTCAGTTATTCTATACCTGCCGTACTGTGGATTTTTCTGCTATATTGCTGCAAGAGGGATAGCAGTGTATATTGCTGTGAAGAGGGCATAGTTTTGTTTATGTTGAAATCTTGTGCCGTCTGGGGAAAGGGGGGCAAGGAGGAGACAGGGTGAGAAAGGAAAAGTGGGAAAAGAGGGCACAAAGGGAAGAAAAAAAAGGGAAAAAAAAAAAAAAAAAAAGGGGGAAAAAAAGGGAAAGAAGAGACAGAAAAAAGGGTTAATAGGTGAAAGAAAATATATATAAAAATAAAATAAAAATGAAAACC
Source organism: Bufo bufo (assembly GCF_905171765.1). NCBI lineage: Eukaryota > Metazoa > Chordata > Amphibia > Anura > Bufonidae > Bufo > Bufo bufo. The sequence continues at coordinate 496,491,471 of NC_053392.1, read as the reverse complement.
TGGTAGGGGGAGAAGGGAAAGGAAGACTAAAGCAGTAACTTAAGCAGAAGGTTAGGGGGGGGGGGTATTGGGGAGAATGCCCCCAAAGCGACGCTCAGTTGATTCCTCTTCAATTAAGTCTGGGACTAAGACCCCAGAGAACAAAATCGACAAGTTTCTGAAATCGCCCTTTTCAAATGAAAAGAACCTAGCCAAAACTAAACCCCCTGCCAAACTGAAAAAATTCGCTAAAACTTCCCAAAATGATGAACTTTCTGAGGATGGACTGGAGGGGGCAGACCAGGAGGCAGGCGAGGACTGTCTCTCTGCACAAATGCGAACTGAATACGACCCATCTGTCTTGGACAAAATCCTATGCGCTGTGGAAAATAATGGCACTTTAGTGCAAGAAATGTCCACCCAATTGGGGTCAGTGCAGAGCGATATTTCATTAATAAGAGAAGACCTAGTAAAGATCCGGGACCGAGTCCTTAGTGTGGAAAAAACTGTCGACTTTTTGCAAACGGACATGGATACGTTAAAATCTAAAACTCTGCTTCTAGCCTCAGAAAATCAAGCACTTCAAAACAAACTAGAGGACTTAGAAAATAGGTCAAGGCGCAACAATGTCCGCATAATTGGTTTCCCAGAAGGAGTGGAAGGCCGACAGCTGGAGGAACAACTTAAAGATGTGATTATGCATAGTTTCGGCAGCGATAATTTCTCTTCTATGTTTCAAATAGAAAGAGCCCACCGAATTCCAGGAGGGAAATTGACTCCGGGGAGACCGCCGCGTGCAGTGTTAATCAAATTACTACTATCCGCGGATAGAGATATGATCCTGAAAAGAGCAAGAGAATGTACACCTATTGAATACCAGGGCACTAATCTGCTCTTTTTTCCTGACTTTGCGCGGCAGACCCAGGAAAAAAGGAAAAGCTTTATAGAGATAAAGAAACGCTTGGCGGCTAAGGAGATTAAATATTCCCTACAGTATCCTGTGAAATTAAGAGTAATTCACAATGGGACCTCTCTTTTTTTTGAGACACCACAACAGGCATCAGACTGGATGGATCAAATAGGCATTTGAAATTGTGTACTACTATGATCGGAGGGATGGAAGGGGGGGGGCCAGGCTGGGGGAGAACGGCCGGTGGTTAGAGGTTCGCTGAGTAGTTCGGGCGGATCAATAGATGGGGGGGGGAGGGGTACCCACCTTGCAGGAATGTTTTTTTTTTTTTTTTTTTTTTTTCTTTTCTTTTTTTTCTTTTCGGTGAGCGATGTCCACTAGAATAGTAGCTTGGAATGTCAGAGGACTTGGGGAAAGAGTTAAAAGGCAAGCGATCATGGATGCATTAAAAAGATATCTTCCAGCAATTATTTGTATAGTAGAAACCCATTTAACTAAAGAAACCTTGTTCCGTCTGACAACGGGATGGCAGTCCCAATCGTATCACTCCACCTTTACTGGCTCCTCTAGGGGTATTTCGGTTCTGATTCATAACTCCATAGATTTCACCCTTATAAAATCCTACATAGATGCTCAGGGCAGATTTATCTTCTTGCATGGTAAGCTGCATGGCGACAGCTATATTCTTGCCTTTTTTTATATACCTCCGCCATTCTCAATGTACCCACTGCTTCAACTAATGCTATTTTTTGAAAAAAGACCAGAATGCCGCTTAATCCTGATGGGGGATTTCAATGCGGTCCTTGACCCTAATAAAGATAGATTTTCAATAGATGCAGAAAGGGGGAGGAATTTCTGTAATTCCCCGCTGTCTCAATTTTGTTTAGAGGTTGGAGTGGTGGATATATGGGAATATCTTGGCGGTGGAAAGAGAGTATATTCTTGTGTCAGCAGGGGGGGTAGAGCAATGTCTAGGATCGATTTAGCACTCACCAATGAGAGCAACTTGAGTAATATCTGCAAGATGCGATACGGAATAAGAACAGTTTCGGACCACTCACCCGTACTGATTGAGGTTTCCAGCGGGGAGAATAAGGATATTAGGGGGCTAGGATTTAAGCTGAATCCATACTGGCTTACTATTATGGACAACCTGCAGTCGATTAAACTATTGATGTCCTCCTTTTGGGAGGTCAATCTTCCCTCCGCCAGTATCAATACAGTATGGGATGCCTCGAAAGCATATTTGAGAGGGGTTTTTATAAGTGAGATTGTCGCAGCAAAGAGAATATTTAGGAAGAAAGAGGAGGAATTGGTTCAGATTGCTGTACTTACAACTGAGAGATATACTAGCCATCCAACTGAACACAACAGGGAAGAGATGCAGAAGGCTAGCTGCTCTCTGGAGAAATATGTAACAGAGAAAGCAAACCACAGGGTATTTTTTAAGGGGCTTAATTACTTCATCGAGTCTGGACGCCCGGGGAAACTTTTAGCTAGAATTATTTCACAACAAGATAAGAAAAAACTATCCATTACTTCGATCCGTAATGTAGAGGGCAAAACCATAACAGATTTAGAGGGAATTGAGAATACTTTTTTACAATACTTTGCCCAGACATATAGATCCTCCCCTGGTCTGTCAGCTGAACTGGCGATGCGTTTCCTGGAGAGGATTTCGTTTTCTACTTTGAATGAAGTTCAGAGGGAGTGTCTCGAGGAGGAGATGTCTCTTGTTGAGCTGCAGGAGGCCCTTGGGTCTGTCTCGGGGAACTCATCGCCAGGAGTGGATGGCCTTCCATACGAGGTCTATCGCAAGTATAGTGATGTCATCCTCCCTCAGTTGCTAGAGGTTTTCTCCCGGGCAACACAGGGAGGGAGACTACCAAACTCAGGCGTTCTTAATCGTAACCTTGGTTATGAAGGTAGATATCCTTTAATTATTAAACATCAAAGGGTTGCATATCAAATTCAGTTAGGGCCCGGGACAACAGCAGAGGTACACATAACCGCCTGTACAAGTACATCTGTGGCTGCCATTTTTTCTATACATTTTATCTGGCTTGGACTGGACAAAAAAGGAAATTTTCTATTATTTTTGGAAATTTTATATAAGATTCTGCCCTCAAAATAGATGACATTGCACAAGTATTTGGTGATATTGGTGGAATGTGATAAAATATGATAGGCAAATTCTTTAGGCTATGTCCACACAGCAAAACTCTGCCATTGGTTCAGCAGAATCCACATTCAAATCAAGAGTTTCCTATGGAACTCAATGAAATACTCTTGACCACATGCACAAATGTTGTTTTTTTCAGTAGCTGATTTGAAAAACTCTTGAGAAGTGACATTTTACTTATTGGAAGCAGATTTAATTGTGGATTCCATAGAAGTCAATAGGGAAGGAGAAAAACCTCAGTCAAAAATACCAAAAAATCCTTTAAAACCAACCACCAAATTTGAACTCCACCAAAAATGACCTGTTTTCAGCTATTGACACTGCTACTGATTTTTCTTCTGTGTGAACATACCTTTATGCATAATGAGTTTCTATACATCAATCAAAATAATTAAGCAGATGTCAGAATCTGTATGGGAATGATTAAGTAACAAAAGGAAGATTACATAGACCTTTACAATATATGTCATGGTCTAATTACATTATCTGGATTTCTGCATGGCTTACTAATAAAATGTGGTCTCATTTTGTATGGCTCTATGACGTGCCAGTCCTTTAGTTTTCCTGCCAGAAGTTATGAATGAGTTAATAGCCGTTTACAATGAAGATCCAGCAGGGTGTTACTAGTTGGGGGTGTGTCCTTGTACAGTCTGACACTATACAATCAGGGCTGCCAGTGTTATACTGGGATGGGACAACATTTTACACCCATCTGGACATTTGCTGCAAACTGCTAGTAATTCATTCATGGCACAACATACGGTTATATGAATGGAAGCTCCACAATTGGATGCAAGTAGCTGCTAAAACAGACACGTCTAGAGAGGGAACCTGTCACCTAGTAAAAGCATATTAAACTGTCAGCATTACCTTATTGTCACCTGTAGCATGATTCCAAAGTTGTTTGTGTCTTTGCTATTTGATGTGCCAAAAGTCTGAGAAAATAATTTTATTCAACTGCGCACACTATGGAAATTGTGGTCTTGAAGTCAAAGGGGCAGCGGCTTTCTCGCCTAAAGTCAAGCTTGCTGCGCCCCCTTTCCCGCCTCTTAGCATGAGCCATGTCCCCATCATTCACATTCACATTGTTCCCTGCCGCTGTGAACTCTAGTTTTCAGTGGCTCAATGCGCAGTCTCGCGTGCGTGAGCACACCACTAATCATTCACGTGCATATGACGTTGGGGTGTGTATAACTTTTTGATCACTTTTTATAAAACAAAATTGTGGGAGGTAAAAGTGATGAAAAACGGCGAATTGGCAATTTTTTCCTGTTACGCCATTCACCATATGGGCGTACATAGTACGGGTGTTTTCACATGCGGCGATGCCCATGATGCAATTTTTTTATAAATTATTTTCATTTTGGGGAAAGAAGTGTGATTAGAATTTTTATATATATATATATATATATATATATATATATATTTTTTTTTTTTTTTTTTCCTTTTTTTAGATCCCCAAGTGGACCCAAAAATGCAATCATCAGATTGCAATTTGTGGAATTTTCTTCATTATCCTATACAGATTTATTAGAATTCAGTGCTACCACCTGCTTGCCTGAATTGTAATATACAAGTAATTAACCTGGAAGCCTAGTACAGGCTCAAGGTCATCACTTACTTGGAACGCCTTCCCCAATCTCTGCCCAGGGGTGGCGTTCCTGCCTGCGAAGTGCGCGCTTTCGGGTTTCCAGCCTCTCAGATGCTGTGGTCACATTCGACCATGGCATCTGAGGGGTTAAATGTCCGTAATCGGCATTACCGCCAATCATGGACATTAGCCGTGAGTGTCTGCTGTATGAAAAAGCAGTTACCCAATAGCTATGACTCTCACTCCGCTCCGGAGCGTGCGCCATCTTTAAATACCCGACATTTGCCGTACATGTACGGTGGATGTTGGGAAGTTTGTCTGAGTTGCCTTATATCTTCTCCCATGCTAGTAATTGCCTTAAAATAAAATTTCTAAAATTATATATTCACCTGTTTCTTCTCGACCATTGTCTGCAATGTAGCCCTGGTCCTCCTCCCAGTATTTGCATACCTGTATATCACCACTGCAGCATTTGAGTAGAAATACATTAGTAATAGTAAAATTTTAAGGCACTTAATGGCATTCAGGAAATTTTTAGGCAACTCGGACACCCTCTTTAAGGGCTCATGTGCCAGCCTTGCCTGTATTGTGGGCCGCAATCACTTGTATGGGTCTCAATCTGGAAGATATGGAGCAGAAGGCCACAAAAGCACTACGGAGCGCTTCCGTGGCATTTTGGGTCCGTGCCTCCACACCGCAATAAAATAGAACATGTTCTATTTTTTTTTGCGGTGTGAACGGATTGCGAACCCATTCAAGTTGAATGGGTCTACATCAGCGCATTTCACATGTACGGTGCCCATGCAATGCACAGCAGGGGTGGCACACGTAAACACGAAACATGTACTCATGCGAAGGGACCATGGGCTTTTTCTGTACCTGTCCTTCCTACGTACTGCCTAAATTGTTTAGCTACATCAAATAAAAGCTACATTTGAAAGAATTTAAAATAATTCTTTGTTTTACAATTTTTTGCCTGTCTTTAACCCCATAATGCACATTATAGGGCATTAGTGTGCAGGGGTTGTATTGAGCAAGCCGCAATGTTAAGCCCGCTCTATATGTGGCAGATGCCAGCTGTATAACACAGCTGCCACCTGGCCGCAATGGCCGGGATAAGGAATGACGCTGAACCCAGTCATTTAACTCCTCATATGCTGTGGTCAATATCGATCGTGGCATCTAGGAGGTTAGGCAGATGTAGGGGCTCCCTTCACCTTCCAACTGGAAATCACATTGCTCGGATCAGTGGCCTTATAAAGGTTCCCAGGCCTGCTATAATTAACTGCTTGTAAAACCGTGAGCGAGGAACAGCTCAGCAGACAGTGTCTCAGAATCCCATAGATCACAATAGTATTCTATTGTGGTGTATGGGACAAACAATAAGAAGATTGCACGTTCCAGACTAAAAGTTACCAGGAAGAAAAAATGTATATCCCTTTTCCCAATTTTACATATAAAAGTAAACAATAAAAAAATTAACAAACTGTATCGCTGCATCCTAACATGCTCAAAGTATTAAAATATAAAAATATTTTTTTTCTGCACGGTGAATGGCATAACGAAGAAAGAAAATCCACAATTTGCCATTTTTGTTCATCTTGTCCCTCCCCCAAATTTTCTTTAATAAAAGTGAAGAAAAAGCAGTGTGTACCCCAAAAATGATACCAATAAAAACTAAGCAACTTAAAATAAATAAAAAATTTAAGTAGTAAAACAAAATAAAAACTATACAAATTTGGTATCGCCGTGTTCTTATTGATTTGTAGCATAAGGACGTCATTTTTAGCTGTAATATCAAACCCAAAAAACCTTTGCGTTTTGCAATACAAAATATGGTAAATTAAATGGTGCCATCAAAAAATAAAACTTCTGCAAAAAATAAGCCCTATGGCTATATGAACGTAAAATTACAAAAGTTATGGTTGGAATGTGGGAAGGAAAAAACAAAATTGCAAAAATGAAAATGGGCAAAGTCCTCAGGGCTCTGACCAAAACACAAATCATCTTCAGCCATTTTTAGTTGCGTAATTTGGGTCATTGTCTTACTGCCTCAAGGCAGATCTTTTCACCTTGAGGTCATGAACTGTTGCCCTTACATTCTCCTGTAAAATGTTGTGATACTCCTTAGAATTTATTGTTACCTCAATGATCACAAGTAGGGATGAAACAAACTAAGTCGATTTGCATAATACTTTGTTTGAATACTGTACGGAGCGCTCTGTTCAGTATTAGAATGTATTGGCTCCGATGAGCCGAAGTTATAACTTCACAAAGTCTCACGAGACTTTGCATAACTTCATAAATCAATTTCTACTGTAAAAAAAAAACATTTTCCAAACTCTGGTTTGATTCCAAGGTACCACTTGGAACCTAACCGGAGTTCAGGAAATGTTTTTTTACAGTACAAATTGATTTATTGAGTTATTATGCGAGACTTCGCGAAGTAATAACTTTGGCTCATAGGGGCCAATACATTCTAATACTGTACGGAGCGCTCGCTCCGTACAGTATTCAAATGAAGTATTATGCAAATCGACTTCGGATGTTTCATCAGAAGTAGATTCGCTCATCCCTAACCACAAGGTGTCCAGGACCTGAGGCAGCAAAGCAGCCCACACCATAATGTTCCCTCCAGTATGCTTCACAGTTTGGATAAGGTTTTAGTGTAGTGTGCAGTGTTCTTTTTCCTACAAACATTATGGTGTTATGTATTTGAGCTAAAATGTTCTACTTTTGTCTCATCTGTTCATAGAACATTTTCCCAGAAGCACTGTGGAACATCCAGGGTCTTCTTGGCATACTTGAGACTGTACACAATGGGGGAGATATATCAAGACTTGCACATCCATCCGTCAGTCTTGATCTCCCTGCTTTGGCGTGAGAGGCGCCTAATTTATTAAGAGGCAGAAGCCTGTTAACAAATCAAGCTCATCTCTGCCCTGCGCCAGAAACTGAAGTCTATGACCGCTATAAGCTGGCGTAGACTTCAGCTGTAACTTCTGGCAAAAGTTATAAGCTAAGCCCGCCTCTTTCCCGAAATAGCACGAAGCCTAAAAAGTCGCAAATTATGGCGCGCACCATATTTTAACTTTTTTACGCCACTGTAATAAGCTTCAGAAATGTCCCTCAATATTTTTTTTATGAACACCAGCAGCTATAGCAGGTCTTCTGTAGTTTATATTTCTTTTTGCTCTAACCCTTTCAGGATTGCCCATTCTGTTTTTAGAGTGATCTTAATAGTATGCCCGTTACCAGCATAGCAACCGTCCTTGATTTTCTCCATTAGCAGGTAATTTGTCTAAGGGCTGTATTACACCAACAGATCTGACCAATTTCTATCCAATCAGACCACTAATTGGTGTGTATAACAAAAGATCTACGTGTGTAAATGGCCACCTGAACAATGATTGGTCAGGAAATCTGTCAGATAATCTATTGGTGTAACACAGCCCTAACTTCTGGATTGATTGTTTCTGTAGCCTTTTCAAGCATCATGCATCTCTATAACATGTCTTCTGAAAACTGTTTGCATCAAAGCATGGTTCACACTAACCAATCTTTCTCGAGAACATATTTCTAGTACAGCTCTGACTAAGTCAACCATCAGAAGGTCAGATAGCTAGAGGCAGTGGAGTAGAAAAATTCCTTCCCTTTAAAAAGCACGCTATTTACCTTATCTGCCGCTCCACATTGCGGACCGACAGCTGCAATATGACATAGCGCTCCGACTATACCTGCAACAAGACAGCCACCCCGGATTAAATCAGCTATCCCTTATGGGATGTATTTTTTTCTACAGAAGTGCAAGTATTGGACCCTCAGGGCCAATTGTGTTAATAACTTTTGGTGCTATAGCAATGGATATTTGACATGCACTTTGTAGGGGGTGGTCCCTGATGAAATTGAATCATTGTCTAAGGGCATTTAAGGTATCTTGTGCATATTTAATTGCAGGTCATATAGATCATCAGTAAACCTGATATAATTCAGGCACTATATTTAAATCTAAATACAGCAAACGTATGTTGCCATTGTATATATACCTACAACAATTTGTTAGTCTAGACATTTAAAACAGAGAACCCTCAGGTTGCCATTTGATATATATTCTGTGATTGACCTGACGTGTCCAGGCTACCACAGTATGCGATTGATTTTTTTGTAGGTTAACTTTCACTATTGTGAGCTGTTTCCTCTATATATCTTGTACCCATTTGGATATAATTCCATCTGATATTGTCCCCTGTTGAGCTGGGGCCTGGTTGGCACAGTGAAACGCGTTGGAACTTAGGGCTATATATATATTATCTTTGGGTTAGAATTGATATATACACTTTTTGATATTGATTCTATATATATATATATAGTACAGACCAAAAGTTTGGACACACCTTCTCATTCAAAGAGTTTTCTTTATTTTCATGACTATGATGGCATCAAAACTATGAATTAACACATGTGGAATTATATGCATAACAAACAAGTGTGAAACAACTGAAAATATGTCATATTCTAGGTTCTTCAAAGTAGCCACCTTTTGCTTTGATTACTGCTTTGCACACTCTTGGCATTCTCTTGATGAGCTTCAAGAGGTAATCACCTGAAATGGTCTTCCAACAGTCTTGAAGGAGTTCCCAGAGATGCTTAGCACTTGTTGGCCCTTTTGCGTTCACTCTGCGGTCCAGCTCACCCCAAACCATCTCGATTGGGTTTAGGTCCGGTGACTGTGGAGGCCAGGTCATCTGGCGCAGCACCCCATCACTCTCCTTCATGGTCAAATAGCCCTTACTTTCAAAGTTTTCCCAATTTTTCGGCTGACTGACTGACCTTCATTTCTTAAAGTAATGATGGCCACTCGTTTTTCTTTACTTAGCTGCTTTTTTCTTGCCATAATACAAATTCTAACAGTCTATTCAGTAGGACTATAAGCTGTGTATCCACCTGACTTCTCCTCAACGCAACTGATGGTCCCAACCCCATTTATAAGGCAAGAAATCCCACTTATTAAACCTGACAGGGCACACCTGTGAAGTGAAAACCATTTCAGGGGACTACCTCTTGAAGCTCATCAAGAGAATGCCAAGAGTGTGCAAAGCAGTAATCAAAGCAAAAGGTGGCTACTTTGAAGAACCTAGAATATTACATATTTTCAGTTGTTTCACACTTGTTTGTTATGTATATAATTCCACATGTGTTAATTCATAGTTTTGATTCCTTAAGTGTGAATCTACAATTTTCATAGTCATGAAAATAAAGAAAACTCTGAATGAGAAGGTGTGTCCAAACTTTTGGTCTGTACTGTATATATATATATTCAGTGAGGTGTAAAATTGGCTACAATTTTTTGACTTGACTATTGGACTGACACTTCTGTCTATGACACTGCGGTGATGGGGCTTTTTCCTGTATCAGGGACTCCGTAGGGTGATCAGGTGGTTCCTGACACGGGGTCGTCCCTATCGGGGAAGCTATTCCGTTTTTAGGCAGAGATTAAATAGTAATAGGGAAAGAAATAGGGAAAGATATTTTCTTTTCTCAAAAATCTAATACATGTATAAAAGCAAGTGATCTTTAAGTATTTTAGTGAGTATCATTAAAAGTTATGTTTTAAAGAGGACCTTTCACTAGAATAAAAAATGTAAACTAAGCATACAGACATGGAGAGTGGCGCCCAGGGATCTCCCTGCACTTACTATTATCCCTGGGCGCCGCTCCGTTCTCCCGGTATAGGCTCCGGTAGCTTCATATGTTCAGTTCAACTGGGTGGAGCCTGCCAGCGTCTCCTTCTCCCAGGCTGTAGCGCTGGCCAATCGCAGCGCTCAGCTCATAGCCTGAGAGAAAAAAAAAACTTTCAGGCTATGAGCGGAGCGCTGCCATTGGCCAGCACTACAGCCTGGGAGAAGGAGACACCGGCAGGAGAATGCCAAGAGTGCAGGGAGATCCCTGGGCGCCACTCTCCATGTCTGTATGCTTAGTTTACATTTTTAATCTCAAAAGTTTTTTATTGTCAAATATGCATATCAAACGAGTAATATATTCTGTGGACGCAGCCACTCAGCGCGTATTTAAGACAATGCACAAGACTACAATATACAGTGGTCGCGGCCACCTACAAAAATACATCGACAAATTTTGTATATTAAGGACGTTCTACGGCACCCGCTCGGGTGCTGCCAACGTAGAACCGCGACAATTAAAAAGAAGAAAAAAGAACAAGACAACAAAACATAATGAATAACAGGGGAGAATAATAAAAAATAAAAATAAAAATAAAAATGAATAAAAGGGAATACCAATGGAAGGAGGTATATATATCGGTGTGCCTTAGTGGAATATCTGTTGAAGAACCAATCCAGCTTGTAGAGCTTACTCGGAGACAAGTCGATAAATTTCGATTAACTAGGTATAGGGAATTTAACGAGCCAAGATGACCATGCTGAATGGAAATGCTTCAACCTGCTGGTCCTCTGGGCTGAAAGATGTTCAAATATAACATGTGTGGACACTTTTTCAATGAGGTCAATACGGGAGGGAATCTTCACCGATTTCCAATGTTTAGCAATCAGGAGTTTAGCTGTCAGCAGAATATGACAGATTAAGAGTCTAAATTTCTGTGGTAACAAGTCAAGGTCTAATGAAAGGAGCGCCAATGCTGGAGAAAGTGTTATGTTAAAGCCTGTCACTTCTCTCACCAGACCCTCAACCGCACCCCAAAAGGGATAGATTCCCGCGCATTCCCAAAATATATGAAACAGATTACCAGGTGTCTTTTGGCAGCGCCAACATACATTTTCAACGTTGGGAAAGAATCTGGAAAGTTTGGCTGGGGTAAAATACCATCTAGAAAGCAATTTAAGGTAACCCTCCACCAGATTGGAACATTTTGTAGCCTGTAGAGTAATTCTAATAGCTGTTTGCCATTTATTCGTAGGATATGAGACTTTCAGATCCTTTTCCCAATTCAGAAAATGAGCTCTTTTTGAAAGGAGTTCATCACCTATAACTGTTTTGTATATTGAGCTGGTAGGTATACGCGTATCTCTTTGAATATAAAGTATAGCGTTAAGAAGAACTACTGGAAGTTTGGCAATTCTTTTTGGCCCTCTAGCTAAGCAGTGAACAATCCTAGTGTATTGATAATAATATGTGTCTGGGAGTTTGTATGAGGTTTGAAGGCTTGTAAATGATTTAAGAACATCATTGTCATAAAAATCATTCAACTCTTGTATGCCAGCTTTTCGCCAATTATTCACCGAGAAATCCGACATATAGTATTGTAGGATTTCTATAGGTAATTTTATGTTTCTCATTGGAGACGTCGGACCCACCCCATGTAGCAGCAATTTCCATGTCTGAATTGACGCTTTCAGAGTCAATGCTGTAGGTAGTGGAAAGTCGTCGTCTATGGCATGCACTAAGAGAAGAGAGTAAAGAGATCTCCCTTTGTTAAGATCCACTTCTACCTTTTGCCAGCTAGGGGTTTGTTCCTGACTGCACCAAAACTTCAACTGCTTAAAAACAAACGAATTGTAATATCCTTGGAGATTCGGAACCCCTAAACCTCCATGCATCCTATGGCTGTAAAGAATAGAGGCTGCTATTCTGTGAGGGCCTTTGTTCAAAATAAAGGAGAGCATTTGGGCTTTAAATCTTGCAAAGACCGAGACAGGAATAGGGATAGGGAGAGTGCGAAATAGATACAGAATCTTTGGAAGCACCATCATTTTATAGATTACTACCCTCCCTAACCAGGATAGGTCCAATTTGGAGTATTTATTCAGGTCGGCTTGAAGAGAGTTATAAAGCGTATCGTAATTAGCTTTGACTAAGTGTGAAAGCGGGAAGCAGATTTGAACACCCAAGTAAGTGATAAATTCAGCTGCCCATTGAAAAGGGAATTCATCTTCCAGCACTCTCCTCAATGATGGGGGGATTTTGATAGCTAATATCTGGGATTTAGATTCATTAACTTTGTAATAGGAGACCTCTCCGAATTCCTTTATAATCTGCAATGTAGCCCGAAGCGAAGACAAGGGGTCAGATATGGTCAGTATAACATCATCGGCGAATAAACCAATCTTGTGTTGTCGATTGCCTGCTGGAATACCCCGAATCTTGTCTGCCATCCGTATCATTTCCGCGAAGGGCTCCATTACCAGTAAAAAAAGGAAAGGGGAGAGGGGGCAGCCCTGACGGGTACCATTAGTAATGGGAAAAGGGGAGGAGAGGGATCCATTCACTAGTACTCTAGCGGACGGGGAAGAGTAAAGAGCAAGGATCGCGTTTTTAATAGGACCTTGAAAGCCAAATTTTTCTAATACCGCTGATGCAAATCCCCAATGAATTCGATCAAACGCCTTCTCAGCATCTAGGGTAAGAAGCAGAGAAGGCGCTGTCAAACCTCCAGCTTTTTGTAGAAGACCCAATATCCTACGAGTACCATCTGGTGCCTCCCTTCCCTTTGTAAATCCCACCTGGTCACTATGAATTAGTTCAGGTAAAATTTTCAAAAGTCTATGGGTCAATAGTTTTGCATACAGCTTTACATCGCAGTTGAGGAGGGAAATAGGGCGAAAATTGGCAGGTGAATCGGTTGATTTTCCCGGTTTTGGTATAGTGACAATCGTAGCTTGCAGCATTTCAGATGGAAATTGATCTCCATTTAACACCTTATTGAAAAGTTGCAAGAGATAAGGTTGCAATATCGGGGCAAATAGATGATAATACTCATTTGAAAACCCATCAGGGCCGGGTGATTTATTTGGTTTAAGAGATTTAATTGTGGTTTCGACTTCTAAAGCCGAGATTGGGGCGTTCAGACCCTCCAGTTGCTCAATATTCAAAGCAGGTAAGCTAACTTTTTGTAGAAAGGCAGCAATGCTCTCTATAGATGGTTGTAACGTGGTGGGATCTTTGTCAAGGTTATATAACTTTGAGTAATATTGGTTGAAGGATTCTGCTATCTCATTAGGATGAGTGATTCTAGACTTTTTATCGGGAGCAAGCACATAGGGAATGTTAATTTTTTGAGTCAGGGGTTTGACTTTCCTCGCCATTAGCCTACTCGGTTTATTGTAGGATTTATAGTATAACAGTCTCATGGAAGTTAGTTGATGATCATATTCTAACTGGAGAGTGGCGTGAATTTCATTTCTCAAAGACATTAATTTCCTATGAAGCATGACAGATGGATCTAACCTTATTTGTTCCTCCATTTTTGCCTCCTCTTCCAGGAGAGATGAAAGTTTGGCCTCTCGTGTTTTTTTATAGTGTGAGCTCTGTTTTAGCAGTTCTCCCCTAATAGTCACTTTATGGGCTTGCCAGAGGGTAAAAGCACTGATATCTCCTGTATCATTGATAGAGAAGTATTCCTGAATAGCAGCTTCTGTGCGCGGCTTATATTTCGGGTGACGGAGGAGAAAAGTGTTATTTCTCCATGTTTTTTGAGCACCCGTTGGCAATAACTGGGAGATCGAACATGAAATTGGTGCGTGGTCAGACCACGACGTAAGTCCTACTAAGGATCTAGATATCCTAGATAATAAAGATCTGTCCGCGAGAAACAGATCAATTCTAGAGAACGATCTATGCCTAGCGGAGTAAAAGCTGTATTCTTTCGAATTCGCGTTTAAACAACGGAATGTATCATATAATTGATTTTCCCTCAGCCATCGCCCCAAGGATGGAGCCAAAGTTCTGCCTGAACTTGAAGAATCCATACACCTATCTGGAACTATGTTAAAGTCTCCACATATCATTAGGTGACCCTTTTGCACACTACGCGCTTTCCTCAGAACTTTGTTTAGGAACCTTACAGGAGATTTGTTGGGGGCATATATGTTAACTAGGGTCAGCGCGACTGATCCAATAAGAGCTACAAGGATAATGTATCTCCCACCCACATCAGTTATCACTTTCTCAACCTGCATAGCCAAAGAATCTCTGATCGCAATAGCTACCCCAGCTTTCTTTTTGTTAGAATTAGCAAGTAGAACAGTAGAGAAACCTTTGTTGGAGAGATCTGGATGATTATCCTGCATGAAATGTGTTTCCTGAACACATATTATATCAGTCTGTGAGGACCGCACATCTTTCCAAAGTGAGGATCTCTTATAGGGGGAATTTAGTCCCTTTGCATTAATGGACATTATTCTAACCGCCATCATAAATACTAGTACTGCGATGTTGATTGCATGCTATAACATCTACAACCCAAGACCTTGGTGGTGGACAATAGATTGACCCGGGACCATTGGCAAAAAGAAAAATAGAAATGAAGGGGACAAAAACATCAAATAACAATTCCAATGTAACCTGTAGAGAAAACATAGGTTATTCAATAATAACTGGGACTGTCTGGTCTAAGAGGTTCTTAGAAGAAACCTGTACCAGAGAAATTGGGGGTGAACAGTCCGGCCTTACACCGCCATCCCTTCTAATGATAGCAACTTGGCTAAAGGGAAATAAATGCAGTCTAGGTGCTTTTTTTTTTTTTTTTTTTTTTTTTTTTCGCATCAGTCACCCACTGTGGACCAATCCGGGGTCACATGGGTAGAGGATTTCTGTCTAGCTGGAACCGGCGATGAAGATCTTCCAATGTTCCACTTTTTAAGCAATAACTCTCCTTCTTCAGGGTTCCTGATAATAAAAGTTTTCCCATCTTTATGAATCAGGAGTTTCAGCGGAAAACCCCACTTGTATGGGATTTGGAGATCCCTCAGAACTTTGGTTATTGGTGAAAGCTTCTTCCGAGCTTGTAATGTCACCTGTGACAAATCAGAAAATATTTGAATGTCCTGGAACGGCTCTGGTAAGCTACTATTTTTCCTGATGTAGGAGACCAGCTCTTCCTTAATACAGTAGAAGTGAAAGCGTGCAATGACATCTTTGGACGCAGAAGCTGGAAGATGTTTAGGTTTAGGCAAATGATGCGCCCTGTCAATCAGGAGCATTTGTGGATCCTTGTCTGGGAATATCAATTTGAGCATTTCACCCAGATATTGCTGCAAATTAGCCGGAGCAATGGATTCTGAAATCCCTCTGAACTTCAGGTTATTTCGCCTGTTTCTGTCCTCCAAGTCAGCTAACTTAGCTCTCAGCCCTGCTACTTCATCTTCCAGGGTATAATGTGCATCTATTAACTCATTATGGGAGTTGGTTAGCTCCCCCATCTTATGCTCAATATGATTCACCCTGGAGCCCAGGGCATCCACTGCAGATGTAATGGAGGAGGCTACTTGTTGCAGCTGTGAAGTGAGGGATTGATGTACAGCCGTCATCATAGCTTTGAGTGCGTTTTCAGACACAGTCTGATCCGAGCATACAAAGTCCTGCAGGGGATCTGATGTCGCGACCCCCGATGTGGGTGTTGTGACTACTGCGGTGTAACGCGTTATATTTGCGGGGGAAGTATCGCCACTCCTTGGGCCGGCTATGGAGTCACTCACCGGCAGCCTGGTCATCATGGCTTCCCCTCGGTCTGCATCGTCACGGAGCTCACTCCCTCTGGGATCGGGTCTGTACGGTGTGTGCACACGCTTACCTCTCGTCTCTGTGTCTCCCCGGCTAGCCGTAGGAGGAGAAGAGGAACCCTTGGTTGCAGGCGCTGCCGCTGAGCGGTCTTCCTTCTCCTGTCGCGCTGGAGGAGAGACGGGTCTTTGTGGCGGGAAACCGCCATCAGGCTCCTGGGCTGAAAAAAATTCAGTTAAACGTCTGAGACCCGGGCGAGACGCTTTCTTCCTGGTCATCATGTCACTGTGGAGGTAGGAGATGAATCGGTGACTCTAAATCTCCTCTGCCAAGATGCTTGAGGTCGCTTTGCAGGGATGGTGGAGCGGAGCTCTTTCACTGAGCAGCCATCTCCGTCGGCCTTAGTTTACATTTTTTATTCTAGTGAAAGGTCCTCTTTAAGTGGTGATCTCGGCGATACTCAAGAACATATTTGTCAGTAATCAGACTTTGTGTGCCTTTATGTAACAGGGAAAGCACCTGTGAATCCCACATTTTCAATCACATTTCCTTAAAGGGGTTCTCCAGGAATTAAAGGGTTGTTCGAGTTATGAAAAAAAATAATATAGCACTGAAAATCTGATATATAACTGAGCTAAGCAAGTTTTATGCAAAAAAATAAAATATATTTCCTCATTTCCCTGATTCTTTTCTGGCCCTTTGTTTACATGCAATAAAAACATCTCCTCCCCTCCCCCTGCACTGCTAAGGGAGTGAATACAAGTGCTGCCTTGAGTGACATGTCTGCCTGCTGGGAGACTCTGCAGCATGTTGTATGTGTAGGACTACAAGTCCCACCTGTATAATGACACTACTAAGGGAGTGAATACAAGTGCTGCCCTGAGTGACATGTCTGCCTGCTGGGAGACTCAGCAGCATGTTGTATGTGTAGAACTACAAGTCCCAGCTGTATAATGACACTGCTAATACACACAGGATCTTCCCTCTACCTTCTTGTGCAATACTCTCTCTAGTATGTCAGCTCCAGTGCCCAGCATTGTCTCCTCACTGCCTGCAGAGGAAGGGCAGCTGAAGGGGTTAAGAATCCTAGCAGAGAGTAGACGCAGTGAAGGGGGGCGTGGCCAGCGCAGTGACTTCTCATTTACAGGCTTGTAAACGACCTTTATCAGAGCAGGGAGAGAAGCTGACATCACAGGTCATGTGACCCTCAGTGAAATCTGAGAAACCAGCCACTGGAGATAAAGTGAGTTATTGGAAAGCTGTTACATTTGCTTAGTTAGGAACATAGAAAGAACAAAAAAATAACTCAGACAACCCCTTTAAGAAAATGAAAATACTTAAAGGGAATCTGTCACCTATTTTGACCCTATTAAACCGTTAAAATAGCAATGTGCAATAAAGAACCTTCTTACCTACATGTCTTCTTTCTTCTATTCAACTATTCATTCTTATAAAAAAGCGATTTTTCTGATATGTAAATGAGGTTCCAAGGTGCCCAGAGGGGCGTTATTACTCTGCTCTGGTGCCCAGTAACGCCCCTCTTTAGTGCCCAGCCGGCCTTTCTTCCAAGCCCAGCACGCCTCCTCATAAATAAATGTCCTCCCACATACTGGCCGAACGGCGCCGCCCCCTCCCCACTACGTCATTTAATTTATTCATTGCACCATCTTGCTTCCTCCTCTCTTAGCCTACGGCGCCGCCCCCTCCCGATTACGTCATTTAATTTATTCACTTCATCGGGCGTTCCTTCCTCCTCTTTTGGCCTACGGCGCCGCCCCCTCTCATTACGTCACATGTATTCAGAGCACCGGCCCTCCCTTCCTCCTCTCCTGTCCTCAGAAATCCTGCGCAGGCGCAGTATCGGTGAGTGTCTGCGCCTGCACGATTCTCCTGTTCCAGAGGGCAACAGCTTCAATATTGTCACTGGGCATGCGCCGAGCCCAGTGACATAATCCGAGCGCTGTTGCCTCTGAGACAGGAGAGGAGGAAGGGAGGGCCGGTGCTATGAATACATGTGACGTAATGGGAGGGGGCGGCGCCGTAGGCCAAGAGAGGAGGAAGGAACGCCCGATGAAGTGAATAAATTAAATGACGTAATCGGGAGGGGGCGGCGCCGTAGGCTAAGAGAGGAGGAAGCACGATGGTGCAATGAATAAATTAAATGACGTGGTGGGGAGGGGGCGGCGCCGTTCGGCCAGTATGTGGGAGGACATTTATTTATGAGGAGGCGTGCTGGGCTTGGAAGAAAGGCCGGCTGGGCACTAAAGAGGGGCATTACTGGGCACCAGAGCAGAGTAATAACGCCCCTCTAGGCACCTTGGAACCTCATTTACATATCAGAATGAAAAGTTGAATAAAAGAAGACACATGTAGGTAAGAAGGTTCTTTATTGCACATTGCTATTTTAACGGTTTAATAGGGTCAAAATAGGTGACAGATTCCCTTTAAATATTACTTTATTTGTACACTGTGACTTGTTTCTGTTGCAAGGTTCATTACAAAGCAGCTGAGAATATACTGTGATAAAAAAAACAAATTCTCTCTTCTCCATGGTGTGTAATTAGGGTGTGGCTGTCTAATTAGGAGAGGGTAAAAAGCCAGCCTTGAGAGCAGCCCAGTCCTTTTAATCCAGAGGAAACAAAACAGGCTGGTTTTGAGAGCTCCATTTATATAAGCAGGAATATAATGCGAGTTTGCACGTCGCGTGTTTGATTTAAAGGGATTCTGTGATCTCTTTTCAGGTTATAGAGATGCGGACATGTAAGGCTAGATTGCTGCTAGCATGTCCGCAATATACCTGTCCTATAGGGCTGTGTCCTTTTATTTCATTTAAAAAATGATTTAGAGATATGTAAATGAGTCTTGTAAGGTGCCCAAGGGGCTGTACTAACCTTCTTGGTGCCCAGCCACACCCCCTGTGAAGGAGCCCCGTGCCGCCTGCGTCCTCCGAATCTCCTCCTTTCTTCACAGTTAGATTGCCGTAATCTCGCGATTTACATATTTCTAAAATCATTTTTTAAACAAAATAAAAGGACACAGCCCTATAGGACAGGTATATTGCAGAGATGCTAGAGGCGATCTAGCCGCGCATGTCAGCATCTCTATAACCTAAAACGAGGTGACAGAATCCCTTTAACCTCCTCAGGACCGCCGTACGCAGGATTGCGTCTTTGCGGCGGTCCTGTTGTTCTGGGTGGACGCGCCGGTGCGTCCTCTCGCGAGACGCGAGATTTCGTGCATTGCCGGCCCGCGCATGCGCATCGCGGGCCGGCAAAAGTTAAAGAAGTATTTCGTCACCAGCCTGCCAGCAACGATCATTGGCTGGCAGGCTGGCGATTTTCAAAAAATCAAATCAGAAGCCAGATAACAGATCATATTAGTAAATATGATCTGTTATATGGCTTCTCTGCTCCTCTGCTGGTCCTTTTCGTCGGTTGGATCCAGCAGAGGAGCAGACTTCACTGTGAGTACCCACCAACACTACACCTTAGCCCCAGATCACCCTCCATCACCCCCATCACCCGAATTAACCCCTTGATCGCCCCCTGTCAATCACTTAGTGAAAGACAAAAAGTGATCAGTGTAAACTGTCACTTTTTTTTTTTCACTAGTATTGGCTGTTAGGTTTTAGGATTAGTTTAGGCCCCTTGGTTAGGTAGTTAGCGTCAGTTAGCGCCCAGCCCACCGCACCGCAGTCACTTTTATTCGCTGATTAGCGTATCGCTAATCAGCATTTGTACTTTTATAGTATCTGTAAGTGATCAAAACTGATCACGGTCAGATCTATAATAGTATTAGTGTCACTTTAGTTCGCCCTCCACCCAAAACGCAGTGTTTGCCCGATCAGGCCTGATCGGTCGCCCACACGTGCGTTCACCCACGCCCGCCCCACCGCAGTGACAAAAAAAATTTTGTTTTTTGATCACTGCACATTCACTTTACACGCACTGCGGCGATAAAAAAAAATCCGTTTTGATATTTTTTATCAACCGCAGCAGCCTCCGGTACTTCGCTAGCCTCCCCTTTGTAAGACAGGTTTGCTTTTTTTCTTGGGTAGTCTCAGGGAATACCCCTAAATTTAGTAGTCCAAATGGCAAACAGGGGGTATTCTTCTGAAGAGGCCTACAGGATTCTGACCCAGTCGGATGAGGAGTGGGAACCCTCATCTGACGAATCTAGCAGGTCAGAATATGAACCTGTGGAAAGCAGTGGTTCTCTGACCCAAAGTTCGGACGAGGAGGTTGAGGTCCCTGGCAGCACCAGGCGTACCCGGCCCCGTGTCGCTAGACCACAGGTTACGCAGGATCCGCTTCAAGAGCAGCAGAGTGGGGCTGTCGCTGCCGGATCACGTGGTGAGGCATACACCAGCAGCGCAGCCCTTCCTGGACCTAGTACCAGCACTGCCGTACAACATGGTGAAGTGGCGAGCACCAGAAGGGCAGTTGAAGCTGGTGCGGTGGCACGTGCACTAGTTACCCCGTCGCAGCCACCGCGCAGACAGGCCCGTAGAGCCCCTAGAATCCCTGAGGTGCTGGCAAACCCTGATTGGCAGTCACCAACTTCAGCCGCACCAGTAGTTCCCCCTTTCACCGCCCAGTATGGAGTTCGGGTTGAGACGGCTAAAATCGGTTCGGCCCTGGGATTTTTTGAGCTGTTCTTGACTGCGGAACTCTTGGACTTAGTCGTGGCAGAAACAAATCGGTATGCCACACAATTTATATCCGCCAACCTGGGAAGCTCTTATGCCCAGTCTTTCCGGTGGAAACCAGTCCAAGTTTCCGAACTTAAAATTTTTTTGGGCCTTCTCCTCAACATGGGTCTAACTAAAAAGCATGAATTGCGGTCATATTGGTCCACGAACCCAATTCATCACATGCCCATGTTCTCTGCTGCTATGTCCAGGACACGATTTGAGACCATCCTACGTTTTCTGCATTTTAGCGACAACACCACCTCCCGTCCCAGAGGCCACCCAGCTTTTGACCGGCTCCACAAAATTCGGCCCCTCATAGACCATTTCAACCAGAAATTTGCAGATTTGTATACCCCCGAGCAAAACATCTGCGTAGACGAGTCCCTAATACATTTTACCGGGCGCCTTGGCTTCAAACAATACATCCCAAGCAAGCGTGCCCGGTATGGGGTCAAATTGTATAAGCTCTGTGAAAGGGCCACAGGCTATACCCACAAATTTCGGATCTATGAGGGAAAAGATCAGACCCTGGAGCCGGTCGGTTGCCCTGACTACCTGGGGAGCAGTGGGAAGACAGTCTGGGACTTGGTGTCACCCTTATTCGGCAAGGGGTACCATCTTTATGTGGACAATTTCTACACAAGTGTGGCCCTCTTTAGGCATTTGTTTCTAGAACGGATTTGCGCCTGTGGCACCGCGCGAACTAGTCGCGTGGGCTTCCCCCAACGGCTTGTAACCACCCGTCTTGCAAGGGGGGAGAGGGCTGCCTTGTGTAATGAAGAACTGCTCGCGGTGAAATGGAGAGACAAGCGTGACGTTTACATGCTCTCCTCCATTCACGCAGACACGACAATCCAAATTGAAAGGGCAACCCGTGTCATTGAAAAGCCCCTCTCAGTCCACGACTATAATGCGCTCATGGGAGGGGTGGACTTCAATGACCAGATGTTGGCTCCCTATTTAGTTTCCCGCAGAACCAGACGCTGGTATACGAAGGTGTCTGTATATTTAATTCAATTGGCTGCATATAATAGTTTTGTTCTCTACAGTAAGGCTGGGAGAACAGGATCCTTCCTCAAATTCCAGGAAGAGATCATCGAGAACCTCCTTTACCCAGGAGGTTCCGTGGCCCCATCCACCAGTGTAGTTAGCCGTCTACACGAGCGACATTTCCCCAGTGTCGTTGCTGGTACCTCAACCCAACCGCCACCCCGAAAAAAATGTCGTGTCTGTAGCAGGAGTGGAATAAGGCGTGACACCCGCTATTTCTGTCCTGACCACCCTGCCCTATGCTTTGGTGAGTGTTTCCGGAAGTACCACACACAGGTACACATAGCATAGGGATTGCATCTCACAGGACAGGCACACAGGGCTATTAGGGCCCTTTTACTCACAGCTGCTGCAAACCTCTCCTTTCACCTGGGATAAAGTGCATAACGTACTTCGCCACATCTTTGGGCGATTTGCGCTTTGCACATTGTCCCATGGGGAAGGAGAGGTTTGTTCTATAAAGGTAAAAAAAACTAAACAAAAAAAATTACCGGTAAGTAAAAAAGTTAAACGTTCAGTTAAAAAAGTTTCTATGTTCTCTTCAACAGTTAATAAATTTATTGCGTTGCGGCCTGGTTTTTTCTTTTTTGTTTTGTTTTTTTTACCTTTCAGGTGGACCAACCGATCGACTAGCTGCAGCACTGATGTGCATTCTGACAGAAGCATTGCGCTGCTGTCAGATTACACGCAAGTCGGTGTATGCGGCGCTGCAAGACGAGATTTCTCCTCTGCAGTAAAAGATACGTTTGCCGAGGCATATGAGCTGAGGAGGTGGCGGTGTTCATATACTTTGGCAAACACTTTGTATATATATAAAAAAAAAAAAAATCCCGGCAATGATTTATTCATCCACATCGATTGATGTGAATGGAGAAATCGGGTTTGCCAGGGCATACGAGCTAAGTGGGTATGGATGTTGGGCGGAGCTCCTATGTCCTGGCAGACGCCTTTCCCCTCCTTTTTCTTTTTTTGGCAGAGATTTTTTCATCCACATTGATCGATGCGAATGAAGAAATCTGTGCCGTTAATTTTTTTCTTTCAGCCCAGAGGCTGAACGGAAAAAAAAAATCTCATTACCCGTATGCTCAATATAAGGAGAATAGCAGAAACTCCTAATGCTGGCCATACATGTAATGATTGCGGAGACCCTCAAATGCCAGGGCAGTACAAACACCCCACAAATGACCCCATTTTGGAAAGAAGACACCCCAAGGTATTTGCTGAGGGGCTAATTGAGTCCATGAAAGATTGAAATTTTTGTCCCAAGTTAGCGGAAAGGGAGACTTTGTGAGAAAAAAATCCAAAAAATCAATTTCCGCTAACTTGTGCCAAATTTTTTTTGTTTCTATGAACTCGCCATGCCCCTCATTGAATACCTTGGGGTGTCTTCTTTCCAAAATGGGGTCACATGTGGGGTATTTATACTGCCCTGGCATTTTAGGGGCCCCAAAGCGTGAGAAGAAGTCTGGTATCCAAATGTCTAAAAATGCCCTCCTAAAAGGAATTTGGGCCCCTTTGCCCACCTAGGCTGCAAAAAAGTGTCACACATGTGGTATCTCCGTATTCAGGAGAAGTTGGGGAATGTGTTTTGGGGTGTCATTTTACATATACCCATGCTGGGTGAGATAAATATCTTGGTCAAATGCCAACTTTGTATAAAAAAATGGGAAAAGTTGTCTTATGCCAAGATATTTCTCTCACCCAGCATGGGTATATGTAAAATGACACCCCAAAACACATTCCCCAACTTTTTCTGAATACGGAGATCCCACATGTGTGACACTTTTTTGCAGCCTAGGTGGGCAAAGGGGCCGACATTCCAAAGAGCACCTTTCGGATTTCACAGGTCATTTACCTACTTACCACACATTTGGGCCCCTAGAATGCCAGGGCAGTATAACTACCCCACAAGTGACCCCATTTTGGAAAGAAGACACCCCAAGGTATTCCGTGAGGGGCATGGCGAGTTCCTAGAATTTTTTATTTTTTGTCACAAGTTAGTGGAAAATGATGGGTTTTTTTTTGTTTTTTTTTCTTACAAAGTCTCATATTCCACTAACTTGTGACAAAAAATAAAAACTTCCATGAACTCACTATGCCCATCAGCGAATACCTTGGGGTGTCTTCTTTCCAAAATGGGGTCACTTGTGGGGTAGTTAGACTGCCCTGGCATTCTAGGGGCCCAAATGTGTGGTAAGGTGTTTGAAATCAAATTCTGTAAAAAATGACCTGTGAAATCCGAAAGGTGCTCTTTGGAATATGGGCCCCTTTGCCCACCTAGGCTGCAAAAAAGTGTCACACATCTGGTATCTCTGTATTCAGGAGAAGTTGAGGAATGTGTTTTGGGGTGTCTTTTTACATATACCCATGCTGGGTGAGATAAATATCTTGGTCAAATGCCAACTTTGTATAAAAAAAATGGGAAAAGTTGTCTTTTGCCAAGATATTTCTCTCACCCAGCATGGGTATATGTAAAATGACACCCCAAAACACATTCCACAACTTCTCCTGAGTACGGAGATACCAGATGTGTGACACTTTTTTGCAGCCTAGGTGGGCAAAGGGGCCCATATTCCAAAGAGCACCTTTCGGATTTTACTGGTCATTTTTTACAGAATTTGATTTCAAACTTCTTACCACACATTTGGGCCCCTAGAATGCCAGGGCAGTATAACTACCCCACAAGTGACCCCATTTTGGAAAGAAGACACCCCAAGGTATTCCGTGAGGGGCATGGCGAGTTCCTAGAATTTTTTATTTTTTGTCACAAGTTAGTGGAAAATGATGATTTTTATTTATTTTTTTCATACAAAGTCTCATATTCCACTAACTTGTGACAAAAAATAAAAACTTCCATGAACTCACTATGCCCATCAGCGAATACCTTGGGGTCTCTTCTTTCCAAAATGGGGTCACTTGTGGGGTAGTTATACTGCCCTGGCATTCTAGGGGCCCAAATGTGTGGTAAGGAGTTTGAAATCAAATTCTGTAAAAAATGACCTGTGAAATCCGAAAGGTGCTCTTTGGAATATGGGCCCCTTTGCCCACCTAGGCTGCAAAAAAGTGTCACACATCTGGTATCTCCGTACTCAGGAGAAGTTGGGGAATGTGTTTTGGGGTGTCATTTTACATATACCCATGCTGGGTGAGAGAAATATCTTGGCAAAAGACAACTTTTCCCATTTTTTTATACAAAGTTGGCATTTGACCAAGATATTTATCTCACCCAGCATGGGTATATGTAAAAAGACACCCCAAAACACATTCCTCAACTTCTCCTGAATACAGAGATACCAGATGTGTGACACTTTTTTGCAGCCTAGGTGGGCAAAGGGGCCCATATTCCAAAGAGCACCTTTCGGATTTCACAGGTCATTTTTTACAGAATTTGATTTCAAACTCCTTACCACACATTTGGGCCCCTAGAATGCCAGGGCAGTATAACTACCCCACAAGTGACCCCATTTTGGAAAGAAGAGACCCCAAGGTATTTCGTGATGGGCATAGTGAGTTCATAGATCTTTTTATTTTTTGTCACAAGTTAGTGGAATATGAGACTTTGTAAGAAAAAAAAAAAAATCATCATTTTCCGCTAACTTGTGACAAAAAATAAAAAGTTCTATGAACTCACTATGCCCATCAGCGAATACCTTAGGGTGTGTACTTTCCGAAATGGGGTCATTTGTGGGGTGTTTGTACTGTCTGGGCATTGTAGAACCTCAGGAAACATGACAGGTGCTCAGAAAGTCAGAGCTGCTTCAAAAAGCGGAAATTCACATTTTTGTACCATAGTTTGTAAACGCTATAACTTTTACCCAAACCATTTTTTTTTTACCCAAACATTTTTTTTTTATCAGACATGTAGAACAATAAATTTAGAGCAAAATTTCTATATGGATCTCGTTTTTTTTGCAAAATTTTACAACTGAAAGTGAAAAATGTCATTTTTTTGCAAAAAAATCGTTAAATTTCGATTAATAACAAAAAAAGTAAAAATGTCAGCAGCAATGTGTCACGGAACCATGAACCAGACGTACAACAAGAGATAAGTGAAAATAAGAAGGCTTTATTGAAAATAAAGCTGTAAAGCAAAAGTCCAAACGGATGGTGAAACCGAGCAGAGTCTTTGCGAAGCCAGAGGTCAGGAACCAGAAGGGTAGTCAGACGAAGCCAGGATCAGGAACCAGCAGGGTAGTCAGACGAAGCCAGGATCAGGAACCAGCAGGGTAGTCAGACGAAGCCAGGATCAGGAACCAGCAGGGTAGTCAGACGAAGCCAGGATCAGGAACCAGAAGCAGCAGCAGTCTTAGAAGCATGTGAACACAAGAGGACCAAGCAAGGAACTGAAGCCACAGACCTCCTATATATATGAGCTAGGCATCCAGCTCCTCCCAGGGGAAGGAGGAGCCGCAGGGTGGAAGGCTACAAGAAACCCAGGACCCAAGATGGCCGCCAGCACATGTCAAACGAAGGAGAGCAGCAAGCAGGTAAGACCATGACAGTACCTCCCCCTCAAGGGCCCCTCCTCCGCGGAGCACAAAACGGTTTCTGAGGGAAGCGTGCGTGGAAGGCTCGGAGCAAGGCAGGAGCATGGACATCTGCGGAGGGAACCCAGGAACGCTCCTCTGGACCATAACCACGCCAATGGACCAAAAACTGCAACCGACCGCGGACCAGGCGTGAGTCCAGGATATTGCTCACCTCATATTCCTCACGATTGCCCACTTGGACCGGACGAGGCCGAGGAACCGAGGAAGTGAAACGATTACACACCAGTGGCTTCAACAGGGAGACATGAAACACGTTGGAGATCCGCATGCCAGGAGGAAGCGCAAGGGCATAGGCTACCGGGTTTACCCTGCGAAGCACTCGGAAGGGACCAACAAAGCGAGGCGCCAGCTTGGGAGTGGGCACTCGAAGGTTGAGGTTGCGGGTGGACAACCATACACGGTCTCCGACCTGGTAGGAAGGAGCAGGCGCTCGTCTGCGATCAGCCTGGAATCTCTGGCGCTGCGCAGAGACCTCAAGGGACTTCTGGATCTGTACCCAAGAAGCACGTAGGACGGAAAGGTGATCCTCCACAGCCGGAATATCCTGGGGAGAGAATACCTCCGGTAACACGGCAGGTTGGAACCCATAATTGGCCATGAAGGGAGACGTCCCAGAGGAAGAGTTCACCGCCGTGTTCCTGGCAAACTCAGCCCAAGGCAGGAGGTCAACCCAATTGTCTTGGTGATCGGAGACATAGCAACGAAGGAATTGCTCCAAGGCATGATTGGATCGTTCTGCGGCCCCATTGGACTGAGGGTGGTAGGCCGAGGAGAAGGAGAGATGAATCCCCAACTGGGAGCAAAAGGCGCGCCAGAACCTGGACACAAACTGACTCCCCCGATCCGACACAATCTCCTTAGGCAAACCGTGCAACCGGAAGACCTCCCTGGCAAAAATCGTGGCCAACTCTTGTGCAGAGGGTAACTTCTTGAGAGGAACACAGTGGCACATTTTGGAAAACCGATCCACAATCATGAGAATGACCGTATGGCCTCGGGATGCAGGGAGGTCCACAATGAAATCCATCCCCAGGTGTGACCATGGGCGCTCCCCGGTGGCTATGGGTTGCAGAAGGCCCAACGGAAGGTGCCGAGGGGACTTACTCTGGGCACAAACGGAGCATGCCGCTACATATGCGGCGATGTCGGAACGTAGGGAAGGCCACCAGAACAGACGTGAAACAGCCCAGGACAGCTGATTCTTTCCAGGATGCCCCGCGGTCTTGGAGTTATGGTAGGTTCGCAACAACCGAGTGCGCAACTCCTCAGGCACAAAACATCTGCCGTTGGGTCTCCCAGAGGGAGCACCAGATTGAGCCGCCAAAATCTGCTCACCCAGGGGAGAGGTCAGGCTGGTGCGAATGGCGGCCAGGATCTGATTCGGAGGTATGACCGAAGTCGGAATCGACTCCTCCCTGGACAGCTCGGAGTACTGCCGTGATAAGGCATCCGCCCTGATGTTCTTGGAACCGGGTAGGTAGGAGACCACGTAATTAAAACGTGACAAGAACAGAGCCCATCTGGCCTGACGTGGTGTCAATCTCTTGGCCTCAGAAAGGTAGGTCAGATTCTTGTGGTCCGTCAGGATGAGAACCGGAACCACCGAACCCTCGAGCAAGTGCCTCCATTCTTTAAGGGCCTGCACGATGGCCAATAACTCCCTGTCACCAATCTGATAGTTGCACTCCGCGGAAGACAGTTTCCGGGAGTAAAACCCACAAGGAAGCAGAGGACCCTCTGGTGTTCTACGCTGAGACAGAAGGGCGCCTACTCCCGTCTCAGACGCGTCCACCTCGAGGACAAAGGGCAACCCAGGGTTGGGATGCGACAGAATCGGAGCCGACACAAAGGCGGACTTTAGGGCCTCAAAAGCTCGGATGGCCTCGAGCGGCCGGATCTGGGAATTACTGCCCTTCCTGGTCAGATCCGTGAGAGGCTTGGCCAGCATGGAAAAGTCCCTGATGAACTTCCGATAATAATTGGCGAAGCCCAAAAAGCGCTGCAGGGAACGAAGACCACTGGGCTGGGGCCACTGTAAGACAGCCGAAACCTTCTCAGGATCCATGGAGAACCCCTCAGCGGAAATGATGTAACCTAAGAAGGTTACCTGGGATCGGTGAAATTCGCATTTCTCAAGCTTACCGAACAGCTTGTTCTCTCGTAACCGTTGCAACACTCGTCTGACATCCAGAATGTGGGCCTCCATGGATTCAGAATATACCAAGATGTCATCCAAATAGACTACCACACACTGCTGCAACAGGTCACGGAAAACATCGTTGATGAATTCCTGAAAGACTGCGGGCGCATTGCACAACCCAAAGGGCATAACCAAGGATTCGTAATGACCGGTCCTGGTGTTAAACGCGGTCTTCCACTCATCGCCCGCCTTGATCCTTACCAGGTTATATGCCGCCCTCAGGTCGAGTTTGGTAAAGACCGTGGCCCCTTTAAGGCGATCGAACAGCTCGGAAATCAAGGGTATCGGGTAAGCGTTCTTGATCGTGATGCGATTGAGACCCCTGTAATCGATGCAAGGCCTCAACTCACCGCCCTTCTTTTTCACAAAGAAAAATCCAGCCCCTGCCGGGGACGAAGATTTGCGAATGTGTCCGCGTGAAAGCGCCTCCCTCACGTACTCCTCCATGGCCTCATTCTCCGCTACCGACAGTGGATAGACTTTGCCACGAGGAGGAACGGCACCAGATTGTAACTCTATGGCACAATCGTATGGGCGGTGCGGAGGTAGGGCAACCGCGCGCACCTTATCGAATACATCCCGGTACTCCTCGTATTCAGGAGGCAACAGAGAGTCCGAGGAAGTACACAGCAACTTGACAGACCCATGGATGCAACTAGCCCCACACTGCGGTGACCACGAGAGGATCTCGACCGATCTCCAATCGAAAGTCGGATTATGCTTCTGGAGCCAGGGGTACCCCAAGACCACCGAGTAGTGTGGAGACGAAATAACCTGGAGGCAGACCGACTCTCTGTGAACGGCACCAATGGCTATCCCCACTGGAAGGGTCTCATGAGTCACGTGTGGCGGCAGAAGGGGTCTGCCGTCTATCGCCTCAAGAGCCAGTGGGGAACCTCGAGCCTGCAGAGGAATGGAATTGGCGGCAGCGAACACACTATCAATGAACAAACCACCAGCACCAGAGTCCACCAACGCCTGGGTCGTCACCGAGCCCCCGACCCAGGAGAGGACAACAGTGATCAGTGGTTTGTCAACACGGGAAACCGGGGACGAGGAGACTCCACCCAAGATCTGCCCCCGACAGGATCTCAGGGTACGAGCGTTTCCCGGACGGTTCGGACATGCCAACCGAAAATGCCCACCGAGACCACAGTACATGCATCGGCCCTCGCGTCTCCGGAGTGCCCTCTCCCCCTCGGACAGGCGAGCAAACCCCAGCTGCATGGGTTCACCCCCAGACAAGTCATCCCCAGGAGGCGTGGGAGGAGAGGGAGGCACGGGTGGGACAGCAAACGTAGGCACCAATCTGTTAGAAGACCTCCGCAGGTTCTCCTTAAAGGAAGGTCTCTCCCTGAGTCTGGTGTCAATCAAAATCAGGAAAGAAATAAGAGACTCGAGCTCAACTGGTAGGTCCTTAGCTGCAACCTCATCCTTCAAGGCATCCGAGAGACCATGAGAGAAAGCAGCGACCAGAGCCTCATTATTCCAGCCCACCTCTGCTGCCAGGGTACGAAACTCAATGGCGTATTCAGCTACGGATCGTGAACCCTGTCTGATGGACATAAGGAGCTTCGCAGCAGAGGCAGCACGAGCCGGCACATCGAATACCTTCCGAAGAGAAGCAACAAAACCGGAAAACTCGGCAACCACCGGATTGTTGTTCTCCCATAAAGGGCTGGCCCAGGCCAAGGCCTTGTCCGAGAGCAGCGAGATCAAGAAGCCCACCTTTGATCTCTCAGTAGGAAAGGCATGTGGCAGCAACTCGAAATAAATGCCCACCTGGTTAAGGAAACCTCGGCACTGAGTTGGCTCTCCCCCAAAGCGCTGTGGAAGAGGGGCAGAACCGGTCATACCCCGAAACACCGCAGGCGCAACAACAGGTGTCGGGGTAGACTCTGGCGCAACAACCGGAGCGGCAGTAGGAGCGAGCCCAGGAGCGACAACCGACCCATCGGCAACGGGAGCGAAATGAGCCGTGCGTTCAAGCAGGGTTTGCAACGCCACAGCGAACCGACCCAACAGGTGATCCTGCTGATCAAGTCTGGCAACCAGCGTGGGTAGCGAGGATGGCCCTGTACCGTCAGAATTCATGGCTTGGTCCTAATGTCACGGAACCATGAACCAGACGTACAACAAGAGATAAGTGAAAATAAGAAGGCTTTATTGAAAATAAAGCTGTAAAGCAAAAGTCCAAACGGATGGTGAAACCGAGCAGAGTCTTTGCGAAGCCAGAGGTCAGGAACCAGAAGGGTAGTCAGACGAAGCCAGGATCAGGAACCAGCAGGGTAGTCAGACGAAGCCAGGATCAGGAACCAGCAGGGTAGTCAGACGAAGCAAGGATCAGGAACCAGCAGGGTAGTCAGACGAAGCCAGGATCAGGAACCAGAAGCAGCAGCAGTCTTAGAAGCATGTGAACACAAGAGGACCAAGCAAGGAACTGAAGCCACAGACCTCCTATATATATGAGCTAGGCATCCAGCTCCTCCCAGGGGAAGGAGGAGCCGCAGGGTGGAAGGCTACAAGAAACCCAGGACCCAAGATGGCCGCCAGCACATGTCAAACGAAGGAGAGCAGCAAGCAGGTAAGACCATGACACAATGAAATACCACCAAATGAAAGCTCTATTAGTGAGAAGAAAAGGAGGTAAAATTCATTTGGGTGGTAAGTTGCATGACCGAGCAATAAACGGTGAAAGTAGTGTAGGTCAGAAGTGTAAAAAGTGGCCTGGTCTTTCAGGGTGTTTAAGCACTGGGGGCTGAGGTGGTTAAGTGTGTGACTTTAGATTAAGTGACTTCAGATTCAGGGATTGCAGTGTGGGACTGCAGTAAATCAGGTACTTATTACTGCATTATATTGTATTTTTCGCTTTTTATTGTGTAATCCCCATTAGTATGTGTTCCATAATTGACAGCGCAGTCCAGTGCACATCTTGTCTGATGTATGCAGTCCTGGAACAGCTGTTCGAGGGTGTATATCATTGTTCAAAATGTGAGGAAATTACCCATTTGAAATCGCAAATTGAGTATCTAAAAGGGCGAGTTTCAACACTGAGAGGCGTTAACAATTTGGAAAAGAGTTTGCTGCTCACTGAGCAAGCACTCTATGGGGTAGATGATTGGGAGGGTGACAGAGAGGAGGCTGAGGAAAGTGAGGGCGCTAGCTGGGTAACAGTTAGAAAACGGGGTAGAGGGAAGAGTGCCAGGGAGGCTAGCCCTGATCTGACACACCCAAACAAGTTTGCACGGTTGGCAGATGAGGGGGATGTCGGTTCAGGGAGAGCACTGCTGCAGCCAGACACTTCCTCTGCCAGTCAGGGGAATGTCAGCTCCAGTAAGCAGGAGAGCAGGGCAGGCCAGACAGGTGCTGGTAGTGGGAGACTCTATTATTTGGGGTACAGAAAGGGCAATCTGTCACAAAGACCATGATCGCCGAACAGTGTGTTGTCTTCCTGGCGCTAGAGTTCGACACATCGCGGATCGGGTTGACAGATTACTGGGAGGGGCTGGAGAAGATCCAGGGGTCATGGTCCATATCGAAACCAATGACAAAGTTAGAGAAGGTGGAGAGTCCTTAAAAATGATTTTAGGGATTTAGGTCAAAAGCTTAGGGCAAGTACCTCAAAGGTAGTGTGTTCTGAAATACTGCCTGTACCACAAGCCACACAAGAAAGGCAGCGGGAGATTAGGGAGGTTAACAAGTAGCTTGAGAACTGGTGTAGGAAGGAGGTGTTTGGGTTCCTGGAGAACTGGGCCGACTTCTCTGTCAGCTACAGACTCTATGATAGGGATGGGCTGCACCTCAATGGGGAAGGGGCAGCTGTGTTGGGGGGAAAAGATGGCTAGAAGGATGGAGGAGTGTTTAAACTAGGGACTGGGGGGAGGGTAATTACGTTATAGGATAGGAAGATAGTGCAGATAGAGACCGGGGGCAAGGTAATGGGACTGCGGGAGGAATGGAAGGAGGGACTACAACAGCTCAGAAGGAAAGGTGTAGGGTAAAAAAATATCCATAAGCCTCTTAATTGTATGTATACTAATGCCAGAAGCCTGACTAATAAAACTGGTGAACTGGAATTAGTGATGTGTGAGGAGGACTATGACATAGTGGGAATAACTGAGACATGGCTGGATGATAGCTATGACTGGGCAGTTAATGTACAAGGTTACAGTCTGTTTAGAAAGGATCGTCAAAACCAGAGAGGGGGAGGGGTCTGCCTTTATGTAAAGTCTAAAGCCCACAGTCCGAGAAGATATAAGTGAGGGACATGAACATGTGGAGTCACTGTGGGTAGAGATACATGTAGCTAAAAACAACAATAAATTACTAATAGGAGTTTACTATAAACCACCTAATATACCAGAGTCCACAGAAAATCTACTACTAAACGAGATAGATGAGGCGGCAAATCATAATGAGGTGGTTATTATGGGGGACTTCAACTACCCAGATATAGACTGGGAAACTGAAACTTGTATATCTCATAAGAGAAACAGGTTCTTGGCAATAACCAAAGACAATTACCTTTCCCAACTGATTCAAGACCCGACTAGAGGGATGGCCATACTGAACTTAGTATTAACCAATAGACCTGACAGAACAACAGATGTGCAGGTTGGGGGACACCTGGGAAATAGTGACCATAAAGTAATAACCTTCCAATTATCCTTCAAACAAGCGTTTCTACAGGGAGGAACAAAAATACCAAACTTCAAAAAAGCTAACTTTAGCCAATTAAGAGAGGCCATAGGTCTAACTAACTGGGACAAAGTCCTCAAAAATAAAAATACAGTAACAAAGCGGGATATTTTTAAAAGCATCCTAAAATCTAATTGTGAGAGGTACATACCTTATGGGAATAAAAGGTTAAGGAACAAGAAGAAACCAATGTGGGTAAATAGAACTGTAAAGAAGGCAATAAATGACAAAAAGAAAGCATTTAAATCACTAAAACAGGAGGGTAGCGAGGAAGCACTGAAAAACTATAAGGAAAAAAATAGAATATGTAAAAAACAAATAAAAGCCGCCAAACTAGAGACCGAGAGATAAATTGCCAAAGAGAGCAAAACAAACCGCAAAATGTTCTTCAGTTATATAAATGGTAAAAAGTATAAATCTGAGTTGCAGAGAGCGACGAGGAGAAAGCAAAGCTATTAAATATTTTTTGTTCTCCACTGTATTCACTGAGGAAAATAAACTGTCAGATGAAATGCAGAATGTAAAAGTAAATTCCCCATTAAAAGGGCCCTGTCTGACCCAAGAAGTACAACAGCGACTTAAAAATATTAAAATAGACAAATCGCCAGGACCAGATAGCATACACCCCCGTATCCTAAGAGAATTAAGTAATGTCATAGCCAGACCCTTATTTCTGATATTTACAGACTCTATACTGACAGGGAGGGTTCCACAGGATAGGTGCATAGCAAATGTGGTGCCAATATTCAAAAAGGTGTCAAAAACAGACCCCAAAAACTATAGGCCGGTAAGTTTAACATCTGTTGTGGGTAAACTGTTTGAAGGTTTTCTAAGAGATGTTATCTTGGAGGATCTCAATGAAAACAAGCAAATAACATTATATCAGCATGGCTTCATGAGGGATCGGTAATGTCAAACTAATTTAATCAGTTTCTATGAGGAGGTAAGTTCTAGACTTGACATCGGCGAATCAATGGATGTCGTATATCTGGACTTCTCCAAAGCATTTGACACTGTACCGCATAAAAGGTTAGTATATAAAATGAGAATGCTCGGACTGGGAGAAAACGTCTGTATGTGTGTAAAGTAACTGGCTCAGTGATAGAAAACAGAGGGTGGTTATTAATGGTACACACTCAGATTGGGTCACTGTCACTAGCGGAGTACCTCAGGGGTCAGTATTGGGCCCTATTCTCTTCAATATATTTATTAATGATCTTGTAGAAGGCTTGCACAGTAAAATATCCATTTTTGCAGATGACACTAAACTGTGTAAAGTAATTAACACTGAAGAGGACAGTATACTGCTACAGATGGATCTGGATAGATTGGAGGCTTGGGCAGAGAAGTGGCAGATGAGGTTTAACACTGACAAATGTAAGGTTATGCACATGGGAAGGAATAATGCAAGTCACCCGTACATACTAAATGGTAGAACACTGGGTAACACTGACATGGAATAGGACCTAGGAATTTTAATAAACAGCAAACTAAGCAGTGAAAAACAGTGTCAGGCAGCTGCTGCCAAGGCCAATAAGATAATGGGTTGCATCAAAAGGGGGATAGATGCATGTGATGAGAACATAGTCCTACCACTTTACAAATCACTAGTCAGACCCCCCCAGGCGTTCCCATGGTGACGGGGACGCTCGTCAGGGAGGAGTATGCAAATATAATGAGGCAGTAAGGTGTCCAGAGCGGTGTTAGGTAGGCGGGGTTATCGGCTACTAGAGACGTAACCGGGATGGGGGGGCGTGACAGCAATGGCAAGGCTGGGGGCTTTTGAATGAAAATTACGCCTCACCGGCAAGCGTCCCTGTCGTCAGCGGAACGCCTGGGGGTTAGAATATACAATCGGATCTGAGTTTTCACGATCTCACTGAGATCGTGAAAACTCAGATCCGATGGTATATTCTAACCACCAGGTGTTCCCCTGGCGACGGGGACGCTTGTCGAAGAGGAGTATGCCGGAACAACTGTACAGGATAAAAAATAAATAAAAAAAAAGACGAATATTCTAAAAAACAAATATATTCGATATAGTGCTATATACTGTATATTCGTTTTGTAGAATATCCTTCATTTTTTTCATCTGAAGTCCTGATTCCTCCCTGCTTAAGTTGCTTGTGGGCCAATGACTCATTGGCCCACAAGCAAGAAGAAGGGAGGAATCATGTGTTCAGATGGGAAAAAATGACGAATATTCGCTATAACAAATACTGTATTTTTCGCTTTATAAGACGCACCTGATGATAAGACGCACCTATGTTTTTAACCACCTCAGCCCCCAGTGCTTAAACACCCTGAAAGACCAGGCCACTTTTTACACTTCTGACCTACACTACTTTCACCGTTTATTGCTCGGTCATGCAACTTACCACCCAAATTAATTTTACCTCCTTTTCTTCTCACTAATAGAGCTTTCATTTGGTGGTATTTCATTGCTGCTGACATTTTTACTTTTTTTTGTTATTAATCAAAATTTAACGATTTTTTTGCAAAAAAATGACATTTTTCACTTTCAGTTGTAAAATTTTGCAAAAAAAAACGAGATCCATATATAAATTTTGCTCTAAATTCATTGTTCTACATGTCTTTGATAAAAAAAAATGTTTGGGTAAAAAAAAAATGGTTTGGGTAAAAGTTATAGCGTTTACAAACTATGGTACAAAAATGTGAATTTCTGCTTTTTGAAGCAGCTCTGACTTTCTGAGCACCTGTCATGTTTCCTGAGGTTCTACAATGGCCAGACAGTACAAACACCCCACAAATGACCCCATTTCGGAAAGTACACACCCTAAGGTATTCGCTGATGGGCATAGTGAGTTCATAGAACTTTTTATTTTTTGTCACAAGTTAGCGGAAAATGATGATTTTTTTTTTTTTCTTACAAAGTCTCATATTCCACTAACTTGTGACAAAAAATAAAAAGTTCTATGAACTCACTATGCCCATCACGAAATACCTTGGGGTCTCTTCTTTCCAAAATGGGGTCACTTGTGGGGTAGTTAGACTGCCCTGGCATTCTAGGGGCCCAAATGTGTGGTAAGGAGTTTGAAATCAAATTCTGTAAAAAATGACCAGTGAAATCCGAAAGGTGCTCTTTGGAATATGGGCCCCTTTGCCCACCTAGGCTGCAAAAAAGTGTCACACATCTGGTATCTCTGTATTCAGGAGAAGTTGAGGAATGTGTTTTGGGGTGTCTTTTTACATATACCCATGCTGGGTGAGATAAATATCTTGGTCAAATGCCAACTTTGTATAAAAAAATGGGAAAAGTTGTCTTTTGCCAAGATATTTCTCTCACCCAGCATGGGTATATGTAAAATGACACCCCAAAACACATTCCCCAACTTCTCCTGAGTACGGAGATACCAGATGTGTGACACTTTTTTGCAGCCTAGGTGGGCAAAGGGGCCCATATTCCAAAGAGCACCTTTCGGATTTCACTGGTCATTTTTTACAGAATTTGATTTCAAACTCCTTACCACACATTTGGGCACCTAGAATGCCAGGGCAGTATAACTACCCCACAAGTGACCCCATTTTGGAAAGAAGAGACCCCAAGGTATTTGCTGATGGGCATAGTGAGTTCATAGAACTTTTTTTTTTTGTCACAAGTTAGTGGAATATGAGACTTTGTATGAAAAAAAAAAAAAAAAAAAATCATAATTTTCCACTAACTTGTGACAAAAAATAAAAAATTCTAGGAACTCGCCATGCCCCTCACGGAATACCTTGGGGTGTCTTCTTTCCAAAATGGGGTCACTTGTGGGGTAGTTATACTGCCCTGGCATTCTAGGGGCCCAAATGTGTGGTAAGGAGTTTGAAATCATAAAGATATTTATCTCACCCAGCATGGGTATATGTAAAATGACACCCCAAAACACATTCCCCAACTTCTCCTGAGTACGGCGATACCAGATGTGTGACACTTTTTTGCAGCCTAGATGCGCAAAGGTGCCCAAATTCCTTTTAGGAGGGTATTTTTAGACATTTGGATACCAGACTTCTTCTCACGCTTTGGGGCCCCTAGAATGCCAGGGCAGTATAAATACCCCACATGTGACCCCATTTTGGAAAGAAGACACCCCAAGGTATTCAATGAGGGGCATGGCGAGTTCATAGAAATTTATTTTTTTTGGCACAAGTTAGCGGAAATTGATATTTTTTATTTTTTTCTCACAAAGTCTCCCTTTCCGCTAACTTGGGACAAAAATTTCAATCTTTCATGGACTCAATATGCCCCTCATGGAATACCTGGGGGTGTCTTCTTTCCGAAATGGGGTCACATGTGGGGTATTTATACTGCCCTGGCATTCTAGGGGCCCTAAAGCGTGAGAAGAAGTCTGGAATATAAATGTCTAAAAAATTTTACGCATTTGGATTCCATGAGGGGTATGGTGAGTTCATGTGAGATTTTATTTTTTGACACAAGTTAGTGGAATATGAGACTTTGTAAGAAAAAAAAAAAATAATTCCGCTAACTTGGGCCAAAAAAATGTCTGAATGGAGCCTTACAGGGGGGTGATCAATGACAGGGGGGTGATCAGGGAGTCTATATGGGGTGATCACCCCCCTGTCATTGATCACCCCCCTGTAAGGCTCCATTCAGATGTCGTATGTGTTTTGCGGATCCGATCCATGTATCCGTGGATCCGTAAAAATCATACGGACATCTGAATGCAGCATGACAGGGGGGGGTGATCAATGACAGAGGGGGGGTGATCAATGACAGGGGGGTGATCAGGGAGTCTATATGGGGTGATCACCCCCCCTGGAAGGCTCCAGGGAGACGCCTGTATGTGTTTTGCGGATCCGATCCATCTATCAGTGGATCCGTAAAAATCATGCGGACGTCTGAATGGAGCTTTACAGGGGGTTGATCAATGACAGGGGTGTAATCAATGACAGGGGGGTGATCAGGGAGTCTATATGGGGTGATAACCACAGTCATTGATCACGCCCCTGTAAAGCTTCATTCAGACGTCCGTATGCGTTTTGCGGATCCGATCCATCTATCAGTGGATCCGTAAAAATCATGCGGACATCTGAATGGAGCTTTACAGGGGGTTGATCAATGACAGGGGGGTAATCAATGACAGGGGGGTGATCAGGGAGTCTATATGGGGTGATAACCACAGTCATTGATCACGCCCCTGTAAGGCTTCATTCAGACGTCCGTATGCGTTTTGCGGATCCGATCCATCTATCAGTGGATCTGTAAAAATCATGTGGACATCTGAATGGAGCTTTACAGGGGGTTGATCAATGACAGGGGTGTAATCAATGACAGGGGGGTGATCAGGGAGTCTATATGGGGTGATCACCCCCCCTGGAAGGCTCCAGGGAGACGCCTGTATGTGTTTTGCGGATCCGATCCATCTATCAGTGGATCCGTAAAAATCATGCGGACGTCTGAATGGAGCTTTACAGGGGGTTGATCAATGACAGGGGTGTAATCAATGACAGGGGGGTGATCAGGGAGTCTATATGGGGTGATAACCACAGTCATTGATCACGCCCCTGTAAAGCTTCATTCAGACGTCCGTATGCGTTTTGCGGATCCGATCCATCTATCAGTGGATCCGTAAAAATCATGCTGACATCTGAATGGAGCTTTACAGGGGGTTGATCAATGACAGGGGGGTAATCAATGACAGGGGGGTGATCAGGGAGTCTATATGGGGTGATAACCACAGTCATTGATCACGCCCCTGTAAGGCTTCATTCAGACGTCCGTATGCGTTTTGCGGATCCGATCCATCTATCAGTGGATCTGTAAAAATCATGTGGACATCTGAATGGAGCTTTACAGGGGGTTGATCAATGACAGGGGTGTAATCAATGACAGGGGGGTGATCAGGGAGTCTATATGGGGTGATAACCACAGTCATTGATCACGCCCCTGTAAGGCTTCATTCAGACGTCCGTATGCGTTTTGCGGATCCGATCCATCTATCAGTGGATCCGTAAAAATCATGCGGACGTCTGAATGGAGCTTTACAGGGGGTTGATCAATGACAGGGGGGTAATCAATGACAGGGGGGTGATCAGGGAGTCTATATGGGGTGATAACCACAGTCATTGATCACGCCCCTGTAAGGCTTCATTCAGACGTCCGTATGCGTTTTGCGGATCCGATCCATCTATCAGTGGATCCGTAAAAATCATGCGGACATCTGAATGGAGCTTTACAGGGGGTGGATCAATGACAGGGGGGTAATCAAGGACAGGGGGGTGATCAGGGAGTCTATAT
The DNA here is from genome assembly GCF_905171765.1 of Bufo bufo. Classification (NCBI taxonomy): domain Eukaryota; kingdom Metazoa; phylum Chordata; class Amphibia; order Anura; family Bufonidae; genus Bufo; species Bufo bufo. Next base: position 496,451,887 of record NC_053392.1, on the reverse strand, counting down.
GGGGTGATCAGGGGTGATCAAGGGTGAATAAGGGGTTAATAAGTGACAGGGGGGGGGGTGTAGTGTAGTGGTGCTTGGTGCAACATATTACTGAGCTACCTGTGTCCTCTGGTGGTCGATCCAAACAAAGGGGACCACCAGAGGACCAGGTAGCAGGTATATTAGACGCTGTTATCAAAACAGCGTCTAATATACCTGTTAGGGGTTAAAAAAATCACATCTCCAGCCTGCCAGCGAACGATCGCCGCTGGCAGGCTGGAGATCAACTCTCTTACCTTCCGTTCCTGTGAACGCGCGCGCCTGTGTGCGCGCGTTCACAGGAGATCTCGCGTCTCGCGAGAGGACGCGCCGGCGCGTCCACCCAGAAGAGCAGGGCCGCCGCAAAGACGCAATCCTGCGTGCGGCGGTCCTGAGGAGGTTAAGGAGGAAAATAAGAAATAAATATTTTGAACCAAAAGGTGTGCTTTTGGTAGGTTTTGAACTAATGGTGGTCTGTGGATGCAGCACTGTTATGAGGGATTTGTGGATGACGCACTGTTATGGGGGATCTGTGGATGACTCACTGTTATGGGGGGGATCTGTGGATGATGCACTGTTATGGGAGGATCTGTGGATGACGCACTGTTATGGGAGGATCTGTGGATGACGCACTGTTATGGGAGGATCTGTGGATGACGCACTGTTATGGGAGGATCTGTGGATGACGCACTGTTATGGGAGGATCTGTGGATGACGCACTGTTATGGGAGGATCTGTGGATGATGCACTGTTATGGGGGGGGTCTGTGGATGATGCACTGTTATGGGAGGATCTGTGGATGAAGCACTGTTATGGGAGGATCTGTGGATGACGCACTGTTATGGGAGGATCTGTGGATGACGCACTGTTATGGGAGGATCTGTGGATGACGCACTGTTATGGGAGGATCTGTGGATGACGCACTGTTATGGGGGGATCTGTGGATGATGCACTGTTATGGGGGGGATCTGTGGATGATGCACTGTTATGGGGGATCTGTGGATGACGCACTGTTATGGGGGATCTGTGGATGATGCACTGTTATGGGGGATCTGTGGATGATGCACTGTTATGGGGGGATCTGTGGATGATGCACTGTTATGGGGGGATCTGTGGATTACACTGATGGGTGATCTGTGGATTACACTGATGGGGGATCTGTGGATTACACTGATGGGGGATCTGTGGATTACACTGATGGGGGATCTGTGGATGACACTGATGGGGGATCTGTGGATGACACTTATGGGGGATCTGTGGATGACACTTATGGGGCTCTGAGGAGGACACTTATGTCATCCACAGATCCCCATAATTGTCATCTACAGATCCCCCATCAGATGCATCAGTGTGGAGGGAGGAGGCGGAGACACTCATGGCGGGGCCTGGTGCAGTGATTCTACTCTAATACACTGGGCCCCGCAACTGTTAAATACATTCAATCCGAATGGGTCCGCAATTACTGTACTTACTGTAGCACCTTATGTATAGCATTAAGACGGCACAGACCGGCAGCTCCCTCGGTCCTGCGCCGCATGCACCGCCTGCCGCAGCTCCCTCCTCATGCGCCGCCTGCCCGCTTATCTCACTTTATGAATGAACAGGCAGGCGGCGCATGAGGAGGGAGCTGCGGCAGGCGGCGCATGAGGAGGGAGCTGCGGCAGGTGGCGCATGAGGAGGGAGCTGGGTCTGGCGGCGCATGACTGAGGGAGCTGCAGGTCTGCGCCGTATTAATGTTATACATAAGGTACTACAATAAGTACAGTAATTGCGGACCCATTCGGATTGAATGTACTTAACAGCTGCAGGGCCCTGTGTATTAGAGTCAGAGTCACTGCACCGGGCCCCGCCATGAGTGTCCCCTGCCTCCTCCCTCCACACTGATACTTCGCTGGCCGCGCTGTGCAGCATAGCGGCCAGCAAAGTATCCGCTTTATAAGACGCATGGCCATTTTCCCCCCACTTTTGGGGGGGGGAGAAAGTGCGTCTTATAAAGCGAAAAATACGGTATATAGCACTATATTCTAAATATTCGCGAATTCTCGAAGTTGCGATATTCGCAAATAATATTCGCTATTCAAATATTCACGCTCAACACTACTGACAAGCAGAGCAGAGAAGAGGATGAGGCAGCTCTTTATCTGAGTATTGTAAAGTAACTTGTCCTGCTGTATGATTAGGACAAGTTTTGTGTGTACTAATAGGACGGCAGCCATTTTGTTTCTCCTAATGATTGCTCTGGACGGCGCTGCCATTTGGCAGATTCACTTACCCTTTCTGGTCTTCTTCCTGCCGCGCTATACTGTGACCTGGCAGGGGGCTGCCAGAACATATTGCTTTAGTCAATGCTCAGAAAAAGTGCTTTTATTCTGCTGAAAAACAGCTTCCAAGTGCCCAAAGCAAACCAGACTTAAAGGGATTGTCTCACCTCAGCAAATGGCATTCATGATGTAGAGAAAGTTAATATAAGGCACTTACTAATGTATTGTGATTGTCCATATTGTCTCCTTTGCTGGCTTAATTCATTTTTCCATCACATTATACACTACTTGTATTCAGGGGTTACGGCCACCACTGCAGCACAGATACGAGGTGGATGGGATGGAAGCTGCTGTGCATGTGTGACTATGGGTACTCCCATGGTCCTGGCCGGCCCTTTCTCCTACAGTGTGCAAGCATTTTTCCATCACATTATACAATGACCGTTTCCATGGTTACGACCACCATGTAATCCAGCACTGGTGGTCATAACCATGGAAACAAGCAGTCTATAATGTGATGGAAAAATGAGTCAAGCCAGCAAAGGAGGCAATATGGACAATCACAATACATTAGTAAGTGCCTTGTATTACCTTTCTCTACATGATTAATGCCCTTTGCTGAAGTGAGACAACTGAGGGGAGGGCTGCTTTAGCTGCTTATATCTTGGGATTGGTAGAAGCTAAAGATATGGTCTTGTTTAAAAGCTGGCATTCCAAGCTTTCAAACAATACCCAAATCACAGCATTGTATCCACTACAACAGAAGATATAGCTGTTAGAAATTAAGTTGGGAGTGAAAGCAGTGAAACCTGTTTTTACTTTCACTTTCAGCTGTATTCACTGTCATCCCAATTTCTAACAGCTTTATCTTCTGATAATACACTGCTCAAAAAAATAAAAGGAACACTTAAACAACACATTGTAACTCCAAGTCAATCACACTTCTGTGAAATCAAACTGTCCACTCAGGAAGCAACACTGAGTGACAATCAATTTCACATGCTGTTGTGCAAATGGGATAGACAACAGGTGGAAATTATAGCAATTAGCAAGACACCCCCAATAAAGGAGTGGTTCTGCAGGAGGTGACCACAGACCACTTCGCAGTTCCTATGCTTCCTGGCTGATGTTTTGGTCACTTTTGAATGCTGGCGGTGATTTCACTCTAGTGGTAGCATGAGACGGAGTCTACAACCCACACAAGTGGCTCAGGTAGTGCAGCTTATCCAGGATAAGGTTTGCTGTGTCTGTCAGCGTAGTGTCCAGAGCATGGAGGCGCTACCAGGAGACAGGCCAGTACATCAGGAGACGTGGAGGAGGCCGTAGGAGGGCAACAACCCAGCAGCAGGACCGCTACCTCCGCCTTTGTGCAAGGAGGAACATGAGGAGCACTGCCAGAGCCCTGCAAAATGACCTCCAGCAGGCCACAAATGTGCATGTGTCTGCTCATATGAGGGCCCAACGTCCACAGGTGGGGGTTGTGCTTACAGCCCAACACCGTGCAGGACGTTTGGCATTTGCCAGAGAACACCAAGATTGGCAAATTCGCCACTGGCGCCCTGTGCTCTTCACAGATGAAAGCAGGTTCACACTGAGCACATGTGACAGACGTGACAGAGTTTGGAGACGCTGTGGAGAACGTTCTGCTGCCTGCAACATCCTCCAACATGACCGGTTTTGCATTGGGTCAGTAATGGTGTGGGGTGGCATTTCTTTGGAGGGCCGCACAGCCCTCCATGTGCTCGCCAGAGGTAGCCTGACTGCCATTAGGTACCGAGATGAGATCCTCAGACCCCTTGTGAGACCATATGCTGGTGCGGTTGGCCCTGGGTTCCTCCTAATGCAAGACAATGCTAGACCTCATGTGGCTGGAGTGTGTCAGCAGTTCCTGCAAGACGAAGGCATTGATGCTATGGACTGTCCCGCCCGTTCCCCAGACCTGAATCCAATTGAGCACATCTGGGACATCATGTCTCGCTCTATCCATCAACGTCAAGTTGCACCACAGACTGTCCAGGAGTTGGCAGATGCTTTAGTCCAGGTCTGGGAGGAGATCCCTCAGGAGACCGTCCGCCACCTCATCAGGAGCATGCACAGGCGTTGTAGGGAGGTCATACAGGCACGTGGAGGCCACACACACTACTGAGCCTCATTTTGACTTGTTTTAAGGACATTACATCAAAGTTGGATCAGCCTGTAGTGTGTTTTTCCACTTTAATTTTGAGTGTGACTCCAAATCCAGACCTCCATGGGTTAAAAAATTTGATTTCCATTTTTTTAAATTTTTGTGTGATTTTGTTGTCAGCACATTCAACTATGTAAAGAACAAAGTATTTCAGAAGAATAAATGTGGGGGATTCAGTCAGCACAACCCTGTATGCAGGTGCACATCGCTATGGCGAAATACACATACAAAAGTAAAAACACAAATGCAATAGCACTCTGCAACCAGCACTCTGCCCTGCCTCTATGCTGGATGTTGAATGAGGCATTGGTGTACATTTTGGCCAAAGCGTAATAAGCCACTCACCACGTCAAGGTCGCCTCTATGAGTGGTCCCTAACATTAGTACCTACCTGTTATGGGCCATGATAGCCACACAAAATCCACGGAGCGCAGGTACAGCTTGCACACCAGGCACACTCTGCTTTTAACCCGGTCCGGTGCCATTACAGCTTTCATCGGATCCAGGGATGCAAGTACTAACATGCATGCTGAGCCCACTATATACTTCTCCTGGAGCCAAATGGCTACTGGTAGGCGCTGTAGCAGTAGACTCAGTTTTATACTGACTTTAAAACCAGCCTCCAGGGCAGACTAACTGGTCAGGTGTGCATGACTGCATGGAGATCGCCACGCCTCCAATATATACTACAAAGAAAAAATGTGGGGGATTCAGTCAGCACAACCCTGTATGCAGGTGCACATCGCTATGGCGAAATACACATACAAAAGTAAAAACACAAATGCAATAGCACTCTGCAACCAGCACTCTGCCCTGCCTCTATGCTGGATGTTGAATGAGGCATTGGTGTACATTTTGGCCAAAGCGTAATAAGCCACTCACCACGTCAAGGTCGCCTCTATGAGTGGTCCCTAACATTAGTACCTACCTGTTATGGGCCATGATAGCCACACAAAATCCACGGAGCGCAGGTACAGCTTGCACACCAGGCACACTCTGCTTTTAACCCGGTCCGGTGCCATTACAGCTTTCATCGGATCCAGGGATGCAAGTACTAACATGCATGCTGAGCCCACTATATACTTCTCCTGGAGCCAAATGGCTACTGGTAGGCGCTGTAGCAGTAGACTCAGTTTTATACTGACTTTAAAACCAGCCTCCAGGGCAGACTAACTGGTCAGGTGTGCATGACTGCATGGAGATCGCCACGCCTCCAATATATACTACAAAGAAAAAATGTGGGGGATTCAGTCAGCACAACCCTGTATGCAGGTGCACATCGCTATGGCGAAATACACATACAAAAGTAAAAACACAAATGCAATAGCACTCTGCAACCAGCACTCTGCCCTGCCTCTATGCTGGATGTTGAATGAGGCATTGGTGTACATTTTGGCCAAAGCGTAATAAGCCACTCACCACGTCAAGGTCGCCTCTATGAGTGGTCCCTAACACTAGTACCTACCTGAAGAATATTTAATTAATTCAGATCTAGGATGTGTTATTTTTGTGTTCCCTTTATTTTTTTGAGCAGTGTATATAATGCTGTGATTCTGGAATGCCAGCTTTCAAACAAGAAGCCCATATCTGTAGCTGCAACCAATCCCAAGACATGAGCAGCTAAAGCAGTCGCCCCCCTCCTCTTCAGTCTGGTTTGCTTTGGGCACGGGGAACAGCAAAGTCCGCCATGGGCACTTGGGTGCTGTTTTTAATCAGAAAAAAAAGCACTTTTACTGAACATGGAATAAGGACACAAAATACACACAGGTATGTTTATAATGCATTTGTAATCTAATGCGAGGCAATGCAAGTTAGGGATCATGCACACGACCGTATGTATTTTGCTGTCCGCAAAACACGGATCCGAAAAAAATATGGATGACGTCCGTGTGCATTCCGTATTTTGCGAAACGGATCAGCTGGCCCCTAGTAGAACAGTACTATTCTTGTCTGTAATGCGGACAATAATAGGACAAGCCCAATTTTTTTTTGCGGAACGGAGATACAGAAACTGAATGCAGACTGAGTAACTTTTTGCGGACCCATTGAAATGAATGGTTCTGCATACGGAAAGAAAATACGTTCGTGTGCATGAGCCCTTATATTGGTGACAATGATGTGACACTCCATTGCTTATCACAAAACTTCTCGGAATCTCTCAGATGTTACAAGTCAGAGGTAGTGAAGCATGGTGTGTATATAGACATACAGGTGAAACTGGAAAAATTTGTTTATTTATTTTAGTAATGCAACTAAAAATGTGAAACTGACATATGAGATCGACTCTTTACATGCAAAGCGAGAAATTTCAAGCCTTTATTTGTTATAATTTGGATGATTATGGCTTTTAGCTTATGAAACCCCAAAGTCACAATCTCAGGTACCCTTTGCTCAGGGGGCATGGATTAATTAGCTGACTAGAGTGTGACACTTTGAGCCTAAAATATTGAACCTTTTCACAAAATTCAAATTTTAAGCTGCATTAAGGCAATTCCTTTTAATTTGCATTACCGAAATAAATGAACTTTTGGACGATATTCAAGTTTTTCGAGTTTCACCTGTATGTGCTCTACGGTAGCGAGTGTACGCCTGTCCCATAAGTGTTACGGCTCTTTCACAAGTCAGTGATTTCTATTTATGATTGAGAGCCAAAACCAAGAGTAGAGCCTACAAAGAGGTAAGGTATAATGGAAGGCTTTGCACCTCCTCTTTGTTTTTTACCCGCCACTTGATTTTGACTCACAGTCACTGATGGAAATCACAGATGGGTGAAATAAGTCTACAGGTGCATGCACACGGCCGTATGTGTTTTGCGGTCCGCAAACTGCAGCCCTACAAACCACAGATACCGCCAGTATGCACCTCGCATTGCGATCTGAACCCATTGACTTCAATGGGTTGGAGGCCCATATGTCCTATCTTTTGCTGCACAGATGCAGAAGCAAGGGGCTTCCGTGTGCTTCTGCACCCATGGCGTCAATTCCGCAGACAGGACATGTCCTATACTTTGCCGCAACATGCGGACCACAGACCCATTGAAGTGAATGGGTCCCCATTGTGATGCATTATGCACATGGCCGGTATCCATGTTTTGTGGATCTATCGTTAGCGGAAAGCAAAACACTTATTGTCGTGTGAATGCCCCCTTAATGACAGGTACTCTGGTTTACTCCCATACTCCATAAACAAATCAATAGGTTTAGAGGCTCTAGTGGGATTAACTAATAATGTCTAATATTTTTTTACACAGAGTAAACAGACTAGACAGTCCTAAAATGTGCCAGATTTTCCGTTTACGTTCCTGCAGATTCCATTTGCGGAACCATTCAATTTAATGGTTCCGCAAAATAAACCGAATGTACTCCGTATGCATTCCGTTCCGCTGATAGAACTTGTCCTATTATTGCCCGCAAAAACGATCTGTGGCTCCATTTAAGTCAATAGTTCCGCAAAAAAAACTGAATGCATCCGTATCCATAAAATTTTTGCGGATCTATTGAAAATATTATGCCCAGCCTAATTTTTTTTTATGTACTTACTGTTTAAACATTATTGTATGTATAAAACGGAACAGAAGCGGAGACACTAATGAAACAAAAAAAACAAATCCGTTTAAAATGGACCGCAAAACCATACGGTCGTGTGCAAGAGGCCTTAGGCCTATTGCACACGGACGTTTTTTTTTCCCGTTTACTGGACGTTTTTTTTGCGTTCCGTATACGGAACCATTCATTTCAATGGGTCCGCAAAAAAAAACGGAATGTACTCCGTATGCATTCCGTTTCCGTATTTCCGTTCCGTTTTAACATAGAACATGTCCTATTATTGCCCGCAAATCACAGTCCGTGGCTCCATTCAAGTCAATGGGTCCGCAAAAAAACGGAACACATACGGAAATGCATCCGTATGTCTTCCGTTTCCGTTCCGTTTTTTGCTGAACCATCTATTGAAAATGTTATGCCCAGCCCAATTTTATCTATGTAATTACTGTATACTGTATATGCCATACGGAAAAACGGAACAGAAACGGAAACACAACGGAAAAAAAAACGGAACAACGGATCCGTGAAAAAACGGATCGCAAAACACTGAAAAAGCCATACGGTCGTGTGCAATAGGCCTTAGACTTTCTAGTCAGTATATACCACCTATTAGTTGGCTTTCTACACTGCGTGCAGAATTATTAGGCAAATGAGTATTTTGACCACATCATCCTCTTTATGCATGTTATCTTACTCCAAGCTGTATAGGCTCGAAAGCCTACTACCAATTAAGCATATTAGGTGATGTGCATCTCTGTAATGAGAAGGGGTGTGGTCTAATGACATCAACACCCTATATTAGGTGTGCATAATTATTAGGCAACTTCCTTTCCTTTGGCAAAATGGGTCAAAAGAAGGACTTGACAGGCTCAGAAAAGTCAAAAATAGTGAGATATCTTGCAGAGGGATGCAGCACTCTTAAAATTGCAAAGCTTCTGAAGCGTGATCATCGAACAATCAAGCGTTTCATTCAAAATAGTCAACAGGGTCGCAAGAAGCATGTGGAAAAACCAAGGCGCAAAATAACTGCCCATGAACTGAGAAAAGTCAAGCGTGCAGCTGCCAAGATGCCACTTGCCACCAGTTTGGCCATATTTCAGAGCTGCAACATCACTGGAGTGCCCAAAAGCACAAGGTGTGCAATACTCAGAGACATGGCCAAGGTAAGAAAGGCTGAAAGACGACCACCACTGAACAAGACACACAAGCTGAAACGTCAAGACTGGGCCAAGAAATATCTCAAGACTGATTTTTCTAAGGTTTTATGGACTGATGAAATGAGAGTGAGTCTTGATGGGCCAGATGGATGGGCCCGTGGCTGGATTTGTAAAGGGCAGAGAGCTCCAGTCCGACTCAGACGCCAGCAAGGTGGAGGTGGAGTACTGGTTTGGGCTGGTATCATCAAAGATGAGCTTGTGGGGCCTTTTCGGATTGAGGATGGAGTCAAGCTCAACTCCCAGTCCTACTGCCAGTTTCTGGAAGACACCTTCTTCAAGCAGTGGTACAGGAAGAAGTCTGCATCCTTCAAGAAAAACATGATTTTCATGCAGGACAATGCTCCATCACACGCGTCCAAGTACTCCACAGCGTGGCTGGCAAGAAAGGGTATAAAAGAAGAAAATCTAATGACATGGCCTCCTTGTTCACCTGATCTGAACCCCATTGAGAACCTGTGGTCCATCATCAAATGTGAGATTTACAAGGAGGGAAAACAGTACACCTCTCTGAACAGTGTCTGGGGGGCTGTGGTTGCTGCTGCACGCAATGTTGATGGTGAACAGATCAAAACACTGACAGAATCCATGGATGGCAGGCTTTTGAGTGTCCTTGCAAAGAAAGGTGGCTATATTGGTCACTGATTTGTTTTTGTTTTTGAATGTCAGAAATGTATATTTGTGAATGTTGAGATGTTATATTGGTTTCACTGGTAAAAATAAATAATTGAAATGGGTATATATTTGTTTTTTGTTAAGTTGCATAATAATTATGCACAGTAATAGTCCCCTGCACACACAGATATCCCCCTAAAATAGCTAAAACTAAAAACTACTTCCAAAAATATTCAGCTTTGATATTAATGAGTTTTTTGGGTTCATTGAGAACATGGTTGTTGTTCAATAATAAAATTAATCCTCAAAAATACAACTTGCCTAATAATTCTGCACTCCCTGTATAGACTAGAATTGTGCGCCTTGGAGTGTTTTTGGCACCTCTTTCCACAACTGGACCACACCTAAGCCACACTATATTGTTGAAAAAAAGTGTCTGAAACACTTCATAAATGTGGTGCAAAGCATCTTCTGGTGCATTTTTATTTGTAAATGTACCCCAGTGTGTGTATGACAAAGGGAAATTGGAGGCACACTGAAGGCATTTTATAAGCAACATGAAAAAATATGTGCGAGTTACATCTCCATTTGCTTCCAGAAGCTTCCCATTTATAGGCTGCCGACTTTAGCTGTAGTGTAGTGATAGACCCACGGATTTAATACTTTGGAGAACTTGCATGTTAAAGAGGTTGTTCATCTTCTGAGGAAGGGGGGAGGGTGTGCCGCTGTGTCCCGGCGCCTTCACTCCTCCAGCGCTCAGGTTCCTCGCTGTCAACATCCGGTTTGATGCAGCTGCAACAGTGACCTGCCCCCATGGTGTCATGTGACAAATTGATGTTGACAGCAGGGAACATGAGGGTTGCATCAGCAGTGGGGGAGCGAAGGTGCTGAAATCCAGCGGCAGGGAGCAAGTAAATATGTTCCCACCTCAGGGTATCTGTCAGCAGATTTGTACCCATGACACTGGCTGACCTGTTCCATGTGCTCTTACCAGCTGAAGGCATCTGTGTTGGTCCCTTGTTCATATGTGCCCGCACTGCTGGGAAAAATGTTTTATATATGCAAATGACTTTCTGAGCACCTGTCATGTTTCCTGAGGTTCTACAATGCCCAGACAGTACAAACACCCCACAAATGACCCCATTTCGGAAAGTACACACCCTAAGGTATTCGCTGATGGGCATAGTGAGTTCATAGAACTTTTTATTTTTTGTCACAAGTTAGTGGAATATGAGACTTTGTAAGGGGAAAAAAAAAACAAAAAAAAACATAATTTTCCGCTAACTTTTCCGCTAATTTTCTTTCCAAAATGGGGTCACTTGTGGGGTAGTTATACTGCCCTGGCATTTTCCAGGGGCCCTAATGTGTGGTAAGTAGGTAAATGACCTGTGAAATCCTAAAGGTGCTCTTTGGAATGTGGGCCCCTTTGCCCACCTAGGCTGCAAAAAAGTGTCACACATGTGGTATCGCCGTACTCAGGAGAAGTTGGGCAATGTGTTTTGGGGTGTCTTTTTACATATACTCATGCTGGGTGAGAGAAATATCTCAGCAAAAGACAACTTTTCCCATTTTTTATACAAAGTTGGCATTTGACCAAGATATTTATCTCACCCAGCATGGGTATATGTAAAATGACACACCAAAACACATTGCCCAACTTCTCCTGAGTACGGCGATACCACATGTGTGACACTTTTTTGCAGCCTAGATGCGCAAAGGGGCCCACATTCATTTTATGAGGGCATTTTTAGACATTTGGATCCCAGACTTCTTCTCACGCTTTAGGGCCCCTAGAATGCCAGGGCAGTATAAATACCCCACATGTGACCCCATTTTGGAAAGAAGACACCCCAAGGTATTCAATGAGGGGCATGGCGAGTTCATAGAAATTTTTTTTTTTTGCCACAAGTTAGCGGAAATTGATATTTATTTATTTTTTCTCACAAAGTCTCCCTTTCCGCTAACTTGGGACAAAAATTTCAATCTTTCATGGACTCAATATGCCCCTCACGGAATACCTTGGGGTGTCTTCTTTCCGCAATGGGGTCACATGTGGGGTATTTATACTGCCCTGGCATTCTAGGGGCCCTAAAGCGTGAGAAGAATGCTGGAATATAAATGTCAAAAAATTTTTACGCATTTGGATTCCGTGAGGGGTATGGTGAGTTCATGTGAGATTTTATTTTTTGACACAAGTTAGTGGAATATGAGACTTTGTAAGAAAAAAATATATAATTTCCGCTAACTTGGGCCAAAAAAAATGTCTGAATGGAGCCTTACAGGAGGGTGATCAATGACAGGGGGGTGATCAGAGAGTCTATATGGGGTGATCACCCCCTGTCATTGATCACCCCCCTATAAGGCTCCATTCAGATGTCCGTATGTGTTTTGCAGATCCGATCCATGTATCCGTAAAAATCATACGGACATCTGAATGCAGCCTGACAGGGGGGTGATCAATGACAGGGGGGGTGATCAGGGAGTCTATATGGGGTGATCACCCCCCCTGGAAGGCTCCAGGGAGACGCCTGTATGTGTTTTGCGGATCCGATCCATCTATCAGTGGATCCGTAAAAATCATGCGGACGTCTGAATGGAGCTTTACAGGGGGGTGATCAATGACAGGGGGGTGATCAGGGAGTCTATATAGGGTGATCACCACAGTCATTGATCACGCCCCTGTAAGGCTCCATTCAGACGTCCGTATGCGTTTTGCGGATCCGATCCATCTATCTATCAGTGGATCCGTAAAAATCATGCGGACCCCTGAATGGAGCTTTACAGGGGGGTGATCAATGACAGGGGGGTAATCAATGACAGGGGGGTGATCAGGGAGTCTATATGGGGTGATCAGGGGCTAATAAGGGGTTAATAAGTGACGGGGGGGGGGGGGGGGTGTAGTGTAGTGTAGTGTAGTGGTGTTTGGTGCTACTTTACTGAGCTACCTGTGTCCTCTGGTGGTCGATCCAAACAAAAGGGACCACCAGAGTACCAGGTAGCAGGTATATTAGACGCTGTTATCAAAACAGCGTCTAATATACCTGTTAGGGGTTAAAAAAAATCACATCTCCAGCCTGCCAGCGAACGATCGCCGCTGGCAGGCTGGAGATCCACTCGCTTACCTTCCGATACTGTGTGCGCGCGTTCACAGGAAATCTCGCGTCTCGCGAGAGGACGCATATATGCGTGACTCTGCGCAGGGCTGCCGCCTCCGGAACGCGATCCTGCGTTAGGCGGTCCGGAGGCGGTTAAACTGTGCAGCACCCAGCCAGCACTCCAGCAAGGAGTGTAATGATTTGCCGGTTCCTCCCTCCAGCAACTGATTTTATTCAATGCACAGTAAGGGCTCATACACGCGAATGTATTTTTTTTCCATGTCCATTCCGTTTCTTTTGCGAACCGTATGCAGAACCATTCACTTCAATGGGTCTGCAAAAAAAAAAACTGAAGTTTCTCCGTGTGCATTCCGTTTACGTATGTCCGTATTTCCGTTCTGACAAAAAAAAAAAAGGACATGTCCTATTATTGTCCGCATTACAGACAAGGATAGTACTGTTCTATTAAGGGACAGCTTTTCCGTTCCGCAAAATACGGAATGCACATGGATGTCATCCGTATTTTTTGCAGATACATTTTTTGCGGACAGCAAAATACATGCGGTCGTGTGCATGAGCCCTAATGGAGAGAAACCTGTCAATCAGTGGCTGTAAGGAGAAGAGGCCCCCATATCATCGGACTCCTTTCTGCAGCGTTGCCCACATTAACATGCAAGTTCTGTAAAACTACTACATAAAGACACATACATAACAAGTGACTGAAATCATCTTGTCTGTCACTACATTATTCTGCCAGCAGAGAACATAAGGGGGACCTCTTGAAGGTGTGTCCACTTTGTTCTATATAATTTCTCTGTAGATAGGATCAAGAGTTCTCTCCACCCTTGTATAATCTGTTCATTGATGCACTGGGGTGTGCAGGTACATGTGTAAATTACCATAGGTCTATATTACAATGTTCTCCAAAGCCCAAAGTGAATTTGGGAAAACATGAGTAAAGCAACGGGGTGGTCATTTCATTTATTAAAATAGGTTTGTTCCTTTTTTCGCAAACACTTGAAGGCATTTGAAAAAGCATGATCAACCCTATTAAACTAGACATATAACCAGGTAGGGTTGATCATGTTGACAAAAACAATACCCTGTGTATTTTTGGTTTCCCATTCCCGAAAAAGCACATCTTTAGTGATATGTAAATGAGCTTACTGGAGCACTGAGAGGCTGGCCGGAGCCCCCCCCCCCCGCCCCTTCTCCCAGATTAACTGAATCTGCTGCTGCTCTACAAGAAGAGCAGATTCCAACTGAGCAAGCGCAGAGACTGGGAGACACGGTGCACGTACACGAAGAGAGAGCTAGACCAGATTCTAGCCTCGTCAATCCAGGAAAAGGGGTGGTACTAATTGGTGCTCCAAGGGCTCTGGCTCGCCCCTCGGTGCTTCAGTAAGCTCATTTACATATCAATAAAAACACACTTCTCTTCACAATGGTAAACCAGAAATACATAATCAGGATATCGTTTTTGGCAGCATGATCAACCCTACTAGACTATATGCCTGGTTTAATAGGGTTGATCATGCTGACATATGCTCTTTAAGGAAAGAAAACAAAAAATGGAATGTATCAGTGACATTCAAATGCATAATAAAGTTTAAAAATGAGAGAGGTCCGAATGTCCTGATATCACTGTCAAGAAACAGAGACTTCCCAAAATGGCAGCAAAATTACCACAAAAAATTAAAGTCATTGCTTGAACTGTGTGAACTGTCCTGGAGTGTATGTCCCATATCTGTTGGCAACATTTGTAAAACCAGTCCTCAAACCCTGTGTGCTGCCAATGCCAGGCACTCCAAGTCCTTGGGTAAACGTGGCACCATATGGTGCAGAACCATACTGAAGTCCTAGGCCATATGGCCTTGCTTGTGCATTTGAAAGAATGACAGGATGGATATTTTTGCCTGGCGTATTAAAGGCAAATTCAGGAGGTGGGCTGCTGGGTTTTGAGGGTGTTGAAGTCAAAGGACTTAATTCATCAGTTACAGACTTCAGAGACGGCATCTGAATTACGTGATGGTCTTTGTTCAGCATGTTTGGTGGCATAGGACTAGAAGACAAGACAGGCCTGGCCCATTCGTCCTTGAAGATCTGAACCGTCAGGGTAGAGACCAATGTACTGAGTCGGTTTGTAACATGAGCCAGCACCAACTGCTCGTTGGCGTCTCTTCTAATCCGGACATGAACTGATCCAGCCTAAAATGAACAAAAAAAAGATAGCTAGTAACCATAATTGTAAATTTTGATAAACAATTAATAATAAACACAACCTCTGTTCATAGACACTTACAGCTCTGCCTAAATTAAATACTAGGTAAAGCGAAGAAACGGAGCCACCAGCTGCCCCCACAGTTCTCAATGGATACCTCCTTCTCTTGTCATATATCCCCATTTCATAATAGTGGGAGAAAGAGATGAGAAAACTATTTGAATGGATTAGGGTTTTAAAGGGTTGTCTGGGAATAATTGAAAAACTGCCTGATAGGAATGTTAAAATAAAATATTTTATTTTAACATTCCTATTTTAACAATCCTATCAGGCAGTTTTTCAATTATATATCCAGGGACATATACACACGTACAATTGTTGAGTATTTCAGACTTACCTGCTCCCCATCACTATCAGCACAGCAAAGGCATAGTCAAGTTCTCTGCTACAGCCAATGGCTGGTTTCAACGGTGACATGGCCACAACTGGCACATCACCACTGAAGCAGTCATTGGCTACAGTGGAACATGTGACCATGTCTATGCTGCACCGGAAGTAAACAATGCTAGGGGCCAGAACATGGACATAGCGAAGTGCTGGGGAGCAGGTAGTTATAAATCTTCTGTCTACTGAGGCAGGCTACTGGCATTAGCTAAAAATTAATCATTACCGGACAACCCCTTTAAAGGGGTTGCCCGAGTTATTTTTTTGTTCTTTGTATGTTTCTAACTAATCAAATGTAACAGCTTTACCATGCACTTACGGCATCGACAGTTGCTGCTTTCTTAGATTTCACTGAGGGTCACATGACCTGTGATGTCAGCTTCTCTCCCTGCTCTGATAATGTTTCGTGCACAAGCCTGAGAGAGCAGATATATGCCTGTACATGTCACTGTGCTGGCCACGCCCCCCTGCACTGGCTGAGCTGCTGCTGTCTGCCCTGTGTCTCCCTCCTACTGGATTATTCAGGAAAAACTTTAACCCTTTCAGTAGAACAGACTCGGGGCTAAAGGCTTTACTGAGTAGCTGCAGTCAGTGAGGAGACAAATGCTGGGCACAGGAGCTGACAGACTGGAGGAGTTCTGCAGATCAATGCACAAGAACAGGTAGGAGGAAGATCCTGTGTGTATCAGCAGTGTCATTGTACAGCTGGGACTTGTAGCCCCACACAAACAACATGCTGCTGAGTATCCCAGCAGGCAGGCATGTCACTCAGTGCAGACTTTTATTCACTCCCTTAGCAGAGCAGAAGGAGGGGCACAAATATTCATGAGGAAAACCTCAGAGATTGTTGTTATTGCGGGTAAACAAAGGGCCAGAAGAGAACCAGGGAAATGAGGAAATATAAAAAAAAAATTTGCCTAAAACTTGCTTAGCTTAGTTATATATTGTTGACCATCAGATTTACAGTGCTATATATATATATTTTTTTTATGTCTCGGACAACCCCTTCAAAGCCCCACTAGGAGTAAATGGGGCAGGGGACGCTCATGTGCTCTACCACTCTATTCTCATGTTGCAGTTCGATGGGACTTGCAGACCCCCGTTCTCGTGATTGCTGGCAGTCTCAGAGGTCATTCCCCCAATGATTCAACACTTATCCCCTATCCACGGGACAGAGGATAAGTGTTAATAGTGGCACAACCCCTTAAAAACTGACCCCTATAGAGCATATAAAGTGAGCCTGTCTGAAATAGCAAAACCCAATCTAAAAAAAAAAAAAAAATAGCTAAAATATATTTTTGTAAATAACACATATCCCAGCATCACACGTACCATGGTCCCAAATCCCAGAGTCCAAAAATGCTCATTTCTGACTTCAAGAACACCGTCTAATGTAGACACCTAAGTAATGACAACACAAAGATAATGCATATTATAAAAACTTCATTACAGATATTAAAGAGGACAGGTCAGCTTTACTAAGAACAAATAATTGTGTTCCTCATGAAATTACAATTCTGGGGCATCTTTTCTTTTAACTGTGTGTTGTGCAATCAATCTCTTATTTATTATTTCTTCTAAAAAATGTTCTATAACTAGTAACATATAAAAAGTGTTTTCCAGGAGAAAAATATTGATGACAGGATAGGTCATCAATATCTGATTGGAGGTACCGGGTGTTGGAACCCCACCATCAATCAGCAGTATGAAGAGGCTGTGGTGCCTACACAGCATACTAAGCACAGTGCCATTTATTGTATAGTGGCTGTGTTTGGTATTGCAGCCCAGGCCAATGAATGGGGTTAAGCTGCACAAAGGTCATATGACTGGTAAAGTGACATCATTAGCTTAGGAAGACGCTGCAACACTCGCTATAGCATTCCCACCTCTTCAAACAGCTGATCGGCATAAGGTGCCGGGAGTCGGACCATCAAGCATCAGATATAGATGACCTATCCTGAGGAGGGGGTCATGAATATTTTACTTCTGAAAACCCGTTTTGTTTAAATACATTTTCTAGTCCAGTGGGAGGGCCTACTTAGTGACTGATCTCCGTATGCACACTCATACAGCAACGGCTATCAATCACTGTATAGGACCGTCAACTGGACTCCTTTGCCAGGCTGGTTAATGCGCAAAGAGGGGGTGGGCAGGATATCAGCACTGGGTGGCTTTGCTACCCAAAGCAACCAGCAGAATTGTTCACCAATGCAAAAATTTTACTTTAAATGGGTATTCTCATCTAGGATGATGATGGAATATCACTAGGGCAGGGATGGCCAACCTGCGGCTCTCCAGTTGTTGCAAAACTACAGCTCCCAGACTGCCTACAGCTATCAGCCTACAGCAGGGCATGAAGGGGATTGTAGTTTTACAACAGCTGGAGAGCAGCAGGTTGGCCATCCCTGCACTAGGGTATGCCATCAAAGTCAGACATTTGCGAGTCCCACATCTGGGACAAGCTCCTATCTTTAGAACCTGACCTCACAAGTGAACAAAGTACAGCTATTTCGAGCACTTCCATAGCAGTGAATGGAGAGGTGGGCGCGCTCAGAAAAGAGCAGCGCATGCTCACTTGGCCATTTTCAGTACTTCAATAGCAATAGATGGAGAGCATCCTGCGCAGTGTGCTCTCCTTCACTTTGGGGAGCCGTTCTCTAGACAGGAGCAGGTCCCAGATGGGCCAACCCCTTAACCACCTAACTGTTTTGCCCCAGTCCAGCTCCAGCAGAGGGAAAAGTAGCTAACTGGAGGGGGGAGGGCAGCTTTAGATGCAGATATCTCTTGAATGGTAGCAGCTAGAAACATGGTCTTGTTTGAAAGCTGACATTCCAGGCTTTCAGACAATACCAGAATGGCAGCAATATGTACAGTACAGGGGAAGATATCACTGATAGAAATCGGGATGCTGTGGATGCAGCTGAAAGTGAAAGTAAAAACAGGTCTTACCTGCGATTTTTCCCGACTCTATTTCGAACAGTGATTTCTCCCCTGTTGCTTGGACTTTAGCTGTCATTTTGGTCTTGTATAAAAGCCTGGAATGTATGTCAGCTTTCAAACAAGACCAGTTGCTATCTTTCCATTCAGGAGATAGCATCTAAAGCAGCCCTCCCCCCTCCAGTTAGCTACTTTTCCCACTGCTCGAGCTGGACTCAGACAAAACAGTTAAGTGGTTAAGAAGCCCCTCTTATACAAACATTTTTCCCTCAGTGATCATTGGCTCATATGTACACTTTTCAAAAGAAAAACGATTTATGTGAATAACTCAAAGTATGATTTTTTTTATTTATTTTTTCTTACCTCTCGAAGCAGTTTATCCAGTTGGCCAATGACATGCGGTGGTGTAGTCTGAGGGAAAACAGAAAAACACAAAGGCATTTGTTATATAAACACATGAACAGTTCACCAGCATGTCCTATAGACTGCAGAAGGATGGTGACACTCAGACAATATTACATAAGTGGCAATATCCAGAGGCCACAATATACAGAAGTGCAGATGTGCCAGAATCTGATTTATGTGCTCTTGTGCTGTATTTGGCGACGTTTCACGTGAGAAGTGTCTGTCAGACCTATCAATTACTGCTACAGCTAACTACACCAACAAGTGATACATAGTTGTGCTGGACACAGAAGTACATGTGACATTAACAACTCGTTTGGAACAGTAGTTATACCTTGAATTTAAGAGATTTCCATTGTGAGAAATACAAAGTTTACTAAGGTTACCAGCCACTCAGGACACTGCGGTGGAATATACTGTACTAGTCAAACACACAGGCACACCTACCTATATACAGGGTCATTTTTTAATTTCTTAGATTCAGTGACCAAAAAAGGTAATTCAAAACTATGTCACATTTTAGATTCTGCAAAGTAGTCAACCACTGGCATTCTATTAAAGGGGTCTTCTGGACTTTTCTTTTCTCTAACATGTGGAAGAAAGATCAACAGGGCCAGGCAGTGAAAGCATCATAATGCTGGGCCCTGTCAATCAAAGTGGAGAGGGTGCGGCAGTTGCAGAGAAGAGGAGCCTCAAAGTGGAGAGGGTGCGGCAGTTGCAGAGAGAGCAGCGCCTCTAGTTGTAACAGCAACGCCCCAGTTGCTCCTAGAAGCTCATTTGCATATATTAAAAACTTCATTTTTCTCAGCAATGTAGGCACATATGAAAATAGGACCAACATAGATGCCTTCAGCTGCCAAGCGCACATTCAGCAGGTCAGCCAGTGTCATAGGTACAAATCTGCTGACAGATGCCCTTTAAGGGGTTAAATTCACTTTTGAGCAGCTAGAGTGAGGTCCGAGCACTGGAGTTCTGGTGGTAACCCCCTTCAACGGATAACCGACATAGGAGCCGGCAGTGCACGAATAACAAGGACCCAGGGGGCACACACATCACTGAGGGAACTTCAGCCCTCGGGTCCTGTTGTTGCTGAACAGCGATTTTATGAAAGCTACAGCGTGAAAAAAAAGGGATAGACCCGATGTCTGAATCAGGGTCTCTGCCACTAGTTCATGCTGCCCAAAATCTGGTGACACACTGAATTTAAAGGGATATTCCCATGCTGAATTTTATGGCATATCCTTCACTTCTGTACAAATCCCCAACAGTGTCACCTGCAAACCACACATCACAGCCTCTCCCCTATGCTTCATGATGGGAACCACACTTCCAGACATTATCCCTTCATCTTATATATGTCTAGTGTATACACGGCAGAGACAAAAACCTTAAACTTTGACTCAACAGACTAAAAGACAGATTTCCATGGGTCTGATGTCCACAGCCTGTGTTTCTTGACCCAAGTCTCTTTCTCCCCTAGAAGAGGTTTTCCTTTCAGTCCTTCATCTTTGAAGGCTTGTTTCATGGAGTGTCCTCTGAACACCTGATGCCAAGATCGGTCTGCAGCCATGTGTCATTGGAGGTAATGTATCAAGTGCACTGCACTAGAAAAGTGTAGTGACTGTCTGTTTTATCGACAAATTTATGATGTATTTGCGCCCTGCAGTTTGCATTTACTAAGGGGGTGGCCAGATGTTTTTTTTAAAGAGGAGCTACATTTTTAGTCAGATTTATTATTGCAACTTTTTGCAAAAAGTTGCAAGTGTACTCGGGTACAAACTCGAGTACAAACTGCCGAAACCTTTTTACATTACCCGCATTTGGCTGGTCTACAATCTGAGGGGCTGTTCGCTTATGATTTCTGAGGCTGATGACACCAATATACTTGGAACTCTAGGTCTACCTTTCTTAGGGTTGATCCTCAATAGAACCCGTTTCAAAATAATGCTTAATGAACATTACCACTGCCCTTGATGAATTTTTACAATTATCTGTATTTCTTAAAGCTGGCTATACACATTAGATATATGTGTGGCAGATGTCAGGGGAGAAAAGGATTGGGCTGTTGGACCTCTACATGCCTGATCCTTTTGTGCACAGATCGGGCCACCACCAGATGACTCTCCCTATTGAGACAACCATGCTCGGCCAAGCGGAGCATGCATGTGTATGGCGGTGATAGCTTGTTCAGCTGAGAGCTATGTAATATGTATGTAAGCCTAAATGTAACGAAGGCTTGTGTCTTCTCTACCTAGTGGAGTTGTGTCATCCATATTGTGGGCTACTACAAAGACCCAAACAGGACTATTTTAGACCCACCCATACTTGTAGACACAGCCGATTGGCATTAGACATGAACGAAGTGAAGACATTCCACAAATTTGGAATTACAAATTATGTACACACTTATCAAGCAAGTTATACCTAGATTTATGATATACATTAGGGACACACTTTTCTACACTATTTATGCACTTATGATGTGCCGTATATTTTGCATATTATACGTATACTTATGTGAGCCAATGGATGCACTAAAAAATATTCAACATTTTTCTGATAAAATTTTGTTCCTATGTAGGCAATTACATAATTTCCTTTGTTTTGTTAAAAAAAAAAAATTGATTTTTTGTACTCACCGTAAAATCCTTTTCTCGTAGTAGGCATTGGGGGACACAGCACCATGGGTATATGTCCAACTACCACTAGGAAGCGACACTAGACATAAAAAGTGTTGGCTCCTCCCCGTTGGGCTATACCCTCTCCACAGACACTAGGCAGCTCAGTTTGTACCAAAAGCAGTAGGAGAGAGAAGAAAGGCAAGGAACCAACAACTCCCGTACCGGGAAAGATCAAGAGACCAGCCCGGAGAAGCTGAAGTAAAACAACATAGGGAGGGATCTGTGTCCCCCAATGCCTACTACGAGAAAAGGATTTTACGGTGAGTACAAAAAATCCAATTTTCTCGTGCATGGCATTGGGGGACACAGCACCATGGGACGTCCCAAAGCAGTCCCCGAGGGTGGGAAGAACAACCATGCCACCTGTGGGCATACAGGTGCGGAAGAACCATGTGACCCAACAGGAGAAAAGCACGGAATAGGCAGGAAGCCTCATAACAAGGGAGAAACTCCAAGGAGGCCACAGTGACGACTGCCAGCACCCCAGGACAAATGCCTGGGAGAAGGTCCCAAATGCAAGAAGAAAGCAAAGGAACACCCAGCTCAGCCGAAGGCTGGAGGGAAAGTAGGACAGCGTCGCGTATCGGATCTACCAAACATCCCAATTGCCTCAGGCGAAAGCACAGACACCCTGAGGAGAACCCCTGAAGGGCCAGGGGAGCAAGGGAAATTGGAATCACTGAAGGCCAAACGAGAGAGTGAAGCCATAGCAAGGCTCACATGTGAGTGGAGCGGGTCTCCTCTCACCTCAAAGCAGGTGAAAAAAGTTAAGCGCCCTATTGAAAGGAAAAGATCCTAAAGGCGCTAAGGGAAACCGCCAACCCCTTGAAGGGGAGGGGGTTGTAAGTAAAAACCAGGAAAAGAGAAAAGACAAGACCTGAATCCCCAACCAGGAGACGAGGAACGAGCCTCTGAAAACAAAATATCGCTGAGAAGTGCAAGGCCGGAGAAACTCTGGCGAAACTAATTATCAGGGAAGAAGGAAACCAGATGCAAGCCCAGGAAATCTCAGCAGGGGCACACTGGAGTGAGGGAAGCCATAGCAAGGCTCACATATGAAGGGAGCAGGACTCCCCCCACCGCAAAGCAGGTGATGAAGTTAAACGTCCTATTGGAAAGTGAAAACCCCCAAAGGCGCTAAGGGAAACCACCAACCCTTGGAAAGGGAGGGGGTAGGAAGTAAGGGCCAGGTAAAAAGAAAAAAATAAGAGAAGACCTGCATCCCAAAACCAGGAGACGAGGAACGAGCCTCTGAAAACAAAATATCGCTGAGAAGCGCAAGACCGGAGAAACTCCGGCCAAATGAAGTATCAGGGAGATGCAGGGCAAGGAAATCTCAGCAGGGACACACTGGACTGAGAGACATGGGAGGAGAAGGAGAGTACTCCCAAAAGTCTAAGGAGGAAGGCTCTACAAACAGGAGGAGTCCCTTCCGAAGGATACCATAAGGTGGAAATGCAAACCACTAGCACTAAACCACTCAACACCAGGTACTTGAAGTGGGAGGATGGGAAGACAGACATGAACCCCATGAGGTCCAAAAGGCTATTTGAACCCGCAAGGGGAACAATCAACCCAGGCCCCTCCCAAACAATGATAATCCTACAGAATCTGTGTGGTCAAATGAACGGGGACAGGGACTCCAGAAAGGAGTACCCGCAGTGGGCTCACAAGGAACCGAACCACCAGAGGACAACAAAAAACAGAATATCCAAGAAAAAATGAAAAGAACCACCCTATGGGAAGGAATTGGCCATGGACAACTAGCCATTCAAAGAATAGTGGCTAGCAATCAGCATACATTGTCCCGGGGAAGGCAAATACAGCGGCTTGGGTTGTACCACTAAAACAACAGACACCCATATGCATAAGGAATGGTGAAGTCGCTATAAAAGAAGCGGGAATGACTACACAAAATGTAGAAACCAGCTGAACCAGGATGGCCGAAAGGGGAAGTAACCAACATCCGCAGCACAGATTAGAGCCCGGGGAAGGAAACACTCAGTAATACAGAAACTGTATGGGCCACAGAGTGTCCCATATGCATAAGGAATGGTGAAGTCGCTATAAAAGAAGCGGGAATGACTACACAAAATGTAGAAACCAGCTGCGACCGACATACAGAAGGCTCCCAGGGGGAGAGAGTACCGGATGGGCGCAGACAATAGCAAGGTCCCGATGGACTGCCCTCTGTTAGATAGTTCAACTAAGCAGAGAATATAAGGGAACACCCGGACCCAGAAGGAACTACGGAACCCTGTCCTATGTCAGAGCAATCAGCAGAAAATTCACCTACAAGGCAGGTGTGTGGCGCTCAGCGGTTCTGTCCCCGACTCATCAGAGAGGACGGCCAGCGAGGATAATGTCGCTGACCCCAGGAGGATTCCGTGTGGCGGAGGACATCCAGTGATGGCCGAAAACTGCTGCAGCGGCCGGTGCTCAGCAAGCTACGTATCCCAACAAGGAGAAGATCCAGTGGAGATCACTGTACTCCACCAGGAATGGTCCGCCCTGTAATAGAAAACAACGCGGAACTCCTTTATAATATGGGGAACGCGGAGTGCAGCCGAAAGTAGTATTTGATAGGGATGGCAATAGCAACCCTAGCACAAAAACCAACAACCACCAGGCCATGGTGTAGGGAGCGTGGTTGTATGTGGACCACCCACCAGATCAGAACAGATCAGTCATATACTGGGTACACCAGAAGTAGTAATAGACCGACAAGGAGGAGGTTGGGCTGGCCCACCCCTGCCAGATATGGCTACCATGTTCGTGCTGAACCAGGATGGCCGAAAGGGGAAGTAACCAACATCCGCAGCACAGATTAGAGCCCGGGGAAGGAAACACTCAGTAATACAGAAACTGTATGGGCCACAGATTGCACCATAGGGCCCAGCACGTGGGTACTAAAAATACACACCCAAAACCAAGGTAAAGTGGCTGCATGTTGCACACTAAGGAGGGTGGAAACAAAGCCACAGCATCCATGAATGCGACCGCATTTGGAGGGTACAGGTCCTCAACCTGTAAGGTAGAAATAAGGCTGTGTAGTGCAGAGATACGACCAGAGAGGTGCAATGGGTACAGAATCTGGAGATGGCAGAGGTACTAGGTCTAAGATTAGAGCGAGGTGGCCACATGGAGCACCCTAGGACCAGAGAAGTGCAACGGCTGCCACGTATATTTCGCTCGGGAAGGGAAAAATAGGGCCGCACGGTACCACAAGGAACGACAGGTGCACACCACAACTAGGTAAGTGCAATGGCAACTGAAGAATGCCCTCTATTTCACCTAAAAGAGGGAAACAGGGCCGCATGGCACACCATAGAGCCCGACAGGTGTAATGGCTGCAGCATCAGAGAAAGTGCAGGAACTCACCCAAGAAGGGAGTAAGATGGCTGTTTGGTGCACACTAGATGAGGTTGCAGTGGCAACGGCACTACAAAGTGGCCTCAATATCTTGTCCAGTAAGGGAGAAATAGTGCAGCAAGGTACACCATAAGGCCAGACAGGAGCAACAGCAACAGCCCCTGGAGGTAGAGACGGTAAATAAAAATGAGGGGCACAAGGTGGCAGCCTGGTGCCCACTAGAACCAAACAGAGGCAATTGCACAACAATTGAGAGTGGCCTCTAAATCTCGCCGAGAAGGGAGAAATAGTGCCGCACGGAACACAATAGAGCCCGCCAGGGATATTGGATACAGCATCAGGAGATGGTGTAGGGACTCTACCCATGAAGGGAGCAAGGTGGCTGGAAACAGACAGGTGCAATTGCTACGGCAATTGAAGGCGGCCTGTGTATTTCGCCCGGTAGGGGGAAATAGTGCCGCATGGAACATCTAACCAGTCAGCAGGAACTCTACCTATGAAAGTAACAAGGCAGCTGGAAACAGACAGATGTAATCGCCACGGCATAGAAGCCGGCCTGTATTCTCTGGTACAGGCACTACAAAAGAACCTTTAGAGGCCGAGAAGGGGAGCCAACCCTACAAGTGGCGTTTGCCTGAATTATCAGCTTGCCTAGAACATAGCCCCTGGATAGGGGAACCAGGAAGGTCTGTCGCGCACAGCCTACGAGGGCGTACATACCAGAGACACCGTGTAGGTGTCCCAGTTGCTAAGCATGGTGACGGCTGCCTTACCAGTGCGGAAATTACCTGTGCAGACAGGAGAGCGCCATCCGAAAGTCCACTAGAGGGGCACCAAACCTGGTAGGGTAGGTACCACCATGCACGTTTGACTTGACCACGCAGAGGGATTCTGCACGGTGGAAGACCGCCTGATGCTCTGTTCCGAGGGAATCGGTGCAGAGGTGTCCCCAGAGGCAACTGACAGAGAAGGCTTCGTCACCAGCCTCCGGCCTGTCCTGGGGGACCCGAGGATGCCGAGGAGGGGTGGAAGCTAGTTGAGACCACCCGAGGTTGGTCCATGGGCTACTCCTTGCGTGACCCTGTATCTGAGCGTGAGCGTGGTTCAGGGGGGGGAAGGAGACCGCAATTTGTAGGTAGACCTCCAGCGACTCCGCCAGGGATTGGGCGAGTCAGGCAAGGTTCCCATGGAACGACATGGAGGGAGCCCACTCAGGGGGGACCTACACACAAAAGGGTGGGAGGGGGGACAAGGCGACCACGTGGAAACCTCTGAAGACAACGGACGCACGAAAAATACGTGGCGATCCGATAGGGAGGCTGGGAGAGGAGGCCCCATAGAGCAGCAGGGCTGTCCTATCTGACCCCGGATGTCACGTCCCCCAAGAGGTGCTGCAGCAGCTATAGAGCAGTGGAAGGGCTGCAGGAGAATGCAGCAATAGAGAGGGGAGGTAAGGAAAAGAGCCTGTGGAGAAATTCAGCCAGAGGCTGCCTACCAGACCCCAGTAACTGTGCAGCGCACCCCAAGCTGGAGACCAGAAGATGGCGACCGGAGAGTGCAGGAGCCGACAGCCGGAGGAAGAAACGCCCCTCAGAGAGAGAGAAGGAACCTGGGGCTGGACTGGCAGGCAGGCGAGGCCCCTCCCAGGCTCCCCCCACGGAGCGGAGGTGACAGAGTAAGCCCGGGAAGGTCAGAAAGTGGGCGGGAAGTTGCGGCCTAGTAGGCCCGAAAAGCCGAGGACTAAATTAGTGGAGCGCGGCCCGAAAAAACGGCCGCGATCGCGCCCCAGAGAAGCCGCGACGAACGGGGCCAGGTGGGGGGGGGGGGGGGGGGGGAGAACAGAAGAAGCGACCCCCGGAGAGAGAAAAACGGAAGGCCAGGGGGCTTCTGGGGCCAGGATACAGCAGAGAGTTAAAAGTGACTGTTGGGGCCTGAACCTACAACCTGCAGTATCAGAGGCAAGGCACTTAACTCACTTAACAGAGGCAAGGCAGTGTCCCACACAGCAATGGAGCTGTATCAAATATGGGGGAAGGGGAGAGAGGAGGGAATGCGCCCAGTCCCGGGAGGGAGGGTGGGAGACCCTAAACTAACATACTCACCCTCAGACGTCTTCAGGCGCAGCAGTAACCACCCCCTCGGCGGACTCAACACGGGAACCGTGGGACTACCGGAATTCCACTGCGGAAGCAGATTTGGGGACTGGGTGGCTGCCAGGTACCTGAGTACGCGCACGCAGGGGGGCAACTAAAGTGGAACACGATGGAGCCACCCCTGCAGCAGGCCGAAACCTGCAGAGAAAGAAAAAATGATTAAAGAAAAAATAAAATAAAAAAGTAGCAGGATGACCTGCACAAAAAAGCAGGTCAGGTCTGCCTCCTACGGACACTAGAACAAAACTGAGCTGCCTAGTGTCTGTGGAGAGGGTATAGCCCAACGGGGAGGAGCCAACACTTTATGTCTAGTGTCGCCTCCTAGTGGTAGTTGGACATATACCCATGGTGCTGTGTCCCCCAATGCCATGCACGAGAAATGATAATTTCAAGCAAGCCGGTCAAATGGTCTCTGAATCAAGAGAAGCCAGCATCCAGTCAGCTGTGTCCAAACTGAAAAATGGTCCTGTATTAGTCGTAAAGACAAGGTCACATCTGAAATGTCTGTTTGATAACGGTGTTCCACATGAGTTAATTATGGAACATCTTTTCTTCTTGCTGTTCCTCTGTTATTCTTCCAAGAAATGTATGCATAAATTGACATCTGGGCGTTCACTATTGGGGGGGTGTCTCTACAAAGTCTAAAATCCGATTAGTGGGCCAGTATCAGACAATGTAGGGACATAACTGTTTGACAAGGGGAACGGCAACACCAAGTCTCCAAATTAATCATTCATTTGCAGGAGGAATATGTACCAATGCATAGTTCTAAGAAAAGATGCTCCAAAATTTTTATTTTATCAAGCATGGGTCCAGAGAGTGACAGATCCTCTAATACTGAAACATCAGTATGTTTGAGTCAGTCAAAATGAAGTGACACATGCCCATCTATTTTCCTAATCTGAAATAGGTGTACATATACAGCACAACCCAGCCAGGTACATAGGAAGGAAATAACCCTTTCAGTATTTACTTCTAAAAGCAGGAGGAAACTGAAATACATGTAAGTAACTAGAGTAAGCATGGGCATGCGGATGTCTACCCACTCCGATTCCAACCCAGGACCTGCGCGTCAACACTACTAACCACTGACTCTGGCAATCTACACTTCATATGATTATAAACATGTCTTAAAGGGGTTGTCTCGCTTCAGAAAATGGCCTTTATCATGTAGGGAAAGTTACTACAAGACACTTACTAATGTATTTTGATTGTCCATATTTCTTTCTTTGCTAGAATCATTCTTCCATCACATTATACACTTCTCATTTCCATGGTTACGTCCACCCTGTAATCCTGCTTCGGTGGCCGTGCTTGCACACTGTAGGAAAAAGCGCCAGCCTATGTGCACTCCTATGGTCCGGTCCACCAGAGAGGTGCGTGCTTTATTTCTATATTGTGCAAGCATGACCATTGCTGCTGGATTGGAGGGTGGTCACAACCATGGAAAACAGTCCTGAAAACTGTCAAAGATGGTGTCAGCCTTAGTTATCAAATAACTGTGCCACTGTCACCTAAGACGCTGAATTTTGTCTTTAAGGTTTGTTATGTTCGTCACCACCGTTCAACATTTTAAAAAGGGAATCTGGCACGTTTTACACCCTGGTCTTAATAACCCCTATAACTGACGGTGGATCCACAGAAGCTATAAAGTGGCGCCGGCCTCTCCATAACTTCCGCATATTCAGTGCCAGTCTAAATGTGAGACAGCTTCCGAGCGGTCTTACATTTAGACCTTTTTCTAAAACAGGCGTAGAAAATGCGCCTTTTTTAGACCTGGTGTGAGCGGGGAAAAGTCGCAGATTGCAGGGCAAAAGGTTATTTTAATATACGGCTAATATAGGCGTATTTCTGGGGGGGGGGGGGAGAGATTTATGAAACTGATGTAAAGTAGAATTGGCTTAGTTGCCCATAGCAACCAGATTCCACCTTTCATTTTTCAAAGCTCCTTTGGAAAATGAAAGATGGAATCTGATTGGTTGCTATGGGCAACTAAGCCAGTTCTACTTTACATCAGTTAAAAAAAAAAATATAATAATAATTATCACCCCCTAAATGAACCCCAATGTCTTGTAGGGCTAGCTCACCTTAATGTAATGATACCTGTCACTTAGTGATCCACTACTTCATTCTGGATAGAAAGCAATTTTAATCCATATGCAAATGAGCATTTAAATGCACTGAGGGTGGGCCCAAGCCAGGATCAGGTTCCTGCAAAGTCACCTCATTTGGCGCTGCCAATCAAGGGGGCGGGGGGGGGGGGGGGGGGGGGAAACAGGAGCAAGGGTGCACGGAGTGGCTTGGTCCCACCATCTGTGCACCTAAATGCTCATTTGCATAAGAAGTGCATCCGACACCGATTTCACCCTTTAGATTGCAATGTCTGGATAAGGTTAAATAAACTCTCAACTACATGCGACCATGACAGGATTCATCAATCTGAAGCATAAAGAAAGCAATATTACCATTAGACCACCGTAGTAGCCAAGTGTGTCTATATGTGAAAGAATTACCGTACATTTTTACTGCAACACCACCATTCATACACACTTTTCTTTAATCAATGATACTGTAAAATATCTAGATTTGATTCGCTCTTTTCCTGCAGGTTAAACGTTTCTGGCCCCGTTTGTGACCCCTCCCCCATTGCAAAATGCAGCTACACCAAGGAAGGTAGAATGTGAGAATGTGCAATCCAGCCAAAGATTCTCCACATTCTGCATAATAATAATAATTTCTTACCGTAGATGTTTAACAGACACCCCCTACCCACGTTTCCTATTTTGGAAGTAATAGAAGAGACCCCTGACTATTAGCCATAGAGGAGAACTACTGCAATCTCAGTCTAGGGGGACCCTACCTCTTCATGGTTTTACCTAGGGAAAGTATCTCAGTCTTCACATATATCAGTTGTGCCCGGCCGGGAGCCAGATACAACTAATTTAGATATAAGTGTACCTCACTTCAGTGCACCGGTCCAGCATCTATAGGCTGATCTACAGTACGGACCAAAAGTTTGGACACACCTTCTCATTCAAAGAGTTTTCTTTATTTTCATGACTATGAAGGCATCAAAACTATGAATTAACACATGTGGAATTATATACACATAACAAACAAGTGTGAAACAACTGAAAATATGTCATATTCTAGGTTCTTCAAAGTAGCCACCTTTTGCTTTGATTACTGCTTTGCACACTCTTGGCATTCTCTTGATGAGCTTCAAGAGGTAGTCCCCTGAAATGGTCTTCCAACAGTCTTGAAGGAGTTACCAGAGATGCTTAGCACTTGTTGGCCCTTTTGCCTTCACTCTGCGGTCCAGCTCACCCCAAACCATCTCGATTGGGTTCAGGTCCGGTGACTGTGGAGGCCAGGTCATCTGGCGCAGCACCCCATCACTCTCCTTCATGGTCAAATAGACCTTACTTTCAAAGTTTTCCCAATTTTTCGGCTGACTGACTGACCTTCATTTCTTAAAGTAATGATGGCCACTCGTTTTTCTTTACTTAGCTGTTTTTCTCTTGCCATAATACAAATTCTAACAGTCTATTCAGTAGGACTATCAGCTGTGTATCCACCTGACTTCTCCTCAACGCCACTGATGGTCCCAACCCCATTTATAAGGCAAGAAATCCCACTTATTAAACCTGACAGGGCACACCTGTGAAGTGAAAACCATTTCAGGGGACTACCTCTTGAAGCTCAACAAGAGAATGCCAAGAGTGTGCAAAGCAGTAATCAAAGCAAAAAGGTGGCTACTTTGAAGAACCTAGAATATGACATATTTTCAGTTGTTTCACACTTGTTTGTTATGTATATAATTCCATATGTTTTAATTCATAGTTTTGATGCCTTCAGTGTGAATCTACAATTTTCATAGTCATGAAAATAAAGAAAACTCTTTGAATGAGAAGGTGTGTCCAAACTTTTGGTCTGTACTGTATGTCCTGCAGGACAGGAAAATGTAGCATGTACTAATTTTCTGTCCAGCGCTGCTTGACATCTGGAATCCAAAGTGATCCTTAGCACAGGTCATCAATATTAGATTGGTAGGAGTCTGACTCCCAGAATCCCCACCATTTTCCTGTGTTCACAAGAGTCATAACTACAAGGCTTTGTACACGGTGCAGTGGTGGTGCCTGTTTACTGCAGCACTGCTCCCATTCTCTTGAATGGGAGCTGCGCTAGAGTAATCAGGCACAGCTACTACACAGTGCATAGAGCTATGCAAGTCCAGCTTGGAAAAAAGTTAATTTGGGCGCCAGGGAGTAGGACACTGGCCAATCTATCCTAAAGATGTGTCATCAATTAGTACCTTATGTTTCCGACTAGAAGACGCACTCTTTTCCCCGAAGGTGAGGGAAAAATGGCAGCGCATCTTATAGTCCAAATGTTAATGTTGACTGTTTCTATTACGGAAGCAGTCATTAGTATAAATCTGCCGGCACTCGACCACGGCGTTCGCGCTGCAGCGGGAAGGAGTACAACGTGTAATTCAAGAAGGGATCCCGGCAGCCGGCAGTTACTATTCAGAGTATTCTTTTATTTTTGTCATAATAGTATGTCTTATGACGCGTTTTGGCTCAACAGCCTTTATGAACAAAGTTACATGCAAGTGTTCCGTACTTTTCTTATATAACAATTGCAAGTGATACACTGGTGACGTCAGACGCCCAGCTACGGGAGCGAGTGAAATAGCACCAATCAGCAGCTTGGTTTCACTATGTGCATACAAAAAAGTACTGACAAATCAATGAACAAATAGACAAATAAACTGAAAATTAAATAAACGGAGATACAGTGTCATTCATCCGCAGGGTCAGCGAGAAGATGATGTCTATAAAACAATGATACAATGATGAGAATCAGGGATCGAAACAATGTTACAAACGCATAATCTCCTAATCACGATTCAAACCTCTAGGGTGCAGGGTGTCCAAGGTATGAATCCAGTATGCTTCTCTCTGTAAAAGGAGCTTTTTAATGTCACCACCTCTCCTAGGTCTCTTGATTTGCTCTAATACCTGAAACCTTAATTGTGACACTGTGTGTCCGTATTTGTCAAAACGATGCGGTAATGGTGATTCTGTAATGTTAACTGTTAGGATGGATGAAATGACTGATAGGTTCATTGAGAGGGGATACCCCAGATCAGTCTTAGAAAAGGTGAAATCAGACTTACAGTCCCCAACCACGGCAAGGGTTAAACAAAAAAGGATCCCATTTGTGCGGAAATTCCATCCATTCAATACAGGCTTTGACAGAATAGTGAGAAAACACTGGCATATACTGACTGAAGCATACCCAGGGTTTGAGGAATTTAAAAATCCTCCCCTGATCCTCCCCTGATTTGCAATAAAAACAAAAAGAAAAAACAGTTTTTGCGACAAATTGGTACGTGCGGATCTGGGCAGTCCCAGAGGGACTACGAGATAGAGCACATTGGGAACAGTGAGGAGGGGCACGTTCCCCTGGCTCCACTGTTTCCAATGCTCTAATATTATGAAGGGCACAGAATTTTACCATCCACATACAGGACAAGCCTTTAAAGCAAGGGGCTTCTTTACATGTGAATCCTCTACCGTTATTTATATGATAAAGTGCCCTTGTGGTCTAGCATATATAGGCGAAACTATACAGGCAGTCAGGGATCGGATAGGGAAACATAAGTCCACTATTAGAACAAAGAATTTATTGTTACCATTACCACATCGTTTTGACAAATACGGACACACAGTGTCACAATTAAGGTTTCAGGTATTAGAGCAAATCAAAAGACCTAGGAGAGGTGGTGACATTAAAAAGCTCCTTTTACGGAGAGAAGCATACTGGATTCATACCTTGGACACCCTGCACCCTAGAGGTTTGAATCGTGATTAGGAGATTATGCGTTTGTAACATTGTTTCGATCCCTGATTCTCATCATTGTATCATGATGTTTTATAGACATCTTCTCACTGATCCTGCGGATGAATAACACGGTATCTCCGTTTATTTAATTTTCAGTTTGACTATTTGTTCATTGATTTGTCAGTACTTGTGTTTTGTATGCACATAGTGAAACCAAGCTGCTGATTGGTGCCATTTCACTCGCTCCCGTAGCTGGGCGTCCGACGTCACCAGTGTATCACTTGCAATTGTTATATAAGAAAGGTACTGAACACTTGCATGTAACTTTGTTGATAAAGGCTGTAGAGCCGAAACGCGTCATAAGACATACTATTCTGACAAAAATTAAAGAATACTTTGAATAGCAACTGCCGGCATCCCTTCTTCAATTAGTATGCATTAGGTAAGGGGAGCGTTGAGGGAAGTGCTGCGCTGGCTGTACTCATCCCTTCCAACGGTCTACTTCCAGGCGCGGCACTGCACTGTGACCTGACTTCGTACAGCGCCAGGACGTAGTGCATGTAGGCGTGTACTATGACCTGACGCTGTGGATGGTCAGGTCACAGTGCAGCGCTGCCTGGAAAGAGGAAAATAAATAAAGGGGGGCGGGTGAGTGTTGAATCTGCAGGGTAGCGGTGTTGTCCAGAGCAAGCGAGGTACTGCTCTACCAGAGGTAACCTTTAAACTCTTAACTCAAATTTGAAAACTCATCATGATATCCTGTAACAAAACTCAATGAAAAACAATTGAAGGTGTCGGCTTAACACAACTAGTTTAGCTAACGCATCTAGTTAAGCATGTTTGTTAACTCTACTACATCTGCAAGTTTAGGTTATTTTTTTTAATGTCTTGCTTGCGGTCTGATCTGAAGTGTGATGGAGCTTGGGGGCCTGATCTGAAGTGTGATGGAGCTTGGGGGCCTGATCTGAAGTGTGATGGAGCTTGGGGGCCTGATCTGAAGTGTGATGGAGCTTGGGGGCCTGATCTGAAGTGTGATGGAGCTTGGGGGCCTGATCTGAAGTGTGATGGAGCTTGGGGGCCTGATCTGAAGTGTGATGGAGCTTGGGGGTCTGATCTGAAGTGTGATGGAGCTTGGGGGCCTGATCTGAAGTGTGATGGAGCTTGGGGGTCTGACTTTAGAGTCTGATGAAAAATATATATATTTTTTATTTTCCTCCTCTAAATCCTAGGTGAGTCTTATAATCTGAAAAATATGGCAAGTCCTGGAAAACCCATTTAAAAGGAATTTTCCAGTGTAACAAATTCTTTAAGAGATGTTCTACCAAACTCTCCACAGCAGTCCATGCACCAAAAAGCACTACAGATATCGGCTGATGACAGCCACACGCAGCTTTATACCTACTCCACTATTTTCCCAAGATGGCTGGACCACTGTATAAAACAAACACTTTTACCTTTTGTGTCACCCCTTTCCCCTCATAGATTTTTAGCTCTATCGAGCAGGACTTGTCTGTTACTATGTTATTTATGACTGTTTGTACATGAACCTCTGAAAGCGCTGTTGGCGCAATATAAATAGATTATTAAGTGTACCGTTATTTTTTTTCCAAGTCAGCTAAGTCCAACATTCTGTGGTGAATAATGTTATAATGTGGGTGATTGAGTCAGCACAACCTGTATGTAGGTGCACATCACTATGGCGAAATACATATACAAAACGCAAAATACAAATGTGATAGCACTCTGCATCCAGCATTCTGCCCTGCCTCCATGCTGGATGAGGCATTGGTGTACATTTTGGCCAAAGCGTAATAAGCCACTCACCACGTCAAGGTCGCCTCTATGGAGTGGACCCTAACAATAGTTCCTACCTGTTTATGGGCCATGATAGCCACACAAAGTCCAGGGAATGCAGGTGCAGCATGCACGCCAAGCACACTCTGCTTTTAACCCCGTCCGGTGCCATTACAGCTTTCATCGGATCCAGGGATGCAAGTACCAACATGCATGCTGAGCCCACCATATACTTCTCCTGGAGCCAAATGGCTACTGGTAGGTGCTATATAAGCAGACTCAGTTTTATACTGACTTTAAAACCAGCCTCCAGGACAGATTGACTGGTCAGGTGTGCATGACTGCATGGAGATCGCCACGCCTCCAATATATACTACAAAGAAAAAATGTGGGTGATTGAGTCAGCACAACCTGTATGTAGGTGCACATCACTATGGCGAAATACATATACAAACGCAAAATACTGTTATAATGTGTCTTTAGATGGGTCTCTGTTTCAAATCCCAGCTTAACCTCAAATAGCTACAAATTTCACTAAATTCTGTAGTCTATGATTTAAAGGGTAATAGTTTATCAAGAAAACACTCCTTTAAATGGACCATTAATGAATGTCCAGATGCTTTCTATTGGACGGTGGCTGGATCCAACTGAATAAATCATGCAGAGCAAAAATCGAAAAATCCAGCTTAGTTGCCCGTATAGCTCAATTTATCTCTACATACAGCCCATATTGCTGGGGGATGTGGGGAGAGGGGAACCCCATCACATATGTGGTGGAATTGTCCTACCATATTTCCCTTTTGGAAGGAAGTCTTTGACCTTATGTCTAAAGTTGCTGGATTTCCCTTTCCCCCCGTCGCCGGCATTAGCTATACTCTATTAGGTTTGCGACCCTCCCATGCACCCATCCTTGGGTAGTAGCAGGGATATTAACGGCGGCAAGGAAACTAATTGCTACCTATTGGAAATTACCTGTCACTCCTAGTTTTTCAGAATTGATAGCCTTTGTTAATAAATATATGCAGCATGAATGTATATATGCTGCTTCACACCGCAAGTGTTGCAGAGAGGGGATTTATGGTGCATGTCCTCGTATGCATCCCATATTCCACAGACCGTCTTATGAGAAATATATCATACAAAAACAAATGAAGAGTGTTTGGGGGAGAGCTAGGTGAGCGGTTCTGGCATATCACGATTACTGGGGTTGTTCCTTAGTAAAGTGCCTTGTAGCACAACAACTATGTTCACTATTTTCTCATGGATCACCGTGTCCTATTATCTGTTAATAATATTGATTGTTTAATATAGCTCTTAACATTGTACAAACTAAAAAAATGCTAAATGCTTTCTCTTTTGTTCATTGTAATGTTTGAAACAGCATCTCGTTAATTGTTGTACTGAAAAAAATAATAAAAATCTAAATCCCAGCTTTCCCTCAAAAATCTGTCCACCAAGAATTTTGGTGTGGCTTAGTGGAAAGAGGAGTGGTTTAATTGTGTGCGTGTACAAAAAAAAAAAAAATGCAACAAAATTTTGGCGTAAAACAAAAACGTGGTGTAAAGTTAGACTAGACAGTCTATAGCAAGGATGCTCAACCAGCGGCCCTCCACCTGTTGCAAAACTACAAATTCCAGCGTGCCCTAATAGCTGTAGGCTGTCCAGTCATGCTGGGAGTTGTAGTTTTGCAACATCTGGAGGGCCGCAAGTTGAGCATTCCTTGTCTATAGGTACACTAGATTTATCATTCAGCATCAGGCACTGTCAAAAGGCTACTTTCACATATGCGATTTCCTTTCCGGTTTTGAGATCTGGCAGAGGGATCTCAAAATCGGAGGAAAACGATATGCCCACATTGTCTGAGATAGGACAACCCCTTTAACAAAATTAGATAACCCCTTTAACACAACATATCTAGAAACAAAAGAGTAAAGTAACACAATGTTATAACAATCTGTATATTGTAACAAAAGACAAAACCTTACTTGAAGCAGAACTTTTCCACTGTAAACACTCATTGGATACATGGTGCCAAACGTCATGAGAGCAATGGCGACAGCGGATGCAGTGTCCACCGCAAAGTAGTTGCTGCAAACACAACATGAGTATTAATACTTTGTAATATTATCCATATTTATTATATCATTTATTATTGCCAACAAGTATTTTAATCAATGAAATGAAGGTGCTGTCCCACTTACACAGTCTCTTCATGACAATAAGTACAATTCCATTTTTCTGGCAGCCACCAATTTTAGATAGAGCATTAAGGTCAATATTTAAAGAAGCACTCAAGATTTTTTATTTATTTTTTTGTCTGTATAGTGCAGGATAGGCAAATATTAAAGAATAAGATAGAGCAGGGATGACCAACCTGCGGTTATCCAGCTGTTTCAAAACTACAACTCCCAACATGCCTCTACTGCCTACAGCCATCATCCTACAGCAGGGCATGGTGAGAGTTGTACTTTTAAAACAGCTGGAGAGCCACAGGTAGGCCATCCTTGAGATAGAGGCTCTTGTGTATGCCTTGTGTATACCTGTTTTATTTGATGTGCCATTTCTAGGTTGCCTGCCATCTTGATTCCTTCTTTCCCTTAGATATGGTTTTGCTAATGAATCCTACATTTCCCATCATGCCTGGCTTTGCAAACACATACTCCTATAAAGTGTGTAAGGACAGCCATGACAGATCAGTGACTGCTGTCCCCTCAAACAACAGGGTTTCCATGTTTTTCTATGTGATACAGTTTGAGCCTATCTGCCCTCTCAGCTCTTAAATGCAGAAGGAAGGGAGACCAGTGGGTAGCTATATCTCATAGGACTACACTGGAGAGTCAGCACACACAGAAAGTACAGGCAGTGTGAGTAAAGGCTTTCGCACGAGCGGATTCCGTGTGGGTAATCCGCTGCGTGAAAAAGAGCCAAGCCAAGCCAAGCCCTGCGTGAAAAAGAGCCAAGCCTCCTCTCTGTGACCTTTTTACTGCAAAATCACAGCAACATAAAGTTGTCACTGTGATTTTGTAGTAAAAAGGTCACAGAGAGGCACGGATCATTATTAATCATATTAAAGCTCTCTGCTGTCCAGAACAGGGCTTGGCTCTCTTTCACGCAGAGGATTCCACGCACGGAATCCGCTCGTGTGAAAGAGCCCTAAGGAGGTTTATATAACTGCATCTAATCACTGTATGCACTTACCTGCTATATATATGTACTTCTTGTCCTTTAGATAGAGGACACACTATCTTCATCTTTAGAGGTTATATTAGGGGACTGCATAACTACCAAATAAAATTATCAGAATAACTCTGGGCGATCCAATTAGAACTCAGCCGTTCCCCTATATGTTCACATAATGCTCGGCCCAAATGTCACACTTTTGTATATCATAAAAGTGATTGGATACCATTTTAATGGTACGGAACAGCATAGCCTACTTGCTATAAAATGTGACAATGCTTTTATTTGGATTACTTTTTTGGAGTAGACATCAATGGGCTGGTTGATTGTGTTTTTTGTTTTTAACAAGCAGCATACTTACTTCATTTCAATCAACATGTAAGTAATGCAAAGGGACAGCGCTCCAGCAATGTCAATCAGCACAAAAGGGTTCATCCGAGGTAAGAAAACACTGCTCAGTCCTGGGATAATTCCGCATAAACTGCAGGAACACAATAAAATAGGGAATTGCTGGTCGATCTGTGCTATTCCATATAAATATATAACAGGTATATAAAAATGCTAAACAATTATTTCAGCTTGCACTGTGTTTCAGCTGCCATCTAGAAAGGTACTGATAAAAACACTATATAAATATTTTTTATACCTATATATTAATATTTTATCTACATAAATCAGTCTGTATATCTATACAATTCATATGAATGAAACTGACCGTAAAATTATTGATACACTTCTGGCACCCTGAAGGGACTGCGGTGCTCCTGTAAGTGTGGTGTGCGAGTGTCTATTGTAGCGGTGGTGCAGTGTAATTATCTGTTTGTCTCATTCACTTGAATGGGAGAGAAAGCTGTAATTACACTGTTCCACTGTGACAAGGACGACCTGCGTGCAAGGTAAACATTTAGGCCTGGGCTACACCGCGACTTGTTGCAGCGCGACTGATTGATTTTAACTATTGAACTACAGCTGCAGTCTAAATGAATGTATTCAGTGGAATGCAATTTTGTGGACTGCAGTTGTAGTTCAATAGTTAAAATCAATTAGGTCGCACTACAAAAAGTTGCAGTGTAGCCCAGGCCTTAGGGGGCGAATCGCTCGCAACAGCACCGGAATCCCTTCAAACAGATGATCAGGGGGTGCAAGAGTTGGATCTGAAATTGATGACCTACCCTGAAGATAGTTCATCAATATCTGTAGCTCAGTCCCATTAACTCTGCAGTCTCACTAAACCCTCAAACTGATTTTAAAATTGAGAGATTAGTCAACATGTCCTACGGTGTACAGGGAGTGCAGAATTATTAGGCAAGTTGTATTTTTGAGGATTCATTTTATTATTGAACAACAACCATGTTCTCAATGAACCCAAAAAACTCATTAATATCAAAGCTGAATATTTTTGGAAGTAGTTTTTAGTTTGTTTTTAGTTTTAGCTATTTTAGGGGGATATCTGTGTGTGCAGGTGACTATTAATGTGCATAATTATTAGGCAACTTAACAAAAAACTAATATATACCCATTTCAATTATTTATTTTTACCAGTGAAACCAATATAACATCTCAACATTCACAAATATACATTTCTGACATTCAAAAACAAAACAAAAACAAATCAGTGACCAATATAGCCACCTTTCTTTGCAAGGACACTCAAAAGCCTGCCATCCATGGATTCTGTCAGTGTTTTGATCTGTTCACCATCAACATTGCGTGCAGCAGCAACCACAGCCTCCCAGACACTGTTCAGAGAGGTGTACTGTTTTCCCTCCTTGTAAATCTCACATTTGATGATGGACCACAGGTTCTCAATGGGGTTCAGATCAGGTGAACAAGGAGGCCATGTCATTAGATTTTCTTCTTTTATACCCTTTCTTGCCAGCCACGCTGTGGAGTACTTGGACGCGTGTGATGGAGCATTGTCCTGCATGAAAATCATGTTTTTCTTGAAGGATGCAGACTTCTTCCTGTACCACTGCTTGAAGAAGGTGTCTTCCAGAAACTGGCAGTAGGACTGGGAGTTGAGCTTGACTCCATCCTCAACCGAAAAGGCCCCACAAGCTCATCTTTGATGATACCAGCCCAAACCAGTACTCCACCTCCACCTTGCTGGCGTCTGAGTCGGACTGGAGCTCTCTGCCCTTTACAAATCCAGCCACGGGCCCATCCATCTGGCCCATCAAGACTCACTCTCATTTCATCAGTCCATAAAACCTTAGAAAAATCTGTCTTGAGATATTTCTTGGCCCAGTCTTGACGTTTCAGCTTGTGTGTCTTGTTCAGTGGTGGTCGTCTTTCAGCCTTTCTTACCTTGGCCATGTCTCTGAGTATTGCACACCTTGTGCTTTTGGGCACTCCAGTGATGTTGCAGCTCTGAAATATGGCCAAACTGGTGGCAAGTGGCATCTTGGCAGCTGCACGCTTGACTTTTCTCAGTTCATGGGCAGTTATTTTGCGCCTTGGTTTTTCCAAACGCTTCTTGCGATCCTGTTGACTATTTTGAATGAAACGCTTGATTGTTCGATGATCACGCTTCAGAAGCTTAGCTGCATCCCTCTGCAAGATATCTCACTATTTTTGACTTTTCTGAGCCTGTCAAGTCCTTCTTTTGACCCATTTTGCCAAAGGAAAGGAAGTTGCCTAATAATTATGCACACCTGATATAGGGTGTTGATGTCATTAGACCACACCCCTTCTCATTACAGAGATGCACATCACCTAATATGCTTAATTGGTAGTAGGCTTTCGAGCCTATACAGCTTGGAGTAAGACAACATGCATAAAGAGGATGATGTGGTCAAAATACTCATTTGCCTAATAATTCTGTACAGGGTGTAGAATGCCAACCTGTCTTCTTAGTTTGTATATATAGAATCCTGGAGGTGTATAAACTCCAATTTAAATGTGCCTGTTTTCCATTTACAGGCCACATCTAGGTGCACCTGTAAAGCCTGGGACATATCAGCC
The DNA here is from genome assembly GCF_905171765.1 of Bufo bufo. Classification (NCBI taxonomy): domain Eukaryota; kingdom Metazoa; phylum Chordata; class Amphibia; order Anura; family Bufonidae; genus Bufo; species Bufo bufo. The sequence goes on along the minus strand of NC_053392.1, from coordinate 496,410,956 downwards.
AGTCTTGAGTGGGACTTGCAGACTCCTCCCTCCTCCCATTGCAAGCATGGCTACATGCTGGAGATAACTAGGTGAGCTGTTTGTGAGTCGGCCTGATGCTCCTGTAATTTGCCCACTGGCTCCTGGTATTGCCCAAACGGCTCAGGTAGGAGAGTGCTAGGTCCCGGGCTACTTGAGAAACCTTGGCGTGGTGCCCGGGCTTAGACATGTTCTACACCGTAGGACATGTTGACTAATCTCTCAATTTTAAAATCAGTTTGAGGGTTTAGTGAGACTGCAGAGTGCACCTATCTTTGTTATTTTGTTATATTAATTATTATCACATCCGCACTTGTTACCTTGTGTAGGATGTCTATTGTGGTACTTGTGGTTCGCCGCGGACCTCCTCCACCGTATGCATTTTGCTGGGGATTGCCATTAGCAACGGGCCACAAGTGCAGGATTTGCTCCCCTATATATATGCACAACTGCATGTGGGTTTGAGCACCTCTTGCGAATGCCAATCTGTCTTCTTAGTATGTTTTTTGCCTGCCTTTATTTTGAGGCAGGTTAATCACTCTTGCACTGGGTGGGGCTGGGGTACCTGGTATGCTGGCTGCTCAGTGCACTAATGCACACTGACTCTGGGACTGGGGCCCAGGCTGACACTGAGGAGGACAGGAAAGTACAGGACACTCAGGAGGAGGCTGCTCCTGCCGTTCGCCGAGCTCACTAGCTCAGACGGCGCAGCAGTTTATTCCCTCCCCCATCCCTTCTCCTGCTTTAATTAGCCGCACATTCATTGGTGGCAGTGGTGTGGGCAGCTTCAGAGCCCACTCTTTTTATTGGTTTCAGTGGCGGCCGCGTCATAAGAGGGAGGGACTCCCTCCCTCCTTCTCCACTGTCTCGCCGGAGAGAACATAACGCGCACTGAGTGCGGCACACGCCATGTTCTCTTGTAAGAGGCCTAGTATCGCAATAATGCAAATCCCAGTACCGAATCAATAATGGCACAAAAGTATCGATTGGGTATCGAAATTTCGATACCAGATGCAACCCTAAGGCTAATTTCACAGTAGCGTTTTAATTTTGTCCCCATTCATTGCCAATGGGGACAAAACTGAACTGAACAGAATGGAATGCTCCAAAATGCATTCCATTCCGTTTAGTTGCCTTCCCATACTGGAGAGCAAACCGCAACATGTTGTAGTTGGCTTTCCGTCCCGGGATGCAGAGCAAGACGGATCCGGCATGACCCCCAATGCAAGTCAATGGGGACGGATAATTTTTCTCTGCCACAATAGAAAACTGATCCGTCCTCCATTGATTTTCAATGGAGTTCATGATGGATCCGTCTTGGCTATGTTAAAAATAATACAACCAGATCCGTTCATAACGGATGCAGACGGTTGGATTATCAGTAACAGAAGCTTTTTTGATGGATCCTTCCAGATCCAGTAAAAACGCTAGTGTGAAAGTAGCCTAAAACAGACGGGCAGAAGCGTACAGCCGAGCAGTGTGCCCCTTTGTTTCCATTTTACTGTCCTCGGGGAGGGAGGTATAGGAATTTAGACAAAGGCTATGGATGTTTTAGGATCATGTAGAATACCCCACAGATTGACAAACAGTATCGGCAAGTTCACCCACTGCTTACTTTCATCCTTAATTGGCGTCAAAGCTAGTTTTGTCCTTGATGATAGGGTGATTTTATTTTTTTATTTTTAGGAGGGGGGGGGGGCTTTTTGAGAGCCATAACTCTTAAGTTGACATTGCTGTAGGGTGGTTTGTGTTATGGTTGGTTGGTTGAGCTGTATTTTTAATTCTGGAAGGTGCCAAGCGTATTCGCCCCTGTATGGTTGGAAATAATAGGGCAGTAGCCCTAGAAGACCCTATGTGAGGGACAGGGGATATTACGCCCTACCTATCTATACGAGGAACTTGCCCCACAAGGGGCGTCCCCGTCCGAATACCTAACCCTATGGGGGCGGAATCCCTGATAAACCCTATATGAGTACTCCCGACGTGTCACGTTTCATTCCGTGAGTGAAATCTTCAGGGGAGAGTAAAGTAATAACAAGACTATGGATGGGGCTTGTATTACAAAGAACGATGGTAGAAGGAGAGTTTGCTTAAGGTCAGTCACTATAATCGCAGGTGGAGGTCAGTCAGACAAAACACCAATGAGTGGCCGTAGCAAACCTCTTAGCTAGCTAGAGTACAGGTTCACCAGTGGGTGATACCTGTCAGAGTCAAAGTCTGACCCCAGGATACATGTGATCCAGTTGGGCTGTCGGCAGGGAATGCCCACCTGTCAGCGCCTTTTAAAACGTGCCTAAAGTCGCGCCAGTTTACCTGTGCCGCCCCACTTCCGGTCACGTGACGCCGGTACTAGGAAGTCACGTGTCCGGTGAAACGCACGGAAGTGAGCCAGCGTACCACGGCGATGCGATCCGTTGTGTGCGGCGCCAGGCAATGACGTCACACATCACGTGACAGGGCACATGATCGGAATACAACCGACTGTAGAGCGCATCACCCACAGCACGCCAAGCCCACAGACAATGCGGCATAGAGGGAGCGGTGAAACGTATCAACAGGGGGCGGGACTAGGCACTAAGCGACCACAGTGTCATATGGTAAAAACAGACAGCAATGGCAGCGGTTGGGGCCCTTAGTTGGAGGGATCCCCTGGTAACAACATAATAAATAGAACCAAACTATTAGAGGCAGGCTTTATGAGACACCAGCCACAGGAGGAGATGACTGGCTAGATGCCAATAGAGCATAGAGATAAGGAGTTGAAACAGGGGAGAAAAAAAAGAGATGAGAAATTTATATAAAGCAGCCAAAATGTAACTGCTCATTTAGGCCCAAAGGGGCCATGGTTTTTAAATAGTATATCCATCGTGTCTCCCGCTGTAGGATGGCACGATCCCAATCTCCCCCACGTTTTGGGGGTAAGATCCGATCAATGCCCATCACCGAAATGCGGGCTTTTCCATTGTGATAATTATAGATATGGTTAGCCACAGGAGTGTCTTTAGCCTTGGCTATATCGTTTAGGTGCTCCCCAATACGTCTGCGGAGCTCACGGATGGTTTTGCCCACATACCCCCTGCCACACTCACATGACAGGAGGTATATGACACCGTTAATGAAGTGATGTATACGGTATTCCTTGCCCGTGACTGCACTGCTGAAGACCTTCCCAGATTTCACGTAGGGACAGGCAATGCAGCCACTGCACCTGTAAAATCCATTGTTGTTTGTCACAGAGGTCCATCCTCTAGCGCAGGGGTAGGCAACCTCCGGCACTCCAGCTGTTGTGAAACTACAACTCCCAGCATGCATACTTTCTCTGCTCTTCTAAAAACTCTTATACAAATGGATGGAGCATGCTGGGTATTGTAGTTTTACAACAGCTGGAGTGCCGAAGGTTGCTGATCCCTGCTCTAGCGTCTATTATTTCAGAAGCAACTATATTAAATGTTAGGTTTTACCCCTTTGTCCCCTAGGGGATCAGTACATTTATCATAGCCCAGCACTCGCCACCAGGTTAGGATAAATCTGCCCCTGTGATCGACAATAGGCACCATGGCTCGATGTGGTGGAATCATAAGTGCTGTACCTTCGGCTCAGATCTGCTACATGTTCTTGAAGCCAGCTTGTGCTAGCAGCTGCAAAATATAGAAGGCAAAATATTAATAACATACAATAAGAAAAATGAAAGGTGTACTAAATTGTTCCTAGAATAAAGTTCTTCTCTTTTGCTTTTACAACATAACTGAATATATAAATGCATGATACATACAAAGTGACACACTGTGGCAGATTTACAGTCTAACACTAAGACACTGTAAACTAAGACAGACAGTTTAAAAACAGATGAGTACCTGATGCTGGATGATAAATCTGGTGCACCTTTGGACAGTCTAGTCTACGTTTATACAGCCTATAGTTGGCTTACTTCACTTCATAATTTTAGCGCACATTAAAGGCTATGTACACCTTTGGTGCATTTTTTTAAATTATTGAATTTGTTCTCATTTTGAGCTAAAAATGTTTTAAATTGGTCTTTATTAAAATTATGGCTTCCTTTTTATGTACAGAGCTGACATGCTGTTGCAGCACCCTTTGGATTTTCTGTCTTTTCCGTCAGACCAGACTTTTCTCTGCTCTCTGACCTCCTAAACACTCATTATAGCTCAGTTCTTATATTACTGATAATAATGCGGCTTAAATAAGAGTTTATGACCTCTTAGTAGTTTAGAGATAAGGTTTATTAGATGACCGGAACAAAGTGAAAGTACCAGTCACACAGTTAGAAAAACAACTAACCATTTGTGACAGAATGGCTCAATATTTTTTTATAAAGGCCAATTGAAAAAAATAAATAAAATGATTTTAGCCACAAAAGAGTAAAATGCAATTATAACAAAATTGCCTCTGAAGGTGTACATAGCCTTTAAGCCACTCACCTTATATGAAAACCACCCCCATTTTTCAATAAGCCCTGTCCTTTGTAATATGAGGCAGAAGATGGCTCTAAAAGTGTCTAAAATACCTAATAAATATGGTGTAAAGCATGTATGCCAGCTTTCTGGTGCATTTTGATCAATCTCCCATGCTACATAAACATATCCAGTCTCATGAAACATTAGAACTTTCAACAAGATAAAACTAAAGTACTAGAACAAAGAACAGATGAGGATGGAAAGAAATCTGAGAATTACCGAGAACTTTACAACATTTTTATGTGGCATACAGTGGCTTATTTTATTGGACCCGGATGGTCTATAATACAGTAACAGTATTTTAGCCATGATACACTGAAATCAAGAGTATTTCAACTAAATGCACAAATGATAAAAGGTTTCTAAACAGTGTGAGCATCTTCATCCTTAGTTGTAGGGCTGTATCAATACCTCCTTCTCTGACCCAGATGCTCACAGCTGCTCAAAGGAGAACTGCAGGTAGATATTAGACTTACCTTCTGAAACATAGGCAAACGGTTTATTCCTGATTGAAAGCATAGTGAATAAATTGAAAAACAGGGCAACAAAGGTTCCCACAAGCAGACGACCCCTGAAAGAAAGAAAAATATGAAAAAAAAAAAAATATATATATATATATATATATATATATATAGTATAGCCCATTGTGTACAGAAATACCAAATGTGTATATGCCTAAGAAATCGCTTACGTGTGAATCTCAGGTTGTTCCAAAAATCTTTCAGCACTAAAAAAATAAAATAAAAAAATTACACATATAATGCAGATGATTTTTGAAGACAACACTGACATGCAATATGAATGACTTGAATTACTGTATTTTTCACTTTACAAAATGGAAAAGAGCGGGCTAAATGGCAGTGCGTAAAGCGAATATTAAAAGGAATTAAAGGGATTCTCCGGGAAAGATAAAAATGAAAATAGTGAAAAAAACACTTGTAATTATAAATAAACTCTTAAATGCCTTTAATTATTTAGAAAGGCTCGTTTAGTCTAGTGTAAAATCAGTGAAGGAGCTAAAATGGCGGCTCTTAGATTTATGATCATAAAATCCGTCCTTCACGTGACACGCAGAGCACAGAGCCCTATGTAAAGTCTGCCAGTCTCAGCACTGTGAAGCTGTATACTATGGGCAGATGACAGCAAAGATAACTGCTCTGCTGTGTCCCTGTGCTTCAGAAAGGAGTTTACCTCACCCCATATTCAGAGGCTGAAGGGTAGGAATGAGGACCAGACGCGCTGCTGTGGGGGAGAAGCATCATTAGAAAACACTTTAGCCTGGGAGTACGAGCTGTCATCTGCCCATAATACACAGCTTCACAGTGCTGAGACTGGCAGACTTTACATAGGGCTCTGTGCTCTGCTTTATCACACCGGCTGTCCTGCAGGGTCACGTGAAGGACGGATTTTATGATCATAAATCTAAGAGTCACCATTTTAGCTCCTCCACTGATTGTCCCCAAGACTAAACGAGCCATTCTAAATAATTAAAGGCATTTAAGAGTTTTTTGTAATAACATGTTTTTTCAGTATTTTCATTCTTATCTTTCCCAGAGAACCCCTCTAATGATTACTGTAATCGCTGGCTGTACTCACCCGCTCCCTTGTCCTCTCCCTGGTGCCGCGCTGAGCTGTGCCCTGACTGCATATGTCAGGACGTAGCGGGTGTGGGCGTGCACGATAACCTGACACTGCGCGACATCATATCGCAGTGCAGCGTGGCGCCAGCAGAAGATCAGGGAGTAGCGTATGCAGGAAGAGCTGGATCTGCAGAGTGTCATCACCATCCAGCGTAGGAGAGACAAGTAGTTTATTTATTTTACTGTCTGATCTGAGGTCTGATGAGGATTGGGGGTCTGATTTTTTTTCTAATTTTCCTCAAAAAGCTATATACGTCCTACGATCAGCGAAAAATACAGTAACTAAAACAATATACAGTCTGCATTGTGCCTTCAAAGTAAGTATATCACAGGAACACTTAATACCCTAGGAATTAAGCAGGTTATCTGTGAATTAATGAAATACAATTTCTGAAAATACTTAAATATTACTTTAATATAAATATATTCCCAAATACCTTTCATTAGTTATAGTGGTTCGTTTTGTCTAGAGAGCAATCATTAGGAGAAACAAAAAGGAGATTTTTGTATAACTTACAAGTAAAATCTCTTTCTCGCTTTTCATTGGGGGACACAGGAACCGTGGGTATAGCTATGTCCTCTAGGAGGCGTTGACACTAGTAAAAGCTGTTAGCTTTTCCCCTGGCAGCTATACCCCCTACAGCCTGGAGAGAGAGCTTCAGTTCGTGAACACGCAGTAGGAGAAGCAAGCTAATTAAGAAAAAACATGGAATACCAACCATGCCAAAAGACCCAACAGGCAACTGCCACACTGTGGCCGAACAACAATACTGGGTGGGTGCTGTGTCCCTCAATGAAGAGTGAGAAAGAGATTTTTCTGGTAAGTTATACAAAAATCTCCTTTTCTCGCCCATTGGGGGACACAGGAACCGTGGGACGTTCAAGAGCAGTCCACGGGGAGGGAAAAACCACAGACCCATGGAAGCAAGCGTCCCTGCTGGTATCTAAGAAACTGCCGCCTGCAAGACCATGCGGGCTAAGCAGCGGCCGCCGATGCATAAGAATGCACCTGTTAAATTTTGTGAATGTGTGTAAGGAGGACCGGGTACCCGCGTTACACAACTGCGCAGCCGAATCGCGATGCCTCAGAGCCCAAGAAGCGCCCACCGCTCAGTGGAGCATGCCGTGACACCTAAGGGCGGAACCCCGCACCGGGTGCGGAATGGTACAGCATTTGCAGACCAAATCCATAGTGCAATTGCCACCTTGGAGGCCGCCAATCGCTTGCGTGGAACCTCCAGATGACAAAAAAGGGGTTCCGCACGCCGGAAGAGACTGGAGGCTGCCAATAATGATCAGAGCCCTGACGTCAATGACGTAACTCCCTTCCCTAGGGAGTGAGGAGAGGGACAGTGAAGGAAGGACAATTTCTACATTGAGGTGGAAGACAGACCACCTTCGGGAGAAAAAAGGAATGGGCCTGAGAACTGCCTTATCCTTGTGAAGACCCAGGAAGGGTTCTCTGCAAGAGAGCACCCCCAACTCGGACACCCGTCTGATGGATGTTATAGTCACAGGAAAAAACTACCTTCTAGGACAGGAGCCGGAGAGAGATCTCCCCAAGGCTCAAAGGGAGAAGACTGGAACGCTGAGAGAACTATATTCAGATCCCAAGGCGGTAAAGGACGGTGCGGAGGAACCGTATGTGCCACTCCCTGAAGGAAAGTTTCCATGGGCACCAGAGGACACTGGATAGAAGCGCCAACACCTGATCCATCAAGAAAACTAAGGGCTAAACCAAGGTCCACCCTGATTGTAGAAAGGATAGGACCGTGGAGAGAGAAAAAAAACGGAGTGAGGGAATGTCCCGTCTTTCACAGAAGCCCAGGAGGACCGCCAGGTCCTATAAAAGATCCTGGGCGGTGCAGACTTCCCGGCCTGAATCATAGTGCGGATGACATCCGCCGAAAAAACGTCCTCCACCTCAGGATGACGGTTTCAATAGCCAAGACCCTAAATGCCGATGCAAGACCGGACCCTGAAAGAAGGTCGTCTGAGTGGCAGTGACAAGGGACATTTTCTAGAAGGCGAACGAGATCGGCGTACCACGCGCGACGGGGCCAATCCGAAGCGACTAGGATTTGTCGGAATGCCCTTCATCTGATCCTCCGTAGAACCCTGGGTAGGAGAGAACAAACACGTAAGGAGGTAGAACTCCCGCCAAGGAGATGTCAGGGCATCCATGTCGTATGTTTCCGGATCTCCTGCTCAGGAGAGAAAGGTGGGAAGCTTTCGTGTAGATACCGTTAGAACACCCAGACCAATGGAAGGAGTCCCCATAGAAGGAGGGATGTGGAGGGCGCCACAGCCCACCAGCCGGACCGGAGCGTGTCTAGAATGGAAGGCCACCAAAAGAATACCCTGTGCAGATGCAGATGAGGGAAGGTAGTAACATAGGAACTACCAAGGCATGCGGGGTGTTTATGAATCATGATCCAGTGGAGGAAAGAGAGACAGGGGAAGAATAGGCTAGGTCCAAGCCCATTTCCCGTCTGAGACTGGCGCTATACAGAAGTAGCCAAGGATTAAGTGGCTGCGCAAAAAAACTCTGCCTGAGGAGGAAGCCAGGCAAGGGGAGTCACACTGTATTGCTAGCCCCATACCCCAGCAGAGGAGGGGGCCACCCGCAAAAGCCACCGAACTCCGTTGTAGAAGAGTCCATCACCTGACGAAAGAGCTGAACAGATAGAACCCAAGTATGTAGTGGTACGCAATACTGCTCCCACAGTAGTAGCCAGCACTCACCCCGTCAGCGCAAAAAACTGAGGGGGAGGCCTGAGACCATCCGTAGAAGCCACGTACCATACTGCCCCAGTTTATGTAGAGCAACCTTAAAAACTCTACCTGGAACGGCACTGAACAGGAGCAACTGCCAAGCTGGCGCCAGGGTAGGGCCCCTACTTGAAGGGATGTCCCACTGCAGCGATCACGAACTCTAGCATTAGCGAAAGGCTGCGCCTGTGGAGGAGAACACGCTGTAGCTGCTACCAGAGTGCCAGCATAACCACTTTCCCAGAGAAGGAGGAGTGGTGGATAGAGAATACAGTCAGTGAAGCACTTGACTCGCTGGAACGTACTCACCATATATGTCCAATGGTGTACGCACTACTACTGATGCGGACAATATCATGACCGACTGGAACAATAAAGGCCCATTGAGATGGGAGTCTCTAGGACACAAGTGATGCTAGTAAACCCCCTGAGAAGACAGAAGAGTTATAATCATGACCAAAACCAGCACCAAAAGAACACAATGAGAATAGCCACCGTATCCACTGGCGGCACTCATATAGCACTAGAGTAAGAGTACTCGGCACAGTCGAGTGCCGACTGTTTAATTGCCGTATCTGAAGATATTCAGTTATTCCCCCGCTAGTGATGTGCAACACTCCGCCTATGGGAGGATAGCGCGACAGTCGGACCGTATCCAATGGTGGTGCAATTACCCTACCTATGGAAGGTGGAATGCGTACAGAGTACTTAAGCCAGTGGTAGAGAAAATACCCCACCTAAGAAGGGGGGTTAATGCCATATGCACTAGTTCTCGCCGTGGGCGAGTCCTGTACCCTGTAGGAGTGCAATTAGCACCTAAGTAAGGTGGTAATGCATACAGCACACCTTTTATCCAGTGATAATGTCATCCTGCCACCTGTGGAAGGAGCTATTGAATACGGCAGGTACTGAATCCAGTGGAGATGTAATTCGGCCACCTACAGAAGGGGGAATGTATACGTCCAGCACTGAAATCAGTGTTATTGTACTTAGTCCACCTATGGCAGGGGACAATGTATAAGGTCAGTACTGTATCCCAAAGTAGTGCAATTACTCCGCCTAAGTAAGGTGGTAATGCATACAGCACACCTTTTAACCAGTGATAATGTCATCCTGCCACCTGTGGAAGGAGCTATTGAATACGGCAGGTACTGAATCCAGTGGAGATGTAATTCGGCCACCTACAGAAGGGGGAATGTATACGTCCAGCACTGAAATCAGTGTTATTGTACTTAGTCCACCTATGGCAGTGGACAATGTATAAGGTCAGTACTGTATCCCAAAGTAGTGCAATTACTCCGCCTAAGGAAGGGGGTAATGCCTACGACAAGTGCTGCTGGCCACCGTAGACACCGGAGATTGCTTCGGATTCATGTCAGGGTCTGAATCAGTGATTCTCCTCCCCCCCTCCCTCGGATGGACCCGCTCCTGTGAGAGAGGGTGCGCCTGAGCGTGACCCAGGGAGGAAGGAAGGGAGGGGGTGTGGAGATATTCGAGGAGAAGATGACCTGCTGTGGTCCGCTAGCTCGCAGGTCTACCCCTCAGAATCTCGCCCCTGGCAGATACGGACTGCACAGGTGGGGGCTTATCAACCAAACTACCCAGGGGGTGGAATGGGAACAGAGGTCCTGTATAAAATTGCGCCGGCTGAGAATCATCAACCAAACGACCCGGGAGGGTGGATTGGGAACAGGGGTCCTGTACAAAATTGCGCCGGCGGAGAATTACCAACCTAACGACATCAGAGGGTGGATTGGGAAGTTCCAGTTGTCTCCCACTGGAATTGCACAGGTGGGGAATTATCAATCAAATGACCCAGGAGGGTGAACTGGGAATGTCAGAGGTCCCTTATTGAATACGCTGGTAGAGAATTATCAACCAAACGACCCCGAAGGGTGGATTGGAAATTCCAGAGGTTCTCCACTGTATGGCGCAGGTGGAGAATTATCAACCAAACGGCCCCGGAGGACGGATTGGGAATCCTGCGGAGATCCTTCACTGAATTGCGCAGGTGGAGAATTATAAACCAAACGACCCGGAGGGTGGGTTTAGAATACTTCAGCTGTCCTCCACGTGATTTACGAAGGTGGAGAATTATCAACCAAACGACCCCGGAGGACGGATTGGGAACCTGCAGTGGTCAGTCACTGGATTGCGCAGGTGGAGAATCATCAACCAAAACGGCCCCGGAGGGCGGATTGGGAACTATGCGAGGTCCCCCTTTACCCGAGATAGGACACGGGCCCAGTGTGGGACCTCACAGACCGGGTGGCCCTGCGGCTGAGGAGGGGGACCCGTATGGACGCACATTTCCTTTATTAATTATTATTATTATTTTTTTATTTTATTAGGAAGATGACCTCAATGACAAGAGGCAGGAAGGGTTTAAATCCTCCACTCATGTACAGTGTACTTAGGGGAAGAACCCCAGATAATCAGGTGCCGGCCCAAGAATGGTGGGTGGTCATGAAGGGTTAAGGCAGTCTCAAGACCGGCTCAGCAGGTGACTGGGGGAGGGGGAGAAGGGCGGGAAGAATTTGCGCCAGAGTGCCCCCACCCCCTCGGGACGAAGGCTGCGGCCCAAGCAAGCGTCTGAACGGCTTTTCACAGAGTGCCCCCCCGATGCAGTTAACCCCTTCCGGAGTGGCGCGCCGGCGTCCGCTCCAAGGGGTGTAAATGTGGGAGGTGTCGGGGAGCGGGAGTCTCCTCTGCATGCGTAACCAAGCGCCTCAGACCAGCAGTGCGCTCGGTCCCTATATGCCCTGCTTGCTGCCATATTTTAAGCGGGGCGGCAAAAATCGCAGCCGGAGCACCGAGCGGTGCCGGCCGAACGCAGGGAGGTTAACCCATGCCGGAGCGACGCGCCCGGCGTCCGCTCCCAAAGGGGTGAAGGGTAGATGCCTCGGGGAGCGGGAGCTGCATTAACCCCCTATGTCCTCTGAGGAGGAGGTCCTTAAAACATCAAGGGGAATACTTTAGGGGTGCTGGAATGGCTGCAGGTGCTGGGCTATGCTGAAGCCCTGTCTGTTCGCAGACTATTGCCACCACGAGGGAGGGGGAGACCAACCCAGAGTGTTAAACATACTTACCTAGTCCCGTGTACTCGCCTCTCTTCTCTTCTCTTTCCTGCCGCCATCTTCACCCCTCCTCTGGTCCAGCAGGGTCACCCCTTCAGCTACTGGCAGGACGCTGGAAAAGGGGGGCTTGGATGGGTGACCCCTTGGCTGGCGGGATGCAGGGGAGCGAGGCTGCCCTGGTCCACCTTGTCTTCTGTGGGGGAGGCAGCAGTGCGGGTGACCGGCACTGGCGCAACGCGACCCCGGGAGAACAGGGAGGCGAGGCGTCCACTGTTTTCCCCATCTGAAAAAGAAGGCAAAAAATAAACTAAACTAAAAAATCTTCAGGAGCTTCCCTGCAGGGAGGTCTTGCCTTCTATTGACACTAGAAAAAACTGAAGCTCTCTCTCCAGGCTGGAGGGGGTATAGCTGCCAGGGGAGGAGCTAACAGCTTTTACTAGTGTCAACGCCTCCTAGAGGACATAGCTATACCCACGGTTACTGTGTCCCCCAATGAATATGGGCGAGAAATGGCCGCCGTCCTATTAGTACACACAAAACCTGTCCTAATCACACAGCAGGACAAGTTACTTCACAACACGGAGGTAAAGAACTGCATCGTCCTCCTCTCTGCTCGTCAGGGATTATGATCCTGAATACAGCTGATAAGATCTTCAGCTGAATCTCTGTAGGAATGGAAATCATGAGGAGACATGAAGTACAGAGAGGACAGATCGGACAGACTGTGGTGATGTGGGGCTGTGGTAATGGAACCGACTGCATACAACTGCTGCTGCTCATTAGACACATCCCTACCAGTCTGTCCTCTCTGAACATCAGTATTTTCAGTAATTTAGGATAACTCCTTTAAAGAGGTATTCCGGTAATATCAAATAATTCCATACCTACTGGGTGAATAGGTCGGATCCCTTGGATCAAAGAGGTCCCAAGTCTGACCTATGTATGGAGCAAGGGTTTAGAATGAGCACCACTGCACCATTCACTGTCTATGGCACTGTATGCTGCTATTTTCATCAGTCCCATAGACTGTGCCTATGCTCTATGCTCGACAGCTGCTCCAGTCAAATGATGGACGGGACTCAATTCTTGTGGACCTCCAATAATCTACCAGTTATCCAAAAATCCAGTGGACAATAGATCATTTGGTATGACAGGAATACCTCACAGCTTCTCTATAAAGAGAAGTGAAGCTGCTGAAAGACCAATCTACTTCTGCTCATCGCCCATTGGGAAGGAAGAATCATACAGGATATCGAATATTATCCAACTGTCCTGACCATGCAGCAGCTGACCGGATGAATATTCGATTGTAGGCCGATTGTGACATAAGGGACAGGACAAGATCTGCTAATGAACATTTCAAATTCAGACAATAGTGGTGGCACTACAAATCCCAGAGTTCCTGGATCTGAGACACAAATGTATTCGGGTGATCACTGAGAAGCAGCAACAAGTGGTGCTCAGCCATGTAGGTAAAGATACAAATATCCGATGAATAACGATGAACGGCGGCACTCACCTAACGTTGCAGAATGTCCTTTTATTTCAGCAGAGGGGAGGGATACAAAACATGATACAATCGCAGGTTACATAGCGACGGCCGTTTCGCGTTGTCCACGCTTCATCTGGCTAATAAATGTCTAACATGCATGACCAGCTCTACTCAGGGTTTTTTTCATCACTGTATATGTCGAAGGCTAAGAACACTTCTGCAACTAAATTCTTTTTATTGCTCCAGTGCAACATGAAAACGCCACAATAGTCCTCATAAAAAAATTCCTACCGCAGTCCACAGCTGCTATGCCGACCTACATGTATCTGACCTATTGGTTGTGTTAGCCAATTTCCAATGTAACTGACCAAAATGCCATACACAATCCCCCAAATGTCATGTGCTGGAACATTTCACGCTGCGGAGGTTAGAACTAAGAATCTACATTTGGATATTTGACGCACCTACCTTTCTTTAAGAATGAAGAGCGCCCCCAATTGTGCTAGAACTGTGGATGCAAAAACTGCTAAAACTTCAAATCTTTCAAACCTGAAAAAATAAACATGAAAAAAAAAAAAAAATATTGAAAAATTAAGTTTGCAATCATTATTAAAACAAATAGTAAACAAGAGGGTTTTTAGGCTGGTTTAGGTCTGTGATGTTATGTTCTACTGAATTTTAGGAGATGATTCAAAAGGGTTCTCCAGAGTTTAAAGGGGTTATCCCACCTAATTTCATCGCAGCGTCTCCTGTTCGCTCTGTACTAACGCTTATTTCCTGGGGCGTTGTCCTTTCTATTGATGCGCAGCTCGTCAGCGCTCTGCTGATCAGTTGACTCCGCCTCCTTTACTTGAGTGTGCGCTCCCGTTATAGCCGAACTTCATTCTGGGAGACGCCGCAGCGCTTTCTCTACCCTCTCACGTCCTGCATTCTGTGGCTCTGTTTCAGAAGCAGCACAAGGGCGTGCGCGTTCATGGAAGAAATGCAGCCACACACTGGAAGGTGGTTCCGCTCGCCGCGCATGCGCGGCCATTGCATTCGGCCGGCGAAAGGTGGCCGTAACTAAGGGAGGACACAGTACAACAACGAGGTAAAAGGGGGAGGTTTTTAGCGAGAAGGGTAGGAATTGGCTTAAACATTATATTTAGGAAAAAGGAGACTTTTGTATTACTTACCAGTAAAGTCTCTTTCTCGCTCTTCCTTGGGGGACACAGGAAACCATGGGTATAGCTCTGCTCCCTAGGAGGCGTGACACTAAGTGAAAGCTGTAAGCCCCTCCTCCATCAGCTATACCCTTCAGCCTGGAGAAGAGACTGCCAGTTGCGTGTCCAAGTAGTGAAAGATAACCACCAACCGGAAAAAGAACTGTCGAGCCCCAACGGGGGCAACCAAGCCGGAACCACAACTGTAACCCAATGAAGGGCGGGTGCTGTGTCCCCCAAGGAAGAGCGAGAAAGAGACTTTACTGGTAAGTAATACAAAAGTCTCCTTTTCTCGCCCATATTCCTTGGGGGACACAGGAAACCATGGGACGTTCCAGAGCAGTCCCAGAAGGGAGGGACCAGAACAAACTAGACCAACACCAGAGGCATCAATCAACTGCCGCCTGCAACACCAGACGGCCTAAAGCAGCGTCAGCCGACGCATGAGTATGCACCCTGTAGAACTTGGTGAAGGTGTGCAAGGAGGACCAAGTGGCCGCCTTGCAAATCTGCTCCGAAGAAGCCCGATTTCTCTGAGCCCAGGAAGCCCCGACCGCTCTAGTGGAGTGAGCGGTAACACCAAGGGGAGGAACCCTGCCCATGGCGAGATAAGCCTCAGTAACAGCCATCTTGACAAAACGGGCGATAGCAACTTTGGATGCCGCCATCCCTCTGCGCGACCCTTCCGGGACCACAAAGAGCGAGTCAGTATGCCTGAAAGAGCTGGTTACTTCCAGGTAAATCTTGAGCGCCCTGACAACGTCCAGGCGATGAAGCTTCCTCTCCCGCGGATGGGAAGGGGAAGGACACAAAGAGGGGAGAACGATGTCCTCGTTCAGATGAAAGGCGGAGACCACCTTAGGAAGGAAGGAAGGGACCGGACGAAGAACCACCTTGTCCTGGTGGAACACTAGGAAAGGTTCCAGACAGGAGAGTGCAGCCAATTCGGACACCCTCCGAAGAGAGGTGATGGCTACAAGGAAAATAACCTTGCAGGACAGAAGTCGCAAGGAAACCGTCCGCAGAGGCTCGAAAGGAGAAGCCTGGAGCGCTGAGAGAACCAGGTTCAGGTCCCAGGGCGGTACCGGAGGGCGATACGGGGGAACCGCGTGAGCCACGCCCTGAAGGAAGGTCTTGACAGGACCAAGGGGGGCCAGTGGGCGCTGAAACAAAATGGACAGCGCAGATACCTGACCCTTCAAAGAACTAAGGCCTAGACCTTGGGCCAGTCCGCTCTGCAGGAAGGACAAAACGGTGGGGAGAGAAAAGCGGAGCGGAGGAATCCCCAGATCGGCACAGAACCCCAAAAAAGTCCTCCAGGTCCTATAATAGATCCTAGAAGAGGACGGCTTACGGGCGCGGATCATGGTGCGGACGTCCGCAGAAAAACCCCTACGTGTCAGGACGGTGGTTTCAACAACCACGCCGTCAAACGTAGGGACCCTAAACGCGGGTGGAAGATCGGTCCCTGAGAGAGAAGATCTTCCCTGGCGGGCAGCGGCCAGGGCGCGTCTGCCAGGAGCAGCATGAGGTCGGCATACCAAGACCGGCGGGGCCAGTCCGGAGCGACCAGAATCACCGAGACGCCTTCCGCCGCGATCTTCCGAAGGACCTTGGGCAGGAGAGGGATGGGAGGGAATATGTATGGGCGCGCGAAGCCTCACCAAGGAAGAACGAGGGCGTCAGCTCCGCAAGCTCCCGGATCCCTGGCCCTGGACAGATAGGCGGAGACCTTGTGATTGAATTTTGAGGCCATGAGGTCCACGTCCGGTATGCCCCAACGAAGGCAAATGGCCTCGAATACCTCCGGGTGAAGAGACCACTCGCCGGGGTCGACGGTGGTGCGACTGAGGAAGTCCGCCGCCCAATTGTCCACCCCTGGAATAAAAATTGCAGATAGGGCCGGGACGTGGGCTTCCGCCCAACGGAGAATGCTGGTGACCTCCCGCATCGCTGCAGCGCTGCGAGTGCCCCCCTGGTGGTTTATGTACGCCACGGCCGTGGCGTTGTCTGATTGTACACGAACTGGATGACCCTTCAGCAGATGAGTCCAGTGTCGTAGAGACAGAAGGGCCGCTCTCAGTTCCAGGACATTGATCGAGAGTTTGGACTCCGATGGAGACCAAATGCCCTGGACGGATCGGGGAGGAAACACGCCTCCCCAGCCCGAGAGACTGGCATCGGTTGTAACCACCAACCAGTTGAGTGGCAGAAAAGACCTGCCCAGAAGAGGGGACTGTAACCACCAGCGGAGAGATGACCGCACCGGAGGCGAAAGATGGAAGGGATGATCCAGAGACTGCTGCGATTTGTCCCAGGAGGAGAGGATCGCCCGTTGGAGAGGGCGGGAGTGAAACTGCGCAAATGGGATCGCCTCGAAGCAGGCAACCATCTGCCCCAATACCCGCATGCAGAAGCGGAAGGACGGTCGACGGTGGAGAAGGAGACCCCGAACCGCCCCACGGAGGATCAGACGTTTTTCCGAGGGAAGACGTACCTCCGCCGCTCCCGTGTCTAAAAGCATTCCCAGGAAGACGAGTTGTCTGGAGGGGGGAAGGGAGGACTTGGGGAAGTTGATGACCCAACCGAACCTCGCCAGAGTCTCTAGAGTGAGATCCACGCTGGCAACCGCTTGAGAAAGGGACGGAGCCTTGATGAGGATATCGTCCAAGTACGGTAGCAGAAAAACACCCCTGGAACGGAGTAAGGCTAAAACCGGGGCCAGGACCTTGGTGAACACCCGGGGGGCTGTTGCCAGCCCAAAGGGAAGGGCGACAAATTGGAAGTGGAGGTCCCCCACGGCGAATCGAAGGAAGCGATGGTGACACTGGGCTACCGGAACATGGAGGTAGGCATCCTGTATATCGATGGAAGACATAAAATCTCCCTGCTCCAGGGAAGCCACCGCGGAGCGGAGGGACTCCATCCGAAACCGTCGAAGGAGGAGAAAACGGTTGAGCTTTTTGAGGTCCAAAATGGGCCGCACCGAACCTCCCTTCTTGGGAACTACAAAGAGGTTCGAGTAGAACCCTTGGAATCTTTCCTCTAGAGGAACGGGGGTAATCACCCCCCTGTCCAGTAAGGCTTGAACGGCCGCGGAGAACGCAGCCGCGCCTTTCGGGTCTCGCGTGGGGCGGGAGCGAAAGAACCGATCCGGAGGGAAGGATGCAAATTCGATTTTGTATCCGGAGGACACAATTTCGAGGGCCCAGGCGTCGGAGACGTGAGCCATCCAGACGTCCTTGAAAAGGAGGAGCCGGCCCCCCACCCGGGTGGGTGGGGGCGCGCCTTCAGGCAGAGGACTGTTTTGCTGCGGGTGTGCGGGCAGCCTGCGGCTTGCGCCAGGAGGGCTGCGCCCGAAAAAACGGCTTCCTACGCTTGTCCTGGGGAGGAGCCGAAGCGGCAGCTGTGGTGGGAGCCCCAGAGGCCCTGCGGGAGGACCGAAAACGAGACGCACCAGGGCGTCCGCGGGGGGCGCCCCTGGCTTGGGGTTGAGGAAGATGGGTGCTTTTACCACCCGTGGCCTCTGAAATAAGTTAGTCTAAGCGGACCCCGAAAAGGCGGGAACCCGCAAACGGTAGCCCCGCCAAGGAACGTTTGGAGGCAGCGTCCGCTTTCCAGACCTTCAGCCAGAGCTCCCTCCTGACGGCAACTGCCAGGGCGGAGGAGCGTGCAATAAGGGCTCCCGCATCAAGGGAGGCCTCACAGACAAAATTCCCGGCCCGAATAATAAGCTGGGCCAAGGAACGTAGGTCCTGGATGGGGATGTCCGAGTCCAACTCCTGTTCCAGCTGCGCACCCCAAGCAGAGATTGCTTTCCCTGCCCAAGCAGAGGCAAAAACCGGTCTGAGGGCAGAACCGGAGGCAGCAAAAATGCCCTTGGACAGGGTCTCCATGCGACGGTCCTCCGCTGACTGAAGAGAGGACCCGTCGGGAACAGGGATGGCCGTGTTCTTTGACAGCCGGGCCACAGGGGGGTCCACCTTGGGTGGGGAAGACCAGGTGGCCACGACATCGGCTGGAAAAGGATAGCAAATGTCCAGCTTCTTTGGGTTGACAAAACGGGCGTCCGGGCGAGCCCAAGCCTTAGACACCACGGAGGAGAAATCAGAGTGGATTGGAAAGACTTTTGAGGCCTGCCTGGGTCTGATAAAGGAGACGCTAGCTGCGTCCGAGCTAGGGGGGTCATCCTGCACCTTAAAGGTGTCACGAATATCAGAGATGAGTTGACCCATCGCTGAGGCTAGCTTGGACGGCAGGGCCGAGTCCATTTCCAAATCTGAAGCCGCCAATTCACCTTCAGAGAGCGAATCCTTTGGAGAGGAGAGGCCCGTCTGGGTGCGCACGCGTGGCGGAGAGAGCGAGGCCTCAGAGGAGGAGGCTCGCTCTACTCTAATACGCTTCTGAGAGTGCCTAGCTCGGGAGGGGTCACTAGGAGAGGGTGAACCCGCTGCAGCGGCAGAAGCAGTGGACCCGGAGGGCGCGACAGTCAGAGTGGCGTCCTGCGGGGTAGGTGGCCTGTCTATTAGGCGGCCCACGACATGAGTGAGGCTTTCCACGGCCTGGGACAGGGATCTAGCCCAGTCAGGCGGGTCAGAGGAAGCAGGGAGCGACACAGCGGGCGACTGAGGCTGCGGTGGAGCTCGGCATGCAGTACAGTGCGGATCAGACTGCCCCCGGGGAAAGGGTTCCCTACAGGCAGTACAGGCATGGTACCATGGCTTGGCGGCTGCAGAAGGGTCTGACATGGTGGAAAGATGTTGCACTTAAAGTGAGAACCAAGCAACAGTACTGTGGCACGGAGGGGGTTAACAGTCCTACCAGACCCGGATGATACAAGCGGCAGCTGTAAGGGGAACAGACTGAGGAGGCTGTGGAGGAGAGGCAGCAGCACGGAGCTGAATGGCTTCAGGATCGCACGGCAGAGAGATGAACCCGGAAGTAGCGGAGCGCAGCAGCACGGAGCTGAATGTGTAAGGAAGCTCCGCCCCCCCTCTGCCGCGCTGAAGCCGAAGCAGAGCCGCGCGCGCGGCAAAATGATTTTAACCCCCAAGGATGTTGAAGTGCCGGCCATGAAATGGCGCCGTTCATGCCAGGAAAACGGCTCCCACCGCGCCTAGATGTAGCAGACGGCTTGCTTGTCTGCAGCCGTCCCCTGTAAGGCAGCGTTCTAGGACTTGCCCAGATAAACTGCCCTCCAACTAAGCCCGGTAACGTCCCGATATGCGGGGGGGGGGGTGGTCGGTGTAGCAGTGGCCATGTAACAGTGGCCATGTTGGTAGCAGCGGTGGGAGGGAGGAAGGGGAGGCTGGAGCAGCCACTCTCACCATACGCTGTCTTCGCCCTCAGTCCATCCAGCGGGGGTCGCCCCTTCAGCTCCTGGCACCGCAGTGGCAGGAAGCCGGGGGAGGGACTTGGCGTGCGGGCGACCCTGAGCTGGCGGGACGCAGGGAAGCAAGGCTGCCCTGGTCCACCTTGTCTTCTGTGGGGGAGGCGGCAGTGCGGAATTACCGGCACTGGCGCAACTCAACCCCGGGAGAAACAGAGGGGTCTAATGCGCCTCTGTTGTCCCTGTAGGTAGAAAAAAACCGAATTAAAAACAACAAATAACGCAAAAATAAAAAATCATAGGAAAACAACCCTGCATAAGCAGGGGGTGTCTTGCCTCCTTGGACACTAAGCAAAAACTGGCAGTCTCTTCTCCAGGCTGAAGGGTATAGCTGATGGAGGAGGGGCTTACAGCTTTCACTTAGTGTCACGCCTCCTAGGGAGCAGAGCTATACCCATGGTTTCCTGTGTCCCCCAAGGAATATGGGCGAGAAATGATCATTGTCGCAGCGTGGACAAATTAAACTATGATCCTTTTGATGGGATAACCCCTTTAACAACTGATGACCTAACCCTAGTTAAACCCTGGAGATCCCCTTTAAATGCATCTCATATGACAGTAAAGTCTACAGTTCATTAAAATCTTGTCATCAATATCAGATTGGAGGGTGTCTGATACCCCCCAATCAGCTGTATGGGAGTAGCTAAGGTGCTGGAGACAGACACCAGAATTACACAGCTCCATCCGCTGTGTCGAGGATGAAGCCGATTACTGGAGCGTTGCTCCTATTTAAGTGAATGGGTACAGTGCTATGGTGGAAGGCATTACGTAATTTCGGTACCTGTTTCTTGCGTCAGTGCTACCCACGGACAGCTGATCGGTGGAAGTGCAGGGCATCAGGCCCCTACTAATCTGACACTGATATCCCACGCTAGGGGTAGGTCATCAATTGTTAAATCCTGGAGAACCCCTTTAATGCTCTGTTCATTTCACATTTAGAGCATGTAGAGAATCTCCAAATCATAATGCAAATCACAAAAAAAATATAGACAAAGGGAACACAGACATATTTTGGCCTCAGTCTGGTGAACGGAGCCCTACAAACACGGTTGGTGTAGGGTCTAAAGGTGATGTGAATAGAGCCTTACAGATTATTAAACCTTAACGTTGGCTAGTCATGTCAGATCCACTTATTGAGCCCTAACAAACGACTGGAGACATTGTACATGAGGGAACCAGTAAAGAAAAGCATTTGTCAGCAAACCCAGATACAATGCCTGGTAGGGCTGACCCTGCCTAATAAAAACACTGAGGGTGGGCCATACCCACTATGTCTACCTTATCTTCTCACTGGACACAACCCCTCCACCTGGACACCCGGTTCTGGCAAGGGAAGTTAAACAGAGGAGCTACGGAGCTGCCCTCGGTGCAATATAGCCCTAATTTGCACATTTACATTTTTAAAAACACTTATTGCTCGTAAATGCAGATCAGGGAAAGAAAGGTAGGGTAGGGTCATCCTTATTAGGTATTATAGGGTCGGATCTTGCTGACAGATGCCCTTTAAAAGGAGTTTTCCCAAAATCCACAGGACACGGGATGACTAAGATCGCTGGAACCTCAAGCAATTACTGGCTTGTCCGGTTCCCATTTCACCCCATCCTCCTGATCAGCAACCAAGAGTGCTGCCAGCAAGATCAGAGGCAATTACTGTGATATGCCATACCGTTATAATATGAGAATACCCCTTTAAGATGTTCAGAAGAGAGTCCCCTCTGCTTACGGGGAGTACATTTGTGGTAACTTGCGCAGCGGTTGCGCTGAGGTCCATTAAAACAAGCATGGTAATAACAAGCAACGAGTACATACCCAAAGGAATAGGTCGGACTTTGTTTTTTCATCATTACCCAATAACTTAGCAAACATGTCAGTAAACTGCAAAATAAAGACAGAAAATAGTTTTAGCGCCAACAGGAAGTGACCAGGATTTACAGGAAAGATATATTTGACATTCAATATCATGTATAAGGCTCAGCAAAAATCAAACATGAAAATCAGACACTGACGGCACAGATTGGGCAGTGTGAGAGCGTAGAAACACATCCCAGCTGGTAAAGTAAATTAATTCCGAAATTTCTAGTAGGAAAAATAAGAGCAATGACACAATGTCGAGTTATAAGAAAAAAATGCTGCAGAATTGATATTACAGGGGGAATGCAAGTACTTACTAAAACAGTCATGTCAGGAGAGGCGACAGCTCCTCTTATTAAAAAATCCTCTTATAAAAAAAGGATTTATTTTCCCTGGTTACGAACACCATGCAATCCAGCAGTGGTGGCCGTGTTTGCACACTATAGAAAAAAAAAATCACCAACCTCTCTGGTGGCCGGGACCGTGGGAGTGCATATAGTCTAGTTCTTTTTCCTATAGTGTGCAAGCACGGCCACCACTGATGGATTACAGAGTGGTCGTAACCATGGAAACGAACAGTGTACAAGAATAAATCCAGCCAGCAAAGGAAGCAATATGGATAATAAGAATACATTAGTAAGTGGCTTGTAATAATTTTCTCTACATGATAAATGCTAGTGTCTGATAGCAGGGATTCTACCGATGTGATTGGAGGGCCCCCCCCCCCCAAGAATGGGGTCTGATAATCCCTCTATTTGAAAGGAACAGTGGTCAGGCATGCATGCTACCGCTCCACTCAGCTATACGAGGCTGCAGGAGAAAGCTGAGCATTTGTACTCGGCTGTCTCTGGCAGTGAATAAAGAGGCAGACGCACATGTATGTATGCCGCTCCATTCAAACAGGGAGCACTAATTGCAAGAAAAGAGACCCTAACGGTCAGATACCACTCAAATCAGATGCTTATCCCCTATCCTGTGTGTAGGGAGTAAGTTGTCTTAGGCCAGACACACACACACACACACACACACACACACACAACACGTGAGGTCCGGTTAAAACCTCCGCTCCTCTGACAGGATCGCACAGCATTATAATGATTTATAATGCTGTGACCCAGGGAGTCCTGGAATCTATTGGATTACAATGACACCAATACGTCAGAGGAGAGGAGGTCAGAAGAGGACCTCACAGTGACACACTCTGGGAGTTTCTCGCAATGAACTTGCTTGTGTGTGGCCTTAATGGCATAACCCCTTTGTCTCACGTCAGGCGGATAACATGATATTGATTGCATTGTACTGTATAAAGGCCAAGTTCACACTTCAGTTATTTGATTAGTTATTTCCAGTAAGGGTACATTCACACGACCGTATGTGTTTTGCGGTCCGCAAATTGCGGATCCGCAAAACACGGATACCGGCCTTTTGAATGTATCCGGCCCCATGATAGAAATGCCTATTCTTGTCCGCGATTGCGGACAAGAATAAGACATGCTCTATCTTTTTTGCGGGGCCGCGGAACGGATCTACGGATGCGGACAGCACATTGTGTGCTGTCCGCATCTTTTGCGGCCCCGTTGAAATGAATGGGTCCGCACCCGCTACGCAAAATTGCGGAACGGATGTGGAGCCAAAAATACGGTCGTGTGAATGCACCCTAATTGTGACCCAAAAGCAGGTGCAGGTCCAAAAAACACAGAACGAGTTTAGAAAAACAAACACATGGGTCCATGGGTGTCTGTTTGCCTGGGTTTCACATGTTTGACATTCCAAAAATTACTAAGATTTCAATTAGCTTTCAAGGAGTTTGGCCTTAAAGGGGTTAGCAGACTCTTTGTACTGATGACTTATGCTCTAGATAGGTCATCAGCATCTGATCGTTGGGGGGTCTGACACCCCTGGGAGCGCAGCGGCTGTCTCGCTGTTTACCTTAGGCAAGTAATGTCATGACCATGAGTCATGTGGCCTGTCACTGGCCTAGGCAAGAAGGCTGTGGAGCTCACAGTATCATGGTCTTCTCTAAGAGCTGACTGGTGGGAATCTCAGGTGTCAGGCTCCCACCGATCAGATGCTGATGACCGATCCAAAAGATAGGTCATCAGTTACAAAGAGTGGGATAACAACCCCTTTAAAATGTGTGTGCCTAACATAGGGAAATCGGACAAGATCCCTACAAATTTAGAAAACAGTCACATGAGTGGTTATAGCTGTACACAGTATTAACGAATATCTTGTTTTTTTTATAGACATAGTATAGAAGTAGAAATGACAAGTAGCCATTCAGACTTTTGATGCAATATGTCAAATTGCTGAATAAACGGAAAGTTCATTAAAGACTTACCTGAAGAGGTCAAAAATTGTAAGGTAGGTATAAGCGGTCAAAGCTGAAAAAAAAAAAAAATCAAGTGTATCACAATGGACTGGTTTAGTTTAGAGCTGAAAGACTGCATTGAAGAATTTTTTTTATTTAACCAAAATACTTTTTATTTTTTTATTTTAGCACAAATCATGTCAGAATGATAAAATATATTCTGCACTACGAGAAGGTGATAGTGTTCCTATACATCACACTAACAGGGTTTTTTGCGGGATGAGGTGACTGTTTTATTAGTACCATTTTGTGGGACATACGCGTTTTTGATCACTTGGTGTTGCACCTTTTGTGATGCAAGGTGACAAAAATTGCTTGTTTTGACAGTTTTTTTTTTACGGTGTTCATCTGAGGGGTTAGCTTATGTGATATTTTTATAGAGCTGTTTTTTACGGACGCGGCAATACCTAATATGTATACTTTTTTTATTTGTTTCACTTTAACACAATAATAGCATTTTTGAAACCAAAAAAATGATGTTTTAGTGTCTCCATGTTCTAAGAGCTATAGTTTTTTTATTTTTTGAGAGATTTTCTTATGTAGGGGCTCATTTTTTGCGGGATGAGGTGACGGTTTTATTGGTACCATTTTGTGGGACATATGCGTTTTTGATCACTTGGTGTTGCACCTTTTGTGATGTAAGGTGACAAAAATTGCTTGTTTTGACACAGTTTTTTTTTTTTTTTTTACGGTGTTCACCCGAGGGGTTAGGTCATGTGATATTTTTATAGAGCTGGTTTTTACGGACGCGGCAATACCAAATATGTCTATTTTATTTTTATTTTTTCTATTTTTAACATTCTTTTTTTATTCCTTACTTGGGGACTTTTTTTTTTTTTACATGTGAAACTTTTTTTTATTTTATTTATTCAACCCTTTATTTTTATTTTTTTAATTTTACACTTTTCGTCCCCCATAAGGTCATACAAGACCTCTGAGGGACATTTGCTTCACTTTTTCTTTTTTTTTTCACTGTTGATTTCTCCTGTAACTGGGGCTGACATAGTAGCCCCAGTTACCGGAGAAATACACCCCCCAGAGAGGCTGTACAGCATAATTCTGCGCTGTACAGCCTCAAAGCAGGGCTGATCGAGGTCTGTGAAAGACCTCACACAGCCCCTGCACTCTCCGGTCACGGCGGTCACATGACCGCCGGGCCGGAACAGGAAGCGCATAGCGCTTCCTGCTCTGCATACACAGCGCTCGGTGAGCGCTGTGTCTGCAGCGATCCAGAAGGCAGGGACACCTGGGCACTGTCCCTGCCTTCTCTCTAAGTTACCCTGATGTCACTAACAGCGGGCAACCCGATCAGCAGCTGCACGATTAGCGTGCAGCTGCACTTTCTGAACGGACGTTTTAAAACGTGCGTTCAGAAATAGAGATCCACCCATAGGAAGTTTATATCCTATGGGCGGACGGAAAGTGGTTAAAAAAAATAATAATAATCTGGATTTTTTTTATATAAAATGCTTTTTGAGGAAAATATATTACCATCCAAAGGTTATTCCATCATGAAATAAAGATTAGTTTTTTAATTATGTAGAATAAGGCTGTATATGTTTAATGTTTTTGGTAAATAAATTCCATTAATCCATTCACAATGTCATGCTCTTTCAGAGGCTTTTGTAAGATTATTGGGCAGTTTCTCTGCCTACAAGATATTATCACAGATGCTTGGTTTACTTTTGCAGTTTTCAAAACTGAATTTGACTCGGCAGAGATCACATGCCTCTTCTTCACAGCAAAAATGTTATAACATGAACAGAGTTGAGAAAAAGACCTTAAAGGGGTTCTGCACTTTGTTTAAACTGATGATCTATCCTCTGGATAGATCATCAGTTTCTAATCGGCGGGTGTCCCGATCAGCTGTTTGAGAAGGCAGCGGCGCTCCAGTAGCGTCGCGGCCTTCTCACTGTTTACCGCCGGCCCACTGACGTCACGACTAGTATCAACTAGCATGGGCGGGGCTAAGCTTTGTTCACTTTAATGGAGCTTAGCCCCGCCCACGCTAGTTGATACTAGTCGTGACGTCAGTGGGCCGGCGGTAAACAGTGAGAAGGCCGCGGCGCTACTGGAGCGCCGCTGCCTTCTCAAACAGCTGATCGGTGGGGGTCCAGGGTGTCGGACCCCTGCCGATCAGAAGCTGATTATCTATCCAGAGGATAGATCATCAGTTAAAACAAAGTGTAGAACCCCTTTAATCCTAACTTCTACAAACCTATGAATACAGAATCAACCTAATCAAACTAATATGAAAAGTTGTTATTCTAAAAACCTTCATCTACTTGCATATTCTAAGTTATACTAGCAAGAATTAGTCTTTATATAGAAAACTATGATTTAAATCAAGCCTTACTGACAAGTGATTTAAATCATGATTTAAATCAAATCCACCCTGCACTGTAATGACCCTTAATCACAACGGTCACTCATTAATAGTGATTAAAGGCTATGTACACCTTTGGAGGCAATTTTTGTTTGATTGCATTTTACTCATTTTTGTCTAAAAATCATATTTTCAATTGGCCCTTATTAATATTGAGCCATTCTGTCACAAAGGGTTAACTGTTTTTCTAACTGTGTGACTGGTACTTTCACTTTGTTTCTAATAACCCTTATCTTTACACTACTGAGAGGTCATAAACACTTATTCAAGCCACATTCTTATCAGTAAGATAAGAACTGAGCTATAATGTCAGAGAGCAGAGATAAGGAGTCTGTCAGATTAGTTGGCTGACGAAGCAGAGAGGAAATTCAGATCCCTCTATTAGAGCATGTCAGCTCTGTACAGAAAAAAGGGCTCCATATTTGTAATAAAGATCAATTTAAAAAAGTGATTTTAGCTCAAAATAGGTACAATGCAAAAATAAAAAAAAATGCCCCCAAAGGTGTAAATAGCCTTTAAATGGTCAAAGAGGTTTCACAAAGCTTTTGATATGTCATACCGAATAGTAAAGGTTTCGAAACCCCGCTGATATCTAGAATGAAGAGAGAGAAGCGCTTGCAAAGCAACCTGTTCTCCTCGCACTGCAGGGGAAGAACGAGACAGACTCAATAGAAAGTTTATGGGCCCATCTCACTTCCGTTGCAGGGAAGGTGGGGATCTCACCACTCAGACCTCCACAGATAAAAATCTGTGACATCTCAAATGCTTTGTGAACCCGAGTGACCCTTCAATGATTCTGCCATATAGAATACATAAATCCGCAGCTTCCTCTACAAGGTGACAGCAGACTGACCCATTATGTGACTTCCTATTAATTCAGGGCACTAAAACATTTGAGATTTAAAGGGGTTGTGCACCTTTTAGATATTGATGACCTGTCCTTTGAATAGATCTTCAATATCAGATTGGTAGCGTTCGGCGGCCATCACCCGTACAGATCAGCTGTTTGCAGCAGCCACCAATTCTGGAAACGTAACAGTGGACGGACTGTGAAGATGAAGACCCTGTCCACTGTGGTGGCATACTGCAGCTCAGCCCCCATTAATATTATATGCGAGTACCATCCGATGGGATAACAGACAATTACATGTAATTACATACCCATACTGTTTGTAGAGCTGCACCATGTGAGCAAGAATCCTGTGCAAACCACATTTATGGCACCAAACAGCAAGATCTTCCAAGACTGCAAATAGAAAGTCCAAAATGATTTAAACCAGTATAACTAGTACAGGAAGGTTTCAATTCATTCAGAAATTCTGCGTTAACCAATACAACAGTCATTCTGTCACTGCCCCTCCAACTACTAGCGATAATACGTTTTACTTTACTGTAAAGTTCTCTCTGGTTTACTTACTGTTCTAAAGTGTAGACTGATGCGCCATCTAATGGCCAATGTGACAACTGCAACATTGACATTTCTAAATGGAGAGATACAATACACAAAAGCAATGGATGACTAAGGTAAAAGAGGCTGACATATAGCACAAGTGTGATCTTCTGGCATATGCTCAGGCGATATAGGTCAGTATACCTTTTATTTTTACTGTATTAAGTGTGTAGTTGACAGTATTTACTGCTGCCTTTAGAGGGAAAAATCATGGCATTGAAGGGATGTCTCATGAAGACAATCCCTTCTAATAGAAGCAGCTATTATGGCCAGGGGGAGTTATGCCTGATGATGCATTCCCCCTGCCATCCATTCAAATAACAACCTGCAGGGTCTGATAGAGTGGGAGCAACTCTCGGGCGCCTGCACACAACCGTAGACTGTTTTCTCTCCGGGCTCCTGCAGTAGTGGTAGCTGCAAATACAGTGAAGGAGTTTAACCACCTCCGGACCGCCTAACGCAGATTCGCGTTCCGGAGGTGGCAGCGCTGCGCACAATCACGCATCTACGCGTCATCTCGCGAGACGCAAGATTTCCTGTGAACGCGCGCACACAGGCGCGCGCGCTCACAGGAACGGAAGGTAAGAGAGAGTGGATCTCCAGCCTGCCAGCGGCGATCGTTCGCTGGCAGGCTGGAGATGTGTTTTTTTTTAACCCCTAACAGGTATATTAGACGCTGTTTTGTTAACAGCGTCTAATATACCTGCTACCTGGTCCTCTGGTGGTCCCCTTTGTTTGGATCGACCACCAGAGGACACAGGTAGCTCAGTAAAGTAGCACCAAGCACCACTACACTACACTCCCCCCCCGTCACTTATTAACCCCTTATTAGCCCCTGATCACCCCATATAGACTCCCTGATCACCCCCCTGTCATTGATTACACCCCTGTCATTGATCAACCCCCTGTAAAGCTCCATTCAGATGTCCGCATGGTTTTTTACGGATCCACTGATAGATGGATCGGATCCGCAAAACACATACAGGCGTCTCCCTGGAGCCTTCCAGGGGGGGTGATCACCCCATATAGACTCCCTGATCACCCCCCTGTCATTGATCACCCCCCCCCTGTCATGCTGCATTCAGATGTCCGTATGATTTTTACGGATCCACGGATACATGGATCGGATCCGCAAAACACATACGGACATCTGAATGGAGCCTTACAGGGGGGTGATCAATGACAGGGGGGTGATCACCCCATATAGACTCTCTGATCACCCCCCTGTCATTGATCACCCCCCCTGTCATTGATCACCCTCTGTAAGGCTCCATTCAGACATTTTTTTGGCCCAAGTTAGCGGAATTATTATTTTTTTTCTTACAAAGTCTCATATTCCACTAACTTGTGTCAAAAAATAAAATCTCACATGAACTCACCATACCCCTCACAGAATCCAAATGCGTAAAAATTTTTAGACATTTATATTCCAGACTTCTTCTCACGCTTTAGGGCCCCTAGAATGCCAGGGCAGTATAAATACCCCACATGTGACCCCATTTCGGAAAGAAGACACCCCCAGGTATTCCGTGAGGGGCATATTGAGTCCATGAAAGATTGAAATTTTTGTCCCAAGTTAGCGGAAAGGGAGACTTTGTGAGAAAAAAATAAAAAATATCAATTTCCGCTAACTTGTGCCAAAAAAAATTAATTTCTATGAACTCGCCATGCCCCTCATTGAATACCTTGGGGTGTCTTCTTTCCAAAATGGGGTCACATGTAGGGTATTTATACTGCCCTGGCATTCTAGGGGCCCCAAAGCGTGAGAAGAAGTCTGGTATCCAAATGTCTAAAAATACCCTCCTAAAAGGAATTTGGGCACCTTTGCCCACCTAGGCTGCAAAAAAGTGTCACACATCTGGTATCGCCGTACTCAGGAGAAGTTGGGGAATGTGTTTTGGGGTGTCATTTTACATATACCCATGCTGGGTGAGATAAATATCTTGGTCAAATGCCAACTTTGTATAAAACAATGGGAAAAGTTGTCTTTTGCCAAGATATTTCTCTCACCCAGCATGGGTATATGTAAAATGACACCCCAAAACACATTCCCCAACTTCTCCTGAGTACGGAGATACCAGATGTGTGACACTTTTTTGCAGCCTAGGTGGGCAAAGGGGCCCATATTCCAAAGAGCACCTTTCGGATTTCACAGGTCATTTAACTACTTATCACACATTAGGGCCCCTGGAAAATGCCAGGGCAGTATAACTACCCCACAAGTGACCCCATTTTGGAAAGAAGACACCCCAAGGTATTCCGTGAGGGGCATGGCGAGTTCCTAGAATTTTTTATATTTTGTCACAAGTTAGTGGAAAATGATGATTTTTTTTTTTTTTTTTCATACAAAGTCTCATATTCCACTAACTTGTGACAAAAAATAAAAAAACTTCCATGAACTCACTATGCCCATCAGCGAATACCTTGGGGTCTCTTCTTTCCAAAATGGGGTCACTTGTGGGGTAGTTATACTGCCCTGGCATTCTAGGGGCCCAAATGTGTGGTAAGGAGTTTGAAATCAAATTCTGTAAAAAATGACCAGTGAAATCCGAAAGGTGCTCTTTGGAATATGGGCCCCTTTGCCCACCTAGGCTGCAAAAAAGTGTCACACATCTGGTATCTCCGTACTCAGGAGAAGTTGGGGAATGTGTTTTGGGGTGTCATTTTACATATACCCATGCTGGGTGAGAGAAATATCTTGGCAAAAGACAACTTTTCCCATTTTTTTATACAAAGTTGGCATTTGACCAAGATATTTCTCTCACCCAGCATGGGTATATGTAAAAAGACACCCCAAAACACATTCCTCAACTTCTCCTGAATACAGAGATACCAGATGTGTGACACTTTTTTGCAGCCTAGGTGGGCAAAGGGGCCCATATTCCAAAGAGCACCTTTCGGATTTCACTGGTCATTTTTTACAGAATTTGATTTCAAACTCCTTACCACACATTTGGGCCCCTAGAATGCCAGGGCAGTATAACTACCCCACAAGTGACCCCATTTTGGAAAGAAGAGACCCCAAGGTATTTCGTGATGGGCATAGTGAGTTCATAGAACTTTTTATTTTTTGTCACAAGTTAGTGGAATATGAGACTTTGTAAGAAAAAAATAAAATAAAAAAAAAATCATCATTTTCCGCTAACTTGTGACAAAAAAACGAGATTTTTGTATAACTTACCAGTAAAATCTCTTTCTCGCCCTTTCCTTGGGGGACACAGAAGACCTTGGGTATAGCTCATCTCCATAGGAGGCGTGACACTAAGTGAAGACTGTTAAGCCCCTCCTCCACAGCTATAACCTCAGCTTGGAGAGAGAGACTGCCAGTTGCGTGTCCAAGCAGTGAGAAAAGGCAAAGTCCAACAAGGAACCAACAAGCCAACTACCCAACGGGTAACAAAAAACTCGGAAACCGTACAGAGAAAAAACAATGAATGGGTGGGTGCTGTGTCCCCCAAGGAAAGAGCGAGAAAGAGATTTTACTGGTAAGTTATACAAAAATCTCGTTTTCTCGCCCAGTTTCCTTGGGGGACATAGAAGACCTTGGGACGTTCAAAAGCAGTCCAAAAGGGGGAGGGACCACAGCACCAAGGTGAAGCACCCGAAAGGCATCAATGAACCGCTGCCTGCAGACCCAGGCGGGCCAAGGCAGCATCTGCCAAAGTCAGAGTATGCACCCTGTAGAACTCTGTAAGGAGTGCAAGGAAGACCTGTGGCCGCCTTGCCCAAATGCATGGCCGAAGCCCAATGCCTCCGGCCCAGGAGGCACCGACCGCTCTGGTGAAATGAACGGTGACACCAAAGACAGAATCCTGCCCTTGGTGCGGTAACCTCAGCAATAGCCAATCTGATCAAGCGGAGGAAAACCACCCTGGAGTCAGTCAACCCTATGCATGGACCTCCTGGAAACCCAAGAGGCCGAACGTCGACAAGAGTCGGAGATCTCCAAGTAAAAAACGGCAAGGCCCAAACAACGTCCAAATAGGTGAAGTGTTGAAGCGAAAGGCAAACACCACCTTCAGAAGGAAGGAAGGAAGGAAGAAACGGGATGTAGAACAGCCCTGTCCTGGAAAAGACAGAAGGCTCGTAACAAAAAAAGGGGCCATTCAGGCACCCGTCAGAGACACGACTGATACGGAATACAACCGTACAGGACAGAAGGGGTAGAGAGAACTTCTGTAACGGCTCCAAGGAAAAGATTGGAGTGCCGAGAGCTCAGTATATAGTCCCCAGGGCGGTACCGAAGGACAGTACAGAGGAACCAAAGAGCCACTCCGAGGAAGAAAGTCTTGACAGGCCCAGAGGGCCGGGGAACGCTGGAAGAGGAAGAACAGCGCCGACATTTGACACCTCAAGTAAAGGAGTCCCAGGTCAAGGCCGGACTGGAAAAAAGACAGAACCATGGGGAGAGAAATTCAGAGTGGGGAATGCACAGCTTCCCACAGAACCCCAGACAAAAAAAAAAACAAAAAAAAAAACAAAAAAAAAACCCTAAGTCTTACGACAGATCCTGGACGAAACACAGCCAGGAGCGGACAGTAGCGAGCCCGCTGGAGTCGCCTGGCAAGCGGGCGAAAACCCAATGTGATCAGGCGCAGACCAGTAACACGGGCAGAAGGGTCGACAAAACTAGTCCCGTCGGCCCTCGAACAACGTTGTCTCGTATCTACCCGAGTGGGGGAGCAGAAGGACAGACGGAAAGAAACCAAAGGATCCGCCAGATGCCAGGACAAGACAGGCTAAAGTCCATGCTGATGTAACCACGTTGTACAGTCCCGGTGTGGGAGATCAAAGGACAATCTGGACCGAAAGGTTGTCCCCCCAAGTTACCGAGAAGGTAAGTCTACAGCAGGACCATTGTCTTAGAATGGACCACGCAATCTGCACTCAGCGGGAGGACAGAACGCGGTAGACTCTGTAATAGGCACACAGCTAATACAGCCAGTGTGAACAAGGGAGACAGTACGAGGCCAAAAGGAACACCGGAACCATCCACATGAACAACCGTGCTCTCCCCAGAGGGGAGGACAGTGAAAGAACAGCCTCTGAAGTCTGGCGGGAAGCCACATCGGAGTGATCTGTACCGAGCAGGAGCCAAACAAAGCCGGCGAGATAAGGTAGTCGAGACAGAGGCCGGCATAACACCCTCCAACCGAAAGGAGGAGGAGTGGGCAACAGGGAAGCCATAGGACAGCTCAAAAGCAGAACCCGCTACACTGTGAGACGCCCGGTTCACTGCCTCGCAGAAGGCGAATACCCTGAAGAACCCAAGGCGGAGGTCCTCCGGACCTGGGTAATCGAGCACCCAAGAGAAGTTGGGTGACCTTCCCGAGAATAGCGGCCCGAACCTGGTAGCAGATCAGACAGAAGCGTAGAGGCGCCAAGAGGAAGGACTCATACCACACTGCATCCGAAGAGGAGGAAATTGCAGCAGGCAAGGGAACCGCAGTCCTGCCAGAGCCAACGAAGAATTCGAGAGGTGCTGCAGACAACAGCACTCTCGACCATGTGACCACTAGCGCAGGGAAGCAATGCCGCGGAAGGACGAATGGGCATGCATCTAGGACCCACGAACACTCCATGGAATGAAAGGCCAACTAAATGAATGAGTACCACCCAGCTCGGTGCAGCAGAGAGCAATAGAGCCTGACCGGTCAGGTGGACAGAATGAACTCCTTAGAGACGAGTGCAAGGCTTGCGGCAAGCATCGTATCCCAAGAAAACAAAAGTATGCCGCAGGAAGCAGGTGAGGCATACGTACGAGCAGCCCCGTAAGCAGCGAGAAGGCCAACCCACCTAGAAAAAGGGGGGCTCGCCCCAGAGTGCCACAGCATGTATAGAATTGCAAAGTGCAACCTGAAAGGGAGTTATGCACAAACCTAGTATAGCATGCGATGGAACGCAAGCAGTCCGCCCCGAAAGGGGGAAATTGTACCTGGCAAACTGCAGTCGGCAAGAGTGCAAAGGCCGGTCCCAAAAGGGAGTGATGCCTAGGGCCGTACCTACTTCAGAGAAGAAGGACATACCCTATAATCCAGCATGAACGCAGGAGGTCCACCTAGTGAAAGGGGAACATGCACAGGGTTATCCTAGCATTAAGTGAGTGTGCAATAATACACCCAACACTGAACTTAGCGAGAGTGCAACTACTCTGCCAATGAAGGGGGACATGTACAAGTCCAGCACAGCCATACAAGGACAGCCGTGAATCTCATGAGCGTGCCAAATTCTGCCCATGGAATGAGGGGTGGTCACGCACAAGGCCAGCACCGTATCCAATGGGAGTGCAAGCGTTCCACCCATGTTAGAGGGCCATGCTCATGGCCAGCAACGTATCCGGTGAGAGTGTAGCATGCCGCCCAGAAAAAAGGGAGGGTAATGCACATGGTCAGCATCTCATCCAGGGAGAGTGCGAGCACACCGCCATGCATGGGAGTCATACACATGGCCAGCAATGTACTGGCGAGAAACAAACACAGTCAGTAAGAATGTGTGTATGTCGCCTGAGGAAGGAAGGCATGCCCCTGGCTGGCAGCGAATCCAGCAAGAGTGCGTACACCGCCCACGGAAGAGGGGTCATGCATATGGCCGACAGCGGATCCAGCGAGAGTGCAAGCACCCTGCCATGTATGGGGTACATGCACATGGCCAGCAACGTACCTGCGAGGAAACAACCACAGACAGAGGGATGTATGTATGCTGCCTGAGGGAAGGAAGCATACCCAAGGCCGGCAGGGAATCCAATTAGAGTGCAGCATACCACCTATGAAATGGCCGGCAGCGAAAACCAAATGAGAGTGCAGCATAGTAACATAGTACATAAGTACATCATAGCACATCAGTGAGAGTGCAGCATTCTGCCTATGGAAGGGGGTCGTGCACATGGCCAGTACCGTATCCGGTGAGAGTGCAGTATTCCGCCTAAAAAGGGGGTCATGCACATGATCGGCAACAGATCCAGTGAGAGTGCTGCATTCCGCCCAGGAAGGGGGTCACACACACATGGCTGGCTCACGCACATGGCCGGCAGCGAATCCAGTGAGTGCTGCGTTCCGCCCATGGAAGGGGGTCACGCACATGGCCGGCAGCAAATCCAGAGAGAGTGCAGCGTTCCGCTTATGGAAGGGAGTCGTGCACATGGCCAGCACCGTATCCGGTGAAGGTGCAGTATTCCGCCTAAGAAGGGGGTCATGCACATGGCCAGCCGGCAGCCAGGGAGAGTGCAGTATCCCGCCTAGGAGGGGGGGGGGGGATGCACATGGCAGGCACCATAACTGGAGAGAAGATGAATGCTGCCTACGGAAGGGCCGCATGCACTTGGCCAGCGCCGTATCCTGGAAGAGGCAAGAAAAAACGCCTAAAAGGGGAAATGCCCTAGCAGCGACGCAGGCTGGGAGCGCAACACCATGCCGCCTGTGGAAAGATGTCATGCAGACATGCAGCACTACTGATGAGGCTGCAGCGTCCTGCGCAGTCCAATAGAAATCAGTGATCTATTATTATTTATTTTATTATTATAATTTTTTTATTTTTTTTTATATATATTTAAACACAGCCTCTCTGAGGCTAAAGGGGAGCCACCATATATGGGCACCTGAGGAAAAAAAGGGGGGCCAACTATACAGACCCATTTGGGAGACGGCCTGTACCCAAAGGGTTAACAGGGATCCGGCCTGGAGGGCGGCGTGCGATCCCCTGGGGGCGGAGGAACCTCCAGGCGGGAAGAATTCGCACCTGGAGAGGTTCCCGCCCCCTCCACCAGAGACCGGAATATTGCGGCCTAGTAGGCCG
Organism: Bufo bufo; assembly: GCF_905171765.1. Lineage (NCBI taxonomy): Eukaryota > Metazoa > Chordata > Amphibia > Anura > Bufonidae > Bufo > Bufo bufo. The sequence goes on along the minus strand of NC_053392.1, from coordinate 496,375,042 downwards.
CGAAGCCGGGGGCTAAATTTGCGGCGCCCGGCCCGTTATACCGCCGGGACCTGAGGCGGAATGGCGCTTTAAACCGGCCGCGGGAGCCCACCCCGCGGGCCGGTCGGAATTGCGGCCCAGCAGGCCGCGAAGCCTAGGACCAAATTTGCAGAGCCCCGCCGACCGGCACCGACGGTCGGACGGGGCCTGCTGGGGCATAGTCAAGCCCAATGCCGGCCGCGGGAGCCCACCCCGCCGGCCGGAAGAGACAGGGACCCGAAATGGCGGTTTGCCGGCCGCGGAAGCCCACCCCGCCGGCCGGAAGAGACAGGGACCCGGAATGGCGGTTTGCCGGCCGCGGGGGCCCACTCCGCCGGCCGGAAGAGACAGGGACCCGGAATGGCCGTTTGCCGGCCGCGGGAGCCCACCCCGCCGGCCGGAAGAGACAGGGACCCGGAATGGCGGTTTGCCGGCCGCGGGAGCCCACCCCGCCGGCCGGAAGAGACAGGGACCCGGAATGGCGGTTTGCCGGCCGCGGGAGCCCACCCCGCCGGCCGGAAGAGACAGGGACCCGGAATGGCGGTTCCGGCCGCACCGGAATATTAGTGCTGGCCGGAGGCGAGGCCTTACTCCACTGCAGCGTCCTGCACACTCCGGTAAGGCCCAATGTGATCAGGCGAGATGGAGGGGGGGGACCCAGAGACGGGTTGCCCGTGAGGAGAAGGCAGGCGACGGCTGACAGCCAATAGCTGCATGTACTATGAGGGCTAGGAAAAAAGGGGGGGGGGAGGCAGGGAGCAGATTGCCGCTCTGCGGCACCCCAGGAGCCAACCTAGGTCCAGAGGCCCAGTATGGGGGGTCAGGCACGCAGGAGACCATTGGGTGGGGGGTGGGGGACGTAGGGCTGGAGAAGCCTCTCTCTTACCACAGCCGTCTTCACCCTCGGTCCATTCCAGCAGGGTCGCCCCTTCAGCTACTGGCACCGCAGTGGCAGGACGCTGGAAGAGGCACTTGGCGTGCGGGCGACCCTTGCGCTGGCGGGATGTAGGGGAGCGAGGCTGCCCTGATCCACCTTGCCTTCTGTGGGGGAGGCAGCAGTGCGGATGACCGGCACTGGCGCAGCTGAACCCCGGGAGAACAGAGAGGTCTAGTGCATCTCTGTTGTCCCTGATGATCTGGAACAAAAAGAAATAAAAAAGTAAAAATCTAAAATTTAAACAAGGAGAAAACAGCCCTGCAGAGCAGGGAGTGTCTTGCCTCCTTGGACACTAAGCAAAAAACTGGCAGTCTCTCTCTCCAGGCTGAGGTTATAGCTGTGGAGGAGGGGCTTAACAGTCTTCACTTAGTGTCACGCCTCCTATGGAGATGAGCTATACCAAGGTCTTCTGTGTCCCCCAAGGAAACTGGGCGAGAAATAAAAAGTTCTATGAACTTACTATGCCCATCAGCGAATACCTTAGGGTGTGTACTTTCCGAAATGGGGTCATTTGTGGGGTGTTTGTACTGTCTGGCCATTGTAGAACCTCAAAAAACATGACAGGTGCTCAGAAAGTCAGAGCTGCTTCAAAAAGCGGAAATTCACATTTTTGTAAACGCTATAACTTTTACCCAAACCATTTTTTTTTTACCCAAACATTTTTTTTTTATCAAAGACATGTAGAACAATAAATTTAGAGCAAAATTTATATATGGATCTCGTTTTTTTTGCAAAATTTTACAACTGAAAGTGAAAAATGTCATTTTTTTGCAAAAAAATCGTTAAATTTCGATTAATAACAAAAAAAGTAAAAATGTCAGCAGCAATGAAATACCACCAAATGAAAGCTCTATTAGTGAGAAGAAAAGGAGGTAAAATTCATTTGGGTGGTAAGTTGCATGACCGAGCAATAAACGGTGAAAGTAGTGTAGGTCAGAAGTGTAAAAAGTGGCCTGGTCTTTCAGGGTGTTTAAGCACTGGGGGCTGAGGTGGTTAAGAATGCATGGGATAGGCATAAGGCTATCCTTCATATAAGATAGGGCCAGGGACTATTCATACAGTCCTGATAAAAAGTTTAAGACCACTTGAAAAATGGCAAAAAATCATATTTAGCATGGCTGGATCTTCACAAGGTTCCAAGTAGAGCTTCAACATGCAACAAGAAGAAATGAGAGTGAGACAAAACATTTTTTGAGCATTCAATGAGATGTTTTCTATGCGCCACAGTGGAGGGGCGCCATAATGGTCTGGGGTGCTTTTTCCTTCAGTGGAACAATGGAGCTTTAGGAAGTGCAGGGGCGTCAAACGGCCGCTGGCTATGTCCAGATGTTGCAGAGAGCTTTCCTCATGACTGAGGGCCCTGGTCTGTGTGGTAACGACTGGGTTTTTCAACAGGACAACGCTACAGTACACAATGCCCGCAGGACAAGGGACTTCTTCCAGGAGAATAACATCACTCCTGCGTGTTTCCCTGATCTAAATCCAATTGAGAACCTTTGGGGATGGATGGCAAGGGAAGTTTACAAAAATGGACAACAGTTCCAGACAGTAGATGGCCTTCCTGCGGCCGTCTTCACCACTTGGAGAAATGTTCCCACTCACCTCATGGAAACGCTTGCATCAAGCATGCCGAAACAAATTTTTGAAGTGATAAACAATAACGGCGGAGCTACTCATTACTGAGTTCATGTTTGGAAGTTGGATTTCTGTTTTGAGGGGGGTCCAGTTTTTTTTTTTTTTTAGAGGTGTGGTCCTAAACTTTTGATCAGCTGAAAAACTGACTTTCAGTTTATTTGTTGTTTTCATTAAATTGAATGCTCAAAAAATGTTTTGTCTCACTCCCATTTCTTCTTGTTGCATGTTGAAGCTCTACTTGGAACCTTGTTAAGATCCAGCCATGCTAAATATGATTTTTTGCCATTTTTCAAGTGGTCTTAAACTTTTGATCAGGACTGTAATATTCAGTATATTGGGCAGACTAGATGGGCCAAACGGTTCTTATCTGCTGACACAGTCTATGTTTCTATGTTTTGCAGTCCGCAAATTGTGGATTCGCAAAACCCAGATACAGTGTCTGAAAGGTGTGGGTCCCTGTTATCTCTAGAATCGGGGTCCCCTGAGCCCCACCCACCGGCTGCAGCATCCTGGCTGCCAGGGGTGGCTGGGTTTAAGGATAGAGGTGAGCTCACTGCGCTGCGCTCTTTCAGAAATGAATGGGAGTTACACAAAAAGCATCTCACAGGGTTTCCATAACTCGCATTCACATAACAGAGTTGCACAGTGAGCTTGGAAGTTTCCATAAACCCAGCTTACATCCTGGACGAAATGACCAGCAGGATGGGATTAGGTGGGACAGGGTCAGGGACCCCCATTCTAGAGACAGGTCTGTGTCCCAGTGGCAGGAGCCACATCTTTCAGACATTTATATCATATCCTGTGGAAATGAGAAAACAGCATTAATGCATATAATCATAGACAGAATTTTTATTTTTATTGACAGCCCTTGATAGTATGGAGACTTCTAAGCTGCCCATACACCTTCAATAGCTGTTGCTCGGCTATCTCTCCCGGCACCCCCATACGTATACATGCGCTGTCAATGGGAAGAGGCGTCCGGCAGTGGCCACTCCTTGGAAATCAAAATGATCAGGCAAAAAAACTTCAGTTTGCCCAAAACTTCTCTCTCCCCATACACATTAGATTGTCAGATGAACCTGCCGTTCTCAGCAGGGGGTGTATAGGGGCCTCAACAGCGTAGGTACATTATTATGTCCGATACCACCGAGTAACAAAATTTTAACCATCGCCCGATGACAAAAAACTGTTAAAACGGAAACCAAGTCATTCACAACCTGAATCTTCTGCAGAGAGCCTCACAATCTGGAAGCTCTGAACACCCAAATATCAAAGTAAATTAGGACCATACATGTGACAAGTGCAACTGTCTGGCCTCTGTGCCTTCTTCTTAGGTTAGCTTACATGGATAGCTTTCATGCATATTTTGCTTTTTAACTTTTTTACATCCATGCTGAAAATGACTAAAAGTTACATGTTCCAACAGAAAATATGCACGTAGCCAAGTGAAATGAAGAAGCAGTACAGCAGCTTTGGTGGATCCGTTGTCAGAGCTGCATTCATCCACATCTCCAATGGATTCATCGTGCCATATAAAAGCTGTGTAGTCTTAGGCCTCTTTCACACGAGCGAGTTATCCGCGCGGGTGCAATGAGTGAATGTGAACGCATTGCACCCGCACTGAATCCAGACCCATTCACTTCTATGGGGCTGTGCACATAAGCGGTGATTTTCACGCATCACTTGTGCATTGTGTGAAAGTCACAGCAAGCTCTATATTGTGCGTTTTTCACGCAACGCAGGCCCCATAGAAGTGAATGAAGCTGCGTGAAAATCACAAGGATCCGCAAGCAAGTGCGGATGCGGTGCGATTTTCACGCACGGTTGCTAGGAGACGATCGGGATGGGGACCCGATCATTATTATTTTCCCTTAGAACATGGTTATAAGGGAAAATAATAGCATTCTTAATACAGAATGCATAGTACAATAGGGATGGAGGGGTTAAAAAAATAAATAAAAAATAATAATTTAACTCACCTCATCCACTTGTTTGCACAGCCCGGCTTCTCTTCCGTCTTCTTCTTTGATTCCCAGGAGGAAAAGGACCTGTGGTGACATCACTGCGCTCATCCATGGTGATGGACCATGTGATGAGCGCAGTGACGTCACCACAGGTCCTTTTCCTCCTGGGCATCAAAGAAGAAGACAGAAAAAAAAGCCGGGCTGCGCAAACAAGTGGATGAGGCGAGTTAAATTATTATCCTTTTTTTTTTTTAACCCCTCCATCCCTATTGTACTATACATTCTGTATTAAGAATGCTATTATTTTCCCTTATAACCATGTTATAAGGGAAAATAATAAAATCTACAGAACACCTAACCCGAACTTCTGTGAAGAAGTCTGGGTTCGGGTACCAAGCATGCCGATTTTTCTCACGCGCGTGCAAAACGCATTAAAACGTTTTGCACTTGTGCGGGAAAAATCGCACATACTATCCACCCCTCAGACGCGACGCCCATGTGAAAGAGGCCTTAGGGCTTGTTCAGACGAACGTGCCGTGTTTTGCGGATGCCGCCCACGTGCCTTCCGCATTTTGCGGAATGGATGGCCCTTTATAGAAATGCCTATTCTTGTCCGCAAAACAGACAAGAATAGGACATGATCTATAATTTTTGCGGGGCCACGGAACAGAGCAACAGATGTGGACAGCACACGGAGTGCTATCCGCATCTTTTGCGGCCCCATTGAAGTGAATGGGTCCACAGCTGTGAAACCAAACCACGGTCGTGTGAATGAGCCCTTAGCCTTATATCAGGGTTTCTCAACTCCAGTCCTCAGGACCCACCTACCGGTCATGATTTGAGAACATCCCACAGAATGAATACCTGTGGTAAGTCCTGATGCGCTGACACTAATTATATCACCTGCTCAATACTAAGGAAATCCTGAAAACATGACCGGTAGGTGGGCCCTGAGGTGAGAAACCCTGTACTAGATGCATTAAATAAATGATTGGAAAGTGAGAACAGGCAAAACGTGATTATAAATAGTGTTGAGCGAACTTGTGTTTTAAGCTCGGCGTCTAAAGTTCGAGGTTCAGGTTATCGAAGAATCCCGTTATGGATTCTAAATTCCGTTATGGTCCATGGTAGCGGAATACATAACGGGATACTTGGATGACCCGAACCCGAACTTTAGACGCCGAACTTAAAACACAAGTTCGCTCAACACTAATTATAAATGTTCTACCCTTACCAGCTACTTACCCTCCGATCAGATGTCACTAATCGAAACTCCTGCGTTAATTTGCCCAAAAGTGAGCGCTGTGTCTTCCGGAAAAGATGGATGGTCCCCTTTATGGAAGAAAAAGCATAAAAAAGTGTCTTCTGAATAGGGTGAGAGACACAAAACAGATGAATATGCTGCAGAAAGATCAATGACCTAAAACATCCAGAATAAAGCACAATCTGGTCTCCTGGAGGTATGTGGTCCAGTAAGGCGTATGGTACTAATGAGGCTGAGGGCTGATATATGAGCCATGGGGGTCTCATCTGAGGTCTCAATGGGGGTCCTTCACATTGGGGTCTGAGCTGAGGTCTGATTGCTGGTCTGATCTGAGAGCTAATAAAAAAGTATTTTTTTCTTATTGTCCTCCTCTAAAACCTATGTGCATCTCATGGGCCGGTGCGTCTTATAGAGCAAAAAATCCGGTAATACAACCCACAGCTGTAGGCTACAACATATCTAAGCTATTCCTTCACAGCTCTACTGTCACCAAGTACCAACCCGTCTGAGGTTCTGAAAAGAAAAAAGGGAGAATATTTCCATATCACAAATTCATCAATCTGAGGAAATAAGTCTATGATGTTGGTGCATGTAATGCAGTTATGGGGTGCATATGCCGCAAATTTGGTAACTACCTAAATAACCCTCTCACCCAGTGGGACCTGTCAATGAAAGCATGCTTACCTGCTCCATGGGTCCATCTTTGTCTTCCCTGTGCTTTAGTCCCTGCAGGTAAACCTCCAGCACGGACAGGGTCACGTGTGCTGCAGCAGCCAAGCAGTGATGTGTCCCTCAAGTGACCACAATGACATGCTGCTGTTGGACATGTCACTGCTGCAGCGTACAGGACCCCAGTCTGTGCTGGAAGCTTACATGCTAGGACCGTAGCACAGTAAAGACAGTAGTGGACCTACACAGAGTGTTGGGGGGCAGGTAAGTACGCTCCCCTTGACAGGTCCCACTGGGTGGGTATATAAAATCCACTAAGAAGATTGACAAATGTTTTTTTTTTTTCAGACCATAAAAACCTGCTGTTACATGTTGGTCAATAAAAAACCCTAAAACGTCCTGCAAAGGCCTCATGCACAAGACCGTATGGGTTTTGCAAACCGCAGATCTGAAAAACAGATACAGAACGCGCCGTGCTCCCTGCAATTTCCCATGCTGCATTCAAAATATCTACTCCGTAAAGCGGACATGTTCTATAATACTTTTTGACATGCGGCCAAAAGGTTGCGGTCAGCACACGGATGGAATCTTATACGGCCCCATAGAAACGAATGGGTCCACAAATGCGGATGTGGCCAAACATGGCATTTTTTGCGTGGCGTTTTATACAGTTTCCTGGTGTTCTTTTTTTTCAGATCGCAGCAAGCTCTTGGTGTGGCCTTTTTTCAGGCGTTTTCATATAGACTTCTCTACATGAAAAAAAAAGCAAGTAAACTGACCAAAAAAAAAACAACGGCCAAAAAAACTCTTTTAAAGGGAACCTGTCACCGGGATTTTGTGTATAGAGCTGAGGACATTGGTTGCTAGATGGCCGCTAGCACATCCGCAATACCCAGTCCCCATAGCTCTGTGTGCTTTTATTGTGTAAAAAAACGATTTTATACATATGCAAATTAACCTGAGGTGAGTCCTGTCCCTGAATCATCTCATGTACAGGACTCATCTCAGGTTAATTTGCATATGTATCAAATTGTTTTTTACACAATAAAAGCACATAGAGCTATGGGGACTGGGTATTGCGGATGTATTTGCAGCCATCTAGCAACCCATGTCCTCAGCTCTATACACAAAATGACAGGTTCCCTTTAAAACAACTCATGAATTGCATGCTGTTTTTTTACATGGCAAAAAATTAGCCCTGTCCCCTAAAAACTAAGCATGGCTGCACCTAGCAAGGAAAGTGATCAGATGCACAAGACCGGACTGTCTTCTGTTAGCGGTTATCGCCACGTCTCACCATATAGTCTCCCTACAGCAGCCGCTAAGCACCATGAAGGAGGCTGAAAACACATTGTTGAGACCACTATGGAGGACAAATCTTGGATGTGACTACTATGGGGAGGATGGGGGAGACAAGACCCTGCTGGGAGTTCAATGGCTAATATGAAACTTGTGACCATCGACATGCTAAGGTCATGGGCATTGTTCAAAAAAATGGTGCAAAAAACCCAAAGCTGATCACATCATGGATGATCATTGAACATTGGATGGATGCCGGGCACTGCAAATACACTAAAATCTTAACAATGCTAAGCTGACAGTTGGCAGACTTCACCTAATGGAGATGCCCAGATTTAGGGTTGGAGAACTTTTACTATGGTCATACAGTGGCATTACGATGGCCATACAGATGAGGTCCAGGCAAGAGGACAATCTAATGTGGGTGACAGCAGGCCCTCTGTCCTCAATAGCAGATACTTTCTACAAGACATAAGCGGCTCCCATCAAGGTCTACCAAAAGTTTATCTTCCTCTCCCCAGCCGAATAAATGGGCTCCCACCAAGTCCTACAAACTAGGAGCCGCTCTCACCTTTTGGGGGTGCTTGGGCAGACCCCACCGGGCATACTAACCTTCTCCCTACCACTGGGTCTTATCTTATTCGCTCAGGCCCAACACTGTCAACATTTGCTTCAAAGCCAATTTGTTGCTCTTGCGGATATTCGCAGTTTTGCACAGTACCGGCAAGGAATCTCACCACATGATATGTACAAAAACATCACTGTAAGGCTACTTTCACACTTACGGCAGCGTGATCCGGCGGGCAGTTCTGTCGCCGGAACTGCACGCCGGATCCGCACGCCGGATCCGCCGATCTGAGTGTGACTGAAAGCATTTGTGAGACTGATCCGGATCTATCTCACAAATGCATTGCAAGAACGGATCCGTCTCTCCGCTTGTCAGACGGATGCGTCTTGTATTTTTTTTCACATTTGTACCGGTCTGCGCATGCGCAGGCCAGATCCGGTATTCTGGTATTTTGAATGCCGGATCCGGCACTAATACATTCCTATGGGGAAAAATGCCGGATCCGGCATTTAGGCAAGTCTTCAGTTTTTTTTTCCGCCGGAGATAAAACCGTAGCATGCTGCGTTTTTCTCTTTTGCCTGATCAGTCAAAAAGACTGAACTGAAGACATCCTGATGCCTCCTGAACGGATTGCTCTCCATTCAGAATGCATGGGGATATACCTGATCAGTTCTTTTCCGGTATTGAGCCCCTGTGACGGAACTCTATGCCGGAAAAGAAAAACGCTAGTGTGAAAGTACCCTAAATTGACCTGCGGGGAGGATTTGAGATCTGCAGCATGCCGTGCTTCTCCCCAGTGGATTTCACACCTTTGTAATAGGGGAGGGTGGAGTCCGCTGGCTTTACTGTGGAAAAAACCGCATGTAGTGCATGCCGCCAAAACCACTGCAGACTTTTCCCGCTACAATTTCTGGTATGTGTGAACGTTCCCCAAGAGAGGCTAGTCACAATCGGGGGCTCGCCTCTAGGATACCCTAATAGGACATACTGATGGAGTCGTCCTCCGGGCAGCATAGAATTTCTATGAAAACCAGGGAGTAGATTTATGAAAACCAAACCGGCTTAGTTGCCCAGAACAACAAGATTCCACCTTTCATTTTTCAGAGCTCCTTTGGAAAATAAAAAGGTGGAATCTGATTGGTGGCCATGGGCAACTAAGCCAGTTTTCCTTTACAACTGTTTGATCCCCCCCAGATCTTATAAGCGGACATAGACACATGGATCCCTACATTCATGAATGAGACAACTTACTATAGGTAATTATGCAGTATTATGTATTAATGAGGATGTCCCACAACATTACCACCTGAGCTAATGTCCCCCCCCATCTAGATCACTGTTACATCCATGATGAAGCCTGGAGGTGTCTGATCACACAGCACCAGTGGTGGCCCTCAGGGGGGCTATGTACTGTAAACTGCCCCAGGACGATAACTCCTTACAAACATAAGGGACACTCAAGGACATCACAGCATGTCTCAGCAGATGTCCTTTTAAAGGGCCACTGACAGTCACACAGAAGCTTAAAGGGAAAGTATACTCCACCACGTGACGCCAGCAATTCAAGAGTCTATGCATGAAGAAAACACTGCTCTACCATTTATTCCATATACTGTCGCCGACATCCGATATTCGTCCGCATCCCGACAGACGCATCCCCGACCCCCTGTCTCCATACCGGGACACACAACACTTACCATGTTTAGGAACCCGGGGCCGGAAAAGCCACTGGCCGGTGGGCGGACCACGTTGGCATGGAGACCGGCTTGACATTCATTGGTTGGTTGGAAAGAAAGCGTCAGGTCAGCGTCAAGTCACGTGACTATTTTAGCTACGTGGCCGGAAGCCATCTTTACTTTGGGAAAGTTTTAATGTTGCTGCAGTATGTATAACGGCGACTCGTCGGTAGGGGGCAGTAAATGACCGGCATAGAAAAGAAAACGATTTGTGATAGCTGTAATTGTCAGGTTATCTTAGATAATTGAAGGCTGAAGTCAGTTTCTTATTCATATCATTTTTATTTTTTTAAAGAATTTTGAGGACACCTTTTCAATAGTAACAGAAAAAGTTGCAGTGAGCAGTCCTTAACAAAATCAGTAGAAAGTGGCATTAAAATACAAAAGATGGGCACAAAATGGGCATCTACGTGGGCACAAAGAAGCAATTAAATGAATTGGGGCCACTGCCAACATACAGAGGGTGATGCCTAGCATCAGATATAGTGGAGATCAGCCTGGCCTCTTCGGGGCATCACCCTCTGTATGTTGGCAGAGGCCCCAATTAATTTAATTCCTTTTTGTGCCCACTTAGATACCCATTTTGCGCCCATCTTTTGTATTTTAATGCCGCTTTCAATTTTAAGTAAGTTGCTATATTTTTGTTAAGTGCAATGGTTGAGTGCAATCATGAAAAACAGTGCATAAATCACATTGCGGCACCTAGAAGGATAATACACACAATGGGCATGTTATCTTAAACGTTACATAACATGTAAACTGGTACTTAGTGCAAAATTATTACAATATGAAATCACAAAGAGCTCAGGTATCATTTGAGTCTTTTCTTTGGGTGCTTGACTGGGGACAGGAACAAAAAGTCCATAAGGCCTCTTTCACACTTGCGTTGTCCGGATCCGTCGTGCACTCCATTTGCCGGAGGTGCCCGCCGGATCCGTAACACCGCAAGTGAACTGAAAGCATTTGAAGACGGATCCGTCTTCAAAATGCGTTCAGTGTAACTATGGCACCCAGGGCGCTATTAAAGTCCTGGCTGCCATAGTAGTAGTGGGGAGCGGGGGAGCAGTATACTTACCGTCGGTGCGGCTCCCGGGGCGCTCCAGAATGACGTCAGAGCGCCCCATGCGCATGGATCACGTCATCCATGCGACACATCATCCATGCGCGTGGGGTCGCCCTGACGTCACTCTGGAGCGCCCCGGGAGCCGCACGGACGGTAAGTATACTGCTCCCCGCTCCCCACTACACTTTACCATGGCAACCAGGACTTTAGCGTCCCGGCAGCCATGGTAACCATTCAGAAAAAGCTAAACGTCGGATCCGGTAATGTGCCGAAACGACGTTTAGCTTAAGGCCGGATCCGGATTAATGCTTTTCAATGGGCATTAATTCCGGATCCGGCCTTGCGGCAAGTGTTCCGGATTTTTGACCGGAGCAAAAAGCGCAGCATGCTGCAGTATTTTCTCCGGCCAAAAAACGTTCCATTCCGGAACTGAAGACATCCTGATGCATTCTGAACGGATTTCTCTCCATTCAGAATGCATTAGGATAAAACTGATCAGGATTCTTCCGGCATAGAGCCCCGACGACGGAACTCTATGCCGGAACACAACAACGCAAGTGTGAAAGAGCCCTTAGTCACTTGTAATCCAAACAAGGTAGTGGTTAATTGCTATAATGGGTAGTTTTCCTCACAGGAAAGTCTGGAAAACACCCTCCTGGGTCCCATATCTGAGGATACAAAAGCTCTTTCTTAGGCTACTTTCACACTAGCGTTCGGAGCGGATCCGTCTGATGTTTCATCAGACGGATCCGCTCCGATAATGCAGACGTTTGCATCCGTTCAGAACGGATCCGTCTGCATTATTACTTAGAAAATTTTCTAAGTCAGAAAGTAGCCTGAGCGGATCCGTTCAGACTTTACATTGAAAGTCAATGGGGGACGGATCCGCTTGAAGATTGAGCCATATGGTGTCATCTTCAAACGGATCCGTCCCCATTGACTTCCATTATAAGTCTGGACGGATCCGCTCGCCTCCGCACGGCCAGGCGGACACCCGAACGCTGCAAGCAGCGTTCAGGTGTCCGCTCACTGAGCGGTGCGGAGGCTGAACGCTGGCAGGCGGATGCATTCTCAGTGGATCCGCCTCCACTGAGAATGCATTAGGGCCAGACGGATGCGTTCGGGGCCGCTCGTGAGCCCCTTCAAACGGAGCTCACGAGCGGACACCTGAACGCTCGTGTGAAAGTAGCCTTAACCTGGGTGCTCTCAGCAGCTGTAGTGGTGCACCACTGCCCTCTTGTGGTGTCTTTAGGAATTAGCTGAGCAGTCAGCCTGGTGAATGCAGCTGTGACATGCTGCAAGCCGGGATCCATTACTGGTGCAGAGGTGGACCAAACCTCCGGCTGAAGAGGCTCTGGTAGGCAAACTGAGAGTGCCTGTGGAAGCTTCCAGGGCAGAATGTAGGGTTGCACTCTGGGATTGAAAGTCAGGACAGAGTTATTTATTTGCCCCACCTGTAGAGTTGGAGCCGCAGGGATTTCAGGGCTCATTATGGGGACCTCAGGATTGAGACATGCCGCTCTGGCAGTAGTAGCAGCACTGGGCGGTGGAGTGGAAGTTCCGGCCACCTCCGCCGCACCAGTAAGTGTCCTTGGCGGAGCAGGCTTAGGCCTGTTTGGGGTATCGGGACCCTCAGGGAGCGGTGCAGGGGCAGGTACGGACCGGGCCTGGGCCTGGGCCTCGGGGAGCGGGTCTGCTCCTACCTGATGTCGCAGCCGGGCGGTTCCGGTGCCTCCTGGTGGTCATCGCGGGGTCCAATCACCGTCTGCAGTGCAGGCTGGTCTAAAGCCTGGGCGACTGTATCAGCGGCATCCTCCGCGTGAGCAGGCTCAGCATCGGCGGCCATCTTGGTTTCCGGGTTGGCGGCCATCTTCTTTTCCGTCATGGTGCATGCAGGAGGTGAGGGTGGAGCCCAGAGGGAGGAGTCTGCACTCCCTTATCTCACAATGTAAAGTTCGTGGTGGGCAGTCTTTAGTTTTCCTGCTCCTAGGGGGGCGTATTCGACATCTTCGCTCTCTTGAGAGGGCGTTCTTGTCTTTTCCCGCCTCCGACAAGCATGGAGAGGCAGCGCCATCTTGCGAATACGGTGAATTAACCCCCTGAGTACTCGTGGGCACCGCATGGTGCTTTCTTGCACAGCAACAAGGCAATAAAGTCAATAAAGTCAATTTTCAGGGTTTTGTACAAACTGCAGCTCTTGCAATACTGTGAAATATGCGATGGGATCCGTTTTAACACAGGATTGGATCCGGTTCTGTTGGACAAGGATGGCACACAATTCAATCCGATCCTGTTCACAGTGACGCCAAAATATGCAGTAAGCCGGATTGTGACTAATGCACACTGGCGCAAAATTAATGGTTTATAGTTTGTGACGCCAATTGCAATGTGCGCAGGTTATAGTCTCAGGGCCCTTTAGGATGTTATAACTCACATACCAGGTGAGGAATGACAGAGGGGGATAATGTCTCTGTGTAGTAGGTATTGTGTCAACGGTATCTCCTACCTTGGTAGGGCTGGACTCCTGGATCCTGGTTCACTTGCAATAAAGTGAGTGTGGTCAGTAGGAGTAATTGAGGAATGAATGCAATCCAGACAGGAAATATAATCCAACTTGTCTTTACTTAATGCAGCTTTGAATCCATACAAGATACAGCAATAGTCCTTTAGGTCCCAGCAGGTATTGGCAATATGTGGCAGGAATCTATATATATTCTGCTTCTTGTCATATGCCTAGTAGAACTGGCAGGTATCTATCTTCTGCTCTGTCTGTAGTCTGCTTGATATGGGCCTGACTAGCTGAAGGAGGAATTTGGCTTCTCCTGGTCTTTGGATAAGTACTCACAGGACTGCTTGCAGGGTATGATGGCTTCTTCCTAGAGATCTTTAGTTCTGGAGATGGCTGCTTGCTTGTCAACCAGCTGAGGAAGATGACTCAGGCTGGGAAGGGTGATCTTGGGCCTTAGCCGAGGCTTGGATCCTAGGTTGGGAGCCCTGTTTCTGGGAGCTCCTACTAACACAGCCTTCCCCAGGCAGGGGGCTGGTACACACACTGCTTAGAACTTTCCTTCCTCCCCCTGAAGTAGGATGTGGGAAAGGGGGGAGCTAGCCTGGAATGGTCTATTCCAGCCTAGAAGCTAACTCTGACCTGCTGCCACCTGCTGGTGTACATTAAGAATTACAGCATATATATAAAACACAGGCATAGAAATATATATAAAGGCAAATGCACAGTTATGTTACACTAGATGACAATACACATATACACTTAACATTATGAAGCAGGGTGAAAGAAGTTTAGTGACATACTTCAGGATGTTACACATGTACCCCCTTTTGCCGTGAATGAACCCCTGCTCTGCATTGCTGACAGGGGCCTAAATCTCTCCAAATCCTCTGTTGTATTGCCAGGTGACATGTACCCCCTTTTGCCGTGAATGAACCCCTGCTCTGCATTGCTGACAGGGGCCTAAATCTCTCAAAATCCTCTGTTGTATTGCTGGGTGACATGAACCCCCTTTTGCCGTGAATGAACCCCTGCTGTGCTTGGGTGACATGGGCCTAAATCTCTCAAAATCTGCATGCAATAGATCTCTCAATTTTTCAGGAGCCTCCTGAATATTCTTATTTTTTCTTTTATTTTTGCTTTTTATCCCAAATACAGAATTAAATTAAACATATAGCAAAACAAGTTAAATACAAAAGCAGAGAAATAAAAATTTAGAAAATTTAGAAAAAGAGTCTCTTAATGGCTTGGATAATTAAAGCATCCCAAAGTTACAGATTTTTTAAACTAGGCTCTGTCAGGAAGGTGAAAAATAACAGGAACGGGATAAAATTCATCTAGTGGGATTAATAATAATGCTTATTTATGGCATAGTGAAATAAAAAAAATGTTTTCCTTTAACCATATGTACCTTGCTATAAACAAAAAAGTTGAGGTATTTCAGGGGGAAAAGAGCAAAAGTATGGACACTAATGGGAAATGTAATTTGCATCAGCCCTACCAA
Source organism: Bufo bufo (assembly GCF_905171765.1). Classification (NCBI taxonomy): domain Eukaryota; kingdom Metazoa; phylum Chordata; class Amphibia; order Anura; family Bufonidae; genus Bufo; species Bufo bufo. The sequence continues at coordinate 496,359,879 of NC_053392.1, read as the reverse complement.
CACTTTGCTATGGGGGTAATAATTGGTCCTTTAATCAAGAACATGCAGTCCACCTCGCAGTCGCACACATCGGTTGTGCTGCACTCAGGGCTCGGGCTGTTGTGTGCTCCTCCAGTCCCAGGCTGTAGAGAACAGAGAGCTGCTGATTGGTGGATTAGAATCTGATCAACCAATCAGCACTTTCCCTCAGAAACATGAATGATAATTGCTGTTACCAACTGTCATTCCTGGTTGCCGGCTGCAGGAGGAGGAAGATGTCTCCCAGCTCTGCTGCATCACCCCCTCTGTCTGCAAGAGAGAAGCATCCGTGTGTCTGTAGTGAAGTCTGCGACCCCTCTTTAGATCATGGTAAGTTCTCAGTCAGACATTACTGGACCAGGGAACTGTATGGGATGATTTAAGTGTATGAGGAGGTTCATCTAAACCTCTGCATAAGACGAGTGGAGCTGTTCATAGCAGCCAATAAAGTTACAGCTTTCAGACTATTTGGAAAGTGCCTTTGGTTCATCTATTCACTGCCCCCTTCATCGTACTGGTCACTTCCCACCCTAATTTACAGATCACTGCCTTATCTTACAATTCACTTCCATATATTACTGGTCACTGTCCTAACTTACTGGTTATTACCCTACCTTACTGGTCTCTATCCGCCCTATTTTACTGCTAACTGTCCTATCTTCAATTCACTGAGATTGATGATATAGAACACCAAAGAAGATATGTTGGGAATTATGGGTTATCTCAATGTCCTGTTTTTGGGTATGGTCACGAATCAGTAAAATCCGTTTTTTGATACTACAATTGGGGTTATGGATGATATTTATTGTGGGTGACTCTCACAACTTACCCATTATTAAGTGTTCTTGCATAGCAAGACCACTTAATGTTATCTCACATATATATTCTTATTCTTATTATAGCCAAATTTGCCACCCTAACTCCTCCCACAGTTTTTACACTACATAGACAAAAATTTACCAAAACGTGCAGATTGTTCCCGATCGGATTGCTATTACTTTGTGGAGCGATCCCACCCCCGGGGCCCCCGTGGCGGGCCCCGGAAGCCCCCTTTTTTCCCATAGACTTTGACAGGGTACATTTTCAAATCGCTCCCACTCGCCAGGCTTTGACGCTAAAGTCACCAAACTTGGGTCACTTAGTCATGGGGTCAACCCGAAAATTTTTGGCACATTTCGGGGACCCCAAAATGTGGGCGGGGCCACACAGAACCAATCAAAATTTCCCCATTGACTGTAATGAGACTTTCAAATTGCTACTCCTCCCACATTTTTAGGAGTACAAATTCCAAACTTTGCAGACTTGGTCGGCACCCACCCGAGTACCTTGCTTGTGCTTTGTTAACCGAACCCACCCTCCGGGCCCCTGGGACGGGCCCCCAAAATCCACGTTTTTCCCATTGACTTTGACAGGGAAAATTTTTAAATCTCTCCCATTCGCACAGATTTGAAACTAAAGTTACCAAACTTGGGTCACTTAGTCATGGGGTCAACGCGCAATTTGTAAGAACATTTCGGAGACCCTAAAATGTGGGCGGGGCCACACAGAACCAATCAAATTCTCCCCATTGACTATAATGAGACATTCAAATTGCTACTCCTCCCACAGATTTAGGAGTATAAATACCGAACTTTGCACTCTTGGTCGGCACATACCCGAGTATCTTGCTTGTGCTTTGTTAACCGATCCCACCCTCCGGGGCCCTGGGGCGGGCCCCCGAAAACCTCTTTTTTCCCATAGAGTTTTATTGGAAAAATGCAAACGTTTGTCACTCATACAGCTTCGGAGTGAAACTCACCAAACTTGGGTCACTTAGTCATGGGGTGAAAATTTATGTCACATTTTGCGGACATTAAAAAGTGGGCGGGGCCACAAACAACCAATCAGATTTTCCCTATTGACTTCAATGAGAAAATTTAAAATTGCTGCCATTTCAACATTGTTAATGGCAGGGTTGTTAAACTTAATATATTCGGTTAATAGGTGACTAGAATTCAAATGTTTAAAAGTGGGCGGAGTCTACAACGGCCAATCAAATTTCAGCCATATGTTTTAATTGGAAAATTTAAAACTGCCGCTGCCCTTAGAGGGTCAATGGCAAAGTCACTAAACTTGGAACAGTTGGTCAATGGGGGACTGGGATTCAAATTTGAAAAAGTGGGCGGAGCCTAAAATAGCCAATCAAATTTCAGCCATTTAACTTAGACCACCAGGAGACCCCCCCCCCCCGGAATACCAGGTGACTCCTTGGTGCCCCCGCCCTAGCCCTTATGTCCACCCACTCCGACCCTTAGGTGCCCCCACGTGGACCCTTAGGTGCACTCACCCTAGTCATTAGGTGCACCCACCCCAACGATTAGGTGCACCCACCCCGACTCTTGGGTGCACCCACCCTGACCCTTATGTCCACCCACTCCGACCCTTAGGTGCCCCCACGTGGACCCTTAGGTGCACTCACCCTAGTCATTAGGTGCACCCACCCCAACGATTAGGTGCTCCCACCCCGACTCTTAGGTGCACCAACCCTGACCCTTAGGTGCACCCACTCCGACCCTTAGGTGTACCCACAACGGCCCTAAGGTGCACCCACTTCGACCCTTAGGTGCAACCGATCCGACCCTTAGGTGCACTCACCCTAGTCATTAGGTGCACCCACCCCAACGATTAGGTGCACCCACCCCGACTCTTAGGTGCACCCACCCCGACCTTTAGGTGCAACCACCCCAACGATTAGGTGCACCCACCCCGACCCTTAGGTGCAACCACCCCGACTTTTAGGTGCAACCACCCCGACCCTTAGGTGCACCCACTCCGACCCTTAGGTGCAACCACCCCAACGATTAGGTGCACCCACCCCGACTTTTAGGTGCAACCACACCGACTTTTAGGTGCAACCACCCCGACCCTTAGGTGCACCCACTCCGACCCTTAGGTGCAACCACCCCAACGATTAGGTGCACCCACCCCGACCTTTAGGTGCAACCAACCCGACTTTAAGGTGCAATCACCCCGGCCCTTAGGTGCACCCACTCCGACCCTTAGGTGCAACCACCCTCAATGATTAGGTGCAACCACCCCAACGATTAGGTGCACCCAACCCGACCCTTAGGTGCAACCACCCCGACTTTTAGGTGCAACCACCTCGACCCTTAGGTGCACCCACTCCGACCTTTAGGTGCAACCACCCCGACTTTAAGGTGCAACCACCCCGACTTTTAGGTGCAACCACCCCGACCCTTAGGTGCACCCACTCCAACCCTTAGGTGCAACCACCCCAACGATTAGGTGCAACCACCCCGACTTTTAGGTGCAACAACCCCGACCCTTAGGTGCACCCACTCCGACCCTTAGGTGCAACCACCCCAATGATTAGGTGCACCCACCCCGACTTTTAGGTGCAACCACCCCGACTTTTAGGTGCACGCACCCTGACCCTTAGGTGCACCCACTCCGACCCTTAGGTGCAACCACCCAAACGAATAGATGCACCCACCCCGACCCTTAGGTGCAACCACCCCGACTTTTAGGTGCAACCACCCCGACCCTTAGGTGCACCCACTCCAACCCTTAGGTGCAACCACCCCAACGATTAGGTGCAACCACCCCGACTTTTAGGTGCAACAACCCCGACCCTTAGGTGCACCCACTCCGACCCTTAGGTGCAACCACCCCAATGATTAGGTGCACCCACCCCGACCCTTAGGTGCAACCACCCCGACTTTTAGGTGCACGCACCCTGACCCTTAGGTGCACCCACTCCGACCCTTAGGTGCAACCACCCAAACGAATAGATGCACCCACCCCGACCCTTAGGTGCAACCACCCCGACCCTTAGGTGCACCCACTCTGACCCTTAGGTGCAACCACCCCAACGATTAGGTGCACCCACCCCGACTTTTAGGTGCAATCACCCCGACTTTTAGGTGCAACCACCCCGACCCTTAGGTGCACCCACTCCGACCCTTAGGTGTAACCACCCCAACAATTAGGTGCACCCACCCGACCCTTAGGTGCAACCACCCGACCCTTAGGTGCAACCACCCCGACATTTAGGTACAACCACCCCGACCCTTAGGTGCACCCACTCCGACCCTTAGGTGCAACCACCCCAACGATTAGGTGCACCCACCCGACTTTTAGGTGCAACCACCCCGACTTTTAGGTGCAACCACCCCGACCCTTAGGTGCACCCACTCCGACCCTTAGGTGCAACCACCCCAACGATTAGGTGCACCCACCCCGACCCTTAGGTGCAACCACCCCGACTTTTAGGTGCAACCACCCCGACCCTTAGGTGCACCCACTCCAACCCTTAGGTGCAACCACCCCAACGATTAGGTGCACCCACCCCGACCCTTAGGTGCAACCACCCCGACCCTTAGGTGCACCCACTCCGACCCTTAGGTGAAACCACCCCAACGATTAGGTGCACCCACCCCGACTTTTAGGTGGAACCACCCCGACCCTTAGGTGCACCCACTCCGACCCTTAGGTGCAACCACCCCAACGATTAGGTGCACCCACCCCGACCCTTAGGTGCAACCACCCCGACTTTTAGGTGCAACCATCCCGACCCTTAGGTGCACCCACTCCGACCCTTAGGTGCAACCACCCCAACGATTAGGTGCACCCACCCCGACCCTTAGGTGCAACCACCCAACTTTTAGGTGCAACCACCCCGACCCTTAGGTGCACCCACTCTGACCCTTAGGTGCAACCACCCCAACGATTAGGTGCACCCACCCCGACTTTTAGGTGCAATCACCCCGACTTTTAGGTGCAACCACCCCGACCCTTAGGTGCACCCACTCCGACCCTTAGGTGCAACCACCCCAACCCTTGGGTGCAACCACCCCGACTTTTAGGTGCAACCACCCCAACCCTTAGGTGCAACCACCCCAACGATTCGGTGCACCCACCCCGACCCTTAGGTGCAACCACCCCGACTTTTAGGTGCCACCATCCCGACCCTTAGGTGCACCCACTCCGACCCTTAGGTGCAACCACCCCAACGATTAGGTGCACCCACCCCGACCCTTAGGTGCAACCACCACGACTTTTAGGTGCAACAACCCCGACCCTTAGGTGCACCCACTCTGACCCTTAGGTGCAACCACCCCAACGATCAGGTGCACCCACCCCGACTTTTAGGTGCAATCACCCCGACTTTTAGGTGCAACCACCCCAACCCTTAGGTGCACCCACTCCGACCCTTAGGTGTAACCACCCCAACAATTAGGTGCACCCACCTGACCCTTAGGTGCAACCACCCCGACCCTTAGGTGCAACCACCCCGACTTTTAGGTGCAACCACCCCGACCCTTAGGTGCAACCACCCCAACGATTATGTGCACCCACCCGACATTTAGGTGCAACCACCCCGACTTTTAGGTGCAACCACCCCGAACCTTAGGTGCACCCACTCCGACCCTTAGGTGCAACCACCCCAACGATTAGGTGCACCCACCCCGACTTTTAGGTGCAACCACACGACCCTTAGGTGCACCCACTCCGACCCTTAGGTGCAACCACCCCAACGATTAGGTGCAACCCCCCCGACTTTTAGGTGCAACCACCCCGACCCTTAGGTGCACCCACTCCGACCCTTAGGTGCAACCACCCCAACGATTAGGTGCACCCACCCCGACCCTTAGGTGCAAACACCCCGACTTTTAGGTGCAACCACCCCGACCCTTAGGTGCACCCACTCCGACCCTTAGGTGCACCCACTCCGACCCTTAGGTGCAACCACCCCAACGATTAGGTGCACCCACCCCGACCCTTAGGTGCAACCACCCCAACTTTTAGGTGCAACCATCCCGACCCTTAGGTGCACCCACTCCGACCCTTAGGTGCAACCACCCCAACGATTAGGTGCACCCACCCCGACCCTTAGGTGCAACCACCCCGACTTTTAGGTGCAACCACCCCGACCCTTAGGTGCACCCACTCTGACCCTTAGGTGCAACCACCCCAACGATTAGGTGCACCCACCCCGACTTTTAGGTGCAATCACCCCGACTTTTAGGTGCAACCACCCCGACCCTTAGGTGCACCCACTCCGACCCTTAGGTGTAACCACCCCAACAATTAGGTGCACCCACCCGACCCTTAGGTGCAACCACCCGACCCTTAGGTGCAACCACCCCGACTTTTAGGTACAACCACCCCGACCCTTAGGTGCACCCACTCCGACCCTTAGGTGCAACCACCCCAACGATTAGGTGCACCCACCCCGACCCTTAGGTGCAACCACCCCAACTTTTAGGTGCAACCATCCCGACCCTTAGGTGCACCCACTCCGACCCTTAGGTGCAACCACCCCAACGATTAGGTGCACCCACCCCGACCCTTAGGTGCAACCACCCCGACTTTTAGGTGCAACCACCCCGACCCTTAGGTGCACCCACTCTGACCCTTAGGTGCAACCACCCCAACGATTAGGTGCACCCACCCCGACTTTTAGGTGCAATCACCCCGACTTTTAGGTGCAACCACCCCGACCCTTAGGTGCACCCACTCCGACCCTTAGGTGTAACCACCCCAACAATTAGGTGCACCCACCCGACCCTTAGGTGCAACCACCGGACCCTTAGGTGCAACCACCCCGACTTTTAGGTACAACCACTCCGACCCTTAGGTGCACCCACTCCGACCCTTAGGTGCAACCACCCCAACGATTAGGTGCACCCACCAAGACCCTTAGGTGCAACCACCCTGACCCTTAGGTGCAATCACCCTGACTTTTAGGTGCAACCACCCCGACCCTTAGGTGCACCCACTCCGACCCTTAGGTGCAACCACCCCCACGATTAGGTGCACCCACCCCGACCCTTAGGTGCAACCACCCTGACTTTTAGGTGCAACCACCCCGACCCTTAGGTGCACCCACTCCGACCCTTAGGTGCAACCACCCCAACGATTAGGTGCACCCACCCCGACTTTTAGGTGCAACCACCCCGACCCTTAGGTGCAACTACCCCGACTTTTAGGTGCAACCACCCCGACCCTTAGGTGCACCCACTCCGACCCTTATGTGCAACCACCCCAACCCTTAGGTGCAACCACCCCGACTTTTAGGTGCAACCACCCCGACCCTTAGGTGCACCCACTCTGACCCTTAGGTGCAACCACCCCAACGATTAGGTGCACCCACCCCGACTTTTAGGTGCAATCACCCCGACTTTTAGGTGCAACCACCCCGACCCTTAGGTGCACCCACTCCGACCCTTAGGTGTAACCACCCCAACAATTAGGTGCACCCACCCGACCCTTAGGTGCAACCACCGGACCCTTAGGTGCAACCACCCCGACTTTTAGGTACAACCACTCCGACCCTTAGGTGCACCCACTCCGACCCTTAGGTGCAACCACCCCAACGATTAGGTGCACCCACCAAGACCCTTAGGTGCAACCACCCTGACCCTTAGGTGCAATCACCCTGACTTTTAGGTGCAACCACCCCGACCCTTAGGTGCACCCACTCCGACCCTTAGGTGCAACCACCCCCACGATTAGGTGCACCCACCCCGACCCTTAGGTGCAACCACCCTGACTTTTAGGTGCAACCACCCCGACCCTTAGGTGCACCCACTCCGACCCTTAGGTGCAACCACCCCAACGATTAGGTGCACCCACCCCGACTTTTAGGTGCAACCACCCCGACCCTTAGGTGCAACCACCCCGACTTTTAGGTGCAACCACCCCGACCCTTAGGTGCACCCACTCCGACCCTTATGTGCAACCACCCCAACCCTTAGGTGCAACCACCCCGACTTTTAGGTGCAACCACCCCGACCCTTAGGTGCACCCACTCCGACCCTTAGGTGCAACCACCCCAACGATTAGGTGCACCCACCCCGACTTTTAGGTGCAACCACCCCGACCCTTAGGTGCACCCACTCCGACCCTTAGGTGCAACCACCCCAACGATTAGGTGAACCCACCCCGACTTTTAGGTGCAACCACCCCGAAACTTAGGTGCACCCACTCCGAGCCTTAGGTGCAACCACCCCAACGATAAGGTGCACCCACCCCGACCCTTAGGTGCAACCACCCCGACTTTTAGGTGCAACCACCCCGACCCTTAGGTGCACACACTCCGACCCTTAGGTGCAACCACCCCAACGATTAGGTGCACCCACCCCGACCCTTAGTGCAACCACCCAGAATTTTAGGTGCACCCACCCCGACTCTTAGGTGCACCCACTCCGACCCTTAGGTGCAACCACCCCAACGATTAGGTGCACCCACCCTGACCCTTAGGTGCAACCACCCCGACTTTTAGGTGCACCCACCCTGACCCTTAGGTGCACCCACTCCGACCCTTAGGTGCAACCACCCCAACGATTAGGTGCACCCACCCCGACCCTCAGGTGCAACCGACCCCACTTTTAGGTGCAACCATCCCGACCCTTAGGTGCACCCACTCCGACCCTTAGGTGCAACCACCCCAACGATTAGGTGCACCCACCCCGACTTTTAGGTGCACCCACCCTGACCCTTAGGTGCACCCACTCCGACCCTTAGGTGCAACCACCGCAACGATTAGGTGCACCCACCCAGACTTTTAGGTGCAACCACCCCAAAACTTAGGTGCACCCACTCCGACCCTTAGGTGCAACCACCCCAACGATTAGGTGCTACACCCCGACTTTTAGGTGCAACCACCCCGACCCTTAGGTGCACCCACTCCAACCCTTAGGTGCAACCACCCCAACGATTAGGTGCACCCACCCCGACTTTTAGGTGCAACCACGCCGACCCTTAGTTGCACCCACTCCGACCCTTAGTTGCAACCACCCCAACGATTAGATGCATCCACCCCGACCCTTAGGTGCACCCACTCCGACCCTTAGGTGCAACCACCCCAACGATTAGGTGCAACCACCCCGACCCTTAGTTGCACCCACTCCGACCCTTAGGTGCAACCACCCCGACTTTTAGGTGCAACCACCCCGACCCTTAGGTGCACCCACTCCAACCCTTAGTTGCAACCACCCCAACGATTAGGTGCAACCACCCCGATTTTTAGGTGCAACCACCCCGACCCTTAGGTGCACCCACTCCGACCCTTAGGTGCAACCACCCCAACGATTAGGTGCACCCACCCCGACCCTTAGGTGCAACCACCCCGACTTTTAGGTGCACCGACCCCGACCCTTAGGTGCAACCACCCCGACTTTTAGGTGCAACCACCCCGACCCTTAGGTGCACACACTCCGACCCTTAGGTGCAACCACCCCAACGATTAGGTGCACCCACCCCGACCCTTAGTGCAACCACCCCGAATTTTAGGTGCACCCACCCCGACTCTTAGGTGCACCCACTCCGACCCTTAGGTGCAACCACCCCAACGATTAGGTGCACCCACCCCGACCCTTAGGTGCAACCACCCCGACTTTTAGGTGCACCCACCCTGACCCTTAGGTGCACCCACTCCGACCCTTAGGTGCAACCACCCCAACGATTAGGTGCACCCACCCCGACCCTCAGGTGCAACCGACCCCACTTTTAGGTGCAACCATCCCGACCCTTAGGTGCACCCACTCCGACCCTTAGGTGCAACCACCCCAACGATTAGGTGCACCCACCCCGACTTTTAGGTGCACCCACCCTGACCCTTAGGTGCACCCACTCCGACCCTTAGGTGCAACCACCGCAACGATTAGGTGCACCCACCCAGACTTTTAGGTGCAACCACCCCAAAACTTAGGTGCACCCACTCCGACCCTTAGGTGCAACCACCCCAACGATTAGGTGCTACACCCCGACTTTTAGGTGCAACCACCCCGACCCTTAGGTGCACCCACTCCAACCCTTAGGTGCAACCACCCCAACGATTAGGTGCACCCACCCCGACTTTTAGGTGCAACCACGCCGACCCTTAGTTGCACCCACTCCGACCCTTAGTTGCAACCACCCCAACGATTAGATGCATCCACCCCGACCCTTAGGTGCACCCACTCCGACCCTTAGGTGCAACCACCCCAACGATTAGGTGCAACCACCCCGACCCTTAGTTGCACCCACTCCGACCCTTAGGTGCAACCACCCCGACTTTTAGGTGCAACCACCCCGACCCTTAGGTGCACCCACTCCAACCCTTAGTTGCAACCACCCCAACGATTAGGTGCAACCACCCCGATTTTTAGGTGCAACCACCCCGACCCTTAGGTGCACCCACTCCGACCCTTAGGTGCAACCACCCCAACGATTAGGTGCACCCACCCCGACCCTTAGGTGCAACCACCCCGACTTTTAGGTGCACCGACCCCGACCCTTAGGTGCAACCACCCCGACTTTTAGGTGCAACCACCCCGACCCTAAGGTGCACACACTCCGACCCTTAGGTGCAACCACCCCAACGATTAGGTGCACCCACCCCGACCCTTAGTGCAACCACCCAGAATTTTAGGTGCACCCACCCCGACTCTTAGGTGCACCCACTCCGACCCTTAGGTGCAACCACCCCAACGATTAGGTGCACCCACCCCGACCCTTAGGTGCAACCACCCCGACTTTTAGGTGCACCCACCCTGACCCTTAGGTGCACCCACTCCGACCCTTAGGTGCAACCACCCCAACGATTAGGTGCACCCACCCCGACCCTCAGGTGCAACCGACCCCACTTTTAGGTGCAACCATCCCGACCCTTAGGTGCACCCACTCCGACCCTTAGGTGCAACCACCCCAACGATTAGGTGCACCCACCCCGACTTTTAGGTGCACCCACCCTGACCCTTAGGTGCACCCACTCCGACCCTTAGGTGCAACCACCGCAACGATTAGGTGCACCCACCCAGACTTTTAGGTGCAACCACCCCAAAACTTAGGTGCACCCACTCCGACCCTTAGGTGCAACCACCCCAACGATTAGGTGCTACACCCCGACTTTTAGGTGCAACCACCCCGACCCTTAGGTGCACCCACTCCAACCCTTATGTGCAACCACCCCAACGATTAGGTGCACCCACCCCGACTTTTAGGTGCAACCACGCCGACCCTTAGTTGCACCCACTCCGACCCTTAGTTGCAACCACCCCAACGATTAGATGCATCCACCCCGACCCTTAGGTGCACCCACTCCGACCCTTAGGTGCAACCACCCCAACGATTAGGTGCAACCACCCCGACCCTTAGTTGCACCCACTCCGACCCTTAGGTGCAACCACCCCGACTTTTAGGTGCAACCACCCCGACCCTTAGGTGCACCCACTCCAACCCTTAGTTGCAACCACCCCAACGATTAGGTGCAACCACCCCGATTTTTAGGTGCAACCACCCCGACCCTTAGGTGCACCCACTCCGACCCTTAGGTGCAACCACCCCAACGATTAGGTGCACCCACCCCGACCCTTAGGTGCAACCACCCCGACTTTTAGGTGCACCGACCCTGACCCTTAGGTGCACCCACTCCGACCCTTAGGTGCAACCACCCCAACGATTAGGTGCACCCACCCCGACCCTTAGGTGCAACCACCCCGACTTTTAGGTGCAACCATCCCGACCCTTAGGTGCACCCACTCCGACCATTAGGTGCAACCACCCCAACGATTAGGTGCACCCACCTCGACTTTTAGGTGCAATCACCCCGACTTTTAGGTGCATCCACCCCGACCCTTAGGTGCACCCACTCCGACCCTTAGGTGTAACCACCCCAACAATTAGGTGCACCCACCCGACCCTTAGGTGCAACCACCCCGACCCTTAGGTGCAACCACCCCGACCCTTAGGTGCAACCACCCCAACGATTAGGTGCAACACCCCCGACTTTTAGGTGCAACCACCCCGACTCTTAGGTGCACCCACTCCGACCCTTAGGTGCAACCACCCCAACGATTAGGTGCACCCACCCCGACCCTTAGGTGCAACCACCCCGACTTTTAGGTTTAACCACCCCGACCCTTAGGTGCACCCACTCCGACCCTTAGGTGCACCCACTCCAACCCTTAGGTGCAACCACCCCAACGATTAGGTGCACCCACCCCGACTTTTAGGTGCAACCACCCCGACCCTTAGTTGCACCCACTCTGACCCTTAGGTGGAACCACCCCAACGATTAGGTGCACCCACCCCGACCCTTAGGTGCACCCACTCCGACCCTTAGGTGCAACCACCCCAACGATTAGGTGCACCCACCCCGACCCTTAGGTGCAACCACCCCGACTTTTAGGTGCAACCACCCCGACCCTTAGGTGCACCCACTCCAACCCTTAGGTGCAACCACCCCAACTATTAGGTGCAACCACCCCGACTTTTAGGTGCAACCACCCCGACCCTTAGGTGCACCCACTCCGACCCTTAGGTGCAACCACCCCAACGATTAGGTGCACCCACCCCGACCCTTAGGTGCAACCACTCTGACTTTTAGGTGCAACGATTAGGTGCAACCACCCCGACTTTTAGGTGCAACCACCCCGACCCTTAGGTGCACCCACTCCGACCCTTAGGTGCAACCACCCCAACGATTAGGTGCACCCACCCCGGCCCTTAGGTGCAACCACCACGACTTTTAGGTGCACCCACCCTGACCCTTAGGTGCACCCACTCCGACCCTTAGGTGCAACCACCCCAACGATTAGGTGCACCCACCCCGACCCTTAGGTGCAACCACCCCGACTTTTAGGTGCACCCACCCTGACCCTTAGGTGCACCCACTCCGACCCTTAGGTGCAACCACCCCAACGATTAGGTGCACCCACCCCGACCCTTAGGTGCAACCACCCCGACTTTTAGGTGCAACCATCCCGACCCTTAGGTGCACCCACTCTGACCCTTAGGTGCAACCACCCCAACGATTAGGTGCACCCACCCCGACTTTTAGGTACAACCACCCCAACCCTTAGGTGAACCCACTCCGACCCTTAGGTGTAACCACCCCAACAATTAGGTGCACCCACCCGACCCTTAGGTGCAACCACCCCGACCCTTAGGTGCAACCACCCCGACTTTTAGGTACAACCACCGCGACCCTTAGGTGCACCCACTCCGACCCTTAGGTGCAACCACCCCAACGATTAGGTGCACCCACCAAGACCCTTAGGTGCAACCACCCCGACCCTTAGGTGCAACCACCCCGACTTTTAGGTGCAACCACCCCAACCCTTAGGTGCACCCACTCCGACCCTTAGGTGCAACCACCCCAACCCTTAGGTGCAACCACCCCAACCCTTAGGTGCAACCACCCCGACTTTTAGGTGCAACCACCCTGACCCTTAGGTGCACCCACTCCGACCATTAGGTGCAACCACCCCCACGATTAGGTGCACCCACCCCGACCCTTAGGTGCAACCACCCTGACTTTTAGGTGTAACCACCCCGACCCTTAGGTGCACCCACTCCGACCCTTAGGTGCAACCACCCCAACGATTAGGTGCACCCACTCCGACCCTTAGGTGCAACCACCCCAACGATTAGGTGCACCCACCCCGACCCTTAGGTGCACCCACTCCGACCCTTAGATGCAACCACCCCAACGATTAGGTGCACCCACTCCGACCCTTAGGTGCACCCACTCCGACCATTAGGTGCAACCACCCCCACGATTAGGTGCACCCACCCCGACTCTTAGGTGCAACCACCCTGACTTTTAGGTGTAACCACCCCGACCCTTAGGTGCACCCACTCCGACCCTTAGGTGCAACCACCCCAACGATTAGGTGCACCCACCCCGACCCTTAGGTGCAACCACCCCGACTTTTAGGTGCAACCACCCCGACCCTTAGGTGCACCCACTCCGACCCTTAGGTGCAACCACCCCAACGATTAGGTGCACCCACTCCAACCCTTAGGTGCACCCACTCCGACCCTTAGGTGCAACCACCCCAACGATTAGGTGCACCCACCCTGACTTTTAGGTGCAACCACCCCGACCCTTAGGTACACCCACTCCGACCCTTATGTACAACCACCCCAACGATTAGGTGCACCCACCCCGACTTTTAGGTGCAACCACCCCAAAACTTAGGTGCACCCACTCCGATTCTTAGGTGCAACCACCCTGACTTTTAGGTGCAACCACCCCGACCCTTAGGTGCACCCACTCCGACCCTTAGGTGCACCCACTCCGACCCTTAGGTGCAACCACCCCAACGATTAGGTGCACCCACCCCGACTTTTAGGTGCAACCACCCCGACCCTTAGGTGCACCCACTCCGACCCTTAGGTGCAACCACCCCAACGATTAGGTGCACCCACCCCGACTTTTAGGTGCAACCACCCCGAAACTTAGGTGCACCTACTCCGAGCCTTAGGTGCAACCACCCCAACGATAAGGTGCACCCACCCTGACCCTTAGGTGCAACCACCCCGACTTTTAGGTGCAATCACCCCGTCCCTTAGGTGCACACACTCCGACCCTTAGGTGCAACCACCCCAACGATTAGGTGCACCCACCCCGACCCTTAGTGCAACCACCCCGACTTTTAGGTACACCTACCCCGACTCTTAGGTGCACCCACTCCGACACTTAGGTGCAACCACCCCAACGATTAGGTGCACCCACCCCGACCCTTAGGTGCAACCACCCCGACTTTTAGGTGCACCCTCCCTGACCCTTAGGTGCACCCACTCCGACCCTTAGGTGCAACCACCCCAACGATTAGGTGCAACCACCCCGACCCTTAGGTGCAACCACCCCGACTTTTAGGTGCAACCATCCCGACCCTTAGGTGTACCCACTCCGACCCTTAGGTGCAACCACCCCAACGATTAGGTGCACCCACCCCGACCCTTAGGTGCAACTACCCCGACTTTTAGGTGCAACCACCCCGACCCTTAGGTGCACCCACTCTGACCCTTAGGTGCAACCACCCCAACGATTAGGTGCACCCACCCCGACTTTTAGGTGCAATCACCCCGACTTTTAGGTGCAATTACCCCGACCCTTAGGTGCACCCACTCCGACCCTTAGGTGCAACCACCCCAACCCTTAGGTGCAACCACCTTGACTTTTAGGTGCAACCACCCCGACCCTTAGGTGCACCCACTCCGACCCTTAGGTGCAACCACCCCAACGATTAGGTGCACCCACCCGAGCCTTAGGTGCAACTACACCGACCCTTAGGTGCAACCACCCCGACCCTTAGGTGCACCCACCCCAACTTTTAGGTGCAACCACCCCGACCCTTAGGTGCACCCACTCCGACCCTTAGGTGCAACCACCCCAACCCTTAGGTGCAACCACTTTGACTTTTAGGTGCAACCACCCCGACCCTTAGGTGCAACCACCCCAACGATTCGGTGCACCCACCCCGACCCTTAGGTGCAACCACCCCGACTTTTAGGTGCCACCCTCCCGACCCTTAGGTGCACCCACTCCGACCCTTAGGTGCAACCACCCCAACGATTAGGTGCACCCACCCGACCCTTAGGTGCAACCACCCCGACTTTTAGGTGCAACAACCCCGACCCTTAGGTGCACCCACTCTGACCCTTAGATGCAACCACCCCAACGATTAGGTGTACCCACCCCGACTTTTAGGTGCAATCACCCCGACTTTTAGGTGCAACCACCCCGACCCTTAGGTGCACCCACTCCGACCCTTAGGTGTAACCACCCCAACAATTAGGTGCACCCACCCGACCCTTAGGTGCAACCACCCCGACCCTTAGGTGCAACCACCCCGACTTTTAGGTGCAACCACCCCGACCCTTAGGTGCACCCACTCCGACCCTTAGGTGCAACCACCCCAACGATTAGGTGCACCCACCCGACATTTAGGTGCAACCACACCGACTTTTAGGTGCAACCACCCCGACCCTTAGGTGCACCCACTCCGACCCTTAGGTGCAACCACCCCAACGATTATGTGCACCCACCCCGACTTTTAGGTGCAACCACCCCGACCCTTAGGTGCACCCACTCCGACCCTTAGGTGCACCCACTCCGACCATTAGGTGCAACCACCCCCACGATTAGGTGCACCCACCCCGACCCTTAGGTGCAACCACCCTGACTTTTAGGTGCAACCACCCCGACCCTTAGGTGCACCCACTCCGACCCTTAGGTGCAACCACCCCAACGATTAGGTGCACCCACCCCGACCCTTAGGTGCAACCACCCCGACTTTTAGGTGCAACCACCCCGACCCTTAGGTGCACCCACTCCGACCCTTAGGTGTAACCACCCCAACGATTAGGTGCACCCACTCCGACCCTTAGGTGCACCCACTCCGACCCTTAGGTACACCCACTCCGACCCTTAGGTGCACCCACCCCGACTTTTAGGTGCAACCACCCCGACTTTTAGGTGCAACCACCCCAAAACTTAGGTGCACCCCTTTCCGATTCTTAGGTGCAACCACCCCAACGATTAGGTGCTACACCCCGACTTTTAGGTGCAACCACCCCGACCCTTAGGTGCACCCACTCCGACCCTTAGGTGCAACCACTCCAACGATTAGGTGCACCCACCCCGACTTTTAGGTGCAACCACCCCGAAACTTAGGTGCACCTACTCCGAGCCTTAGGTGCAACCACCCCAACGATAAGGTGCACCCACCCCGACCCTTAGGTGCAACCACTTCGACTTTTAGGTGCAACCACCCCGACCCTTAGGTGCACCCACTCCGACCCTTAGGTGCAACCACCCCAACGATTAGGTGCACCCACCCGACATTTAGGTGCAACCACCCCGACTTTTAGGTGCAACCACCCCGACCCTTAGGTGCACCCACTCCGACCCTTAGGTGCAACCACCCCAACGATTAGGTGCACCCACCCCGACCCTTAGGTTCAACCACCCCGACTTTTAGGTGCAACCACCCCGACCCTTAGGTGCACCCACTCCGACCCTTAGGTGCACCCACTCCAACCCTTAGGTGCAACCACCCCAACGATTAGGTGCACCCACCCCGACTTTTAGGTGCAACCACCCCGACCCTTAGTTGCACCCACTCCGACCCTTAGGTGCAACCACCCCAACGATTAGGTGCACCAACCCCGACCCTTAGGTGCACCCACTCCGACCCTTAGGTGCAACCTCCCCAACGATTAGGTGCACCCACCCCGACCCTTAGGTGCAACCACCCCGACTTTTAGGTGCAACCACCCGACCCTTAGGTGCACCCACTCCAACCCTTAGGTGCAACCACCCCAACGATTAGGTGCAACCACCCCGACTTTTAGGTGCAACCACCCCGACCCTTAGGTGCACCCACTTCGACCCTTAGGTGCAACCACCCCAACGATGAGGTGCACCCACCCCGACCCTTAGGTGCAACCACCCCGACTTTTAGGTGCACCCACCCTGACCCTTAGGTGCACCCACTCCGACCCTTAGGTGCAACCACCCCAACGATTAGGTGCACCCACCCGACCCTTAGGTGCAACAACCCCGACTTTTAGGTGCAACCATCCCGACCCTTAGGTGCACCCACTCCGACCCTTAGGTGCAACCACCCCAACGATTAGGTGCACCCACTCCGACCCTTAGGTGCAACCACCCCGACTTTTAGGTGCAACCACCCCGACCCTTAGGTGCACCCACTCTGACCCTTAGGTGCAACTACCCCAATGATTAGGTGCACCCACCCCGACTTTTAGGTGCAATCACCCCGACTTTTAGGTGCAACCACCCCGACCCTTAGGTGCACCCACTCCGACCCTTAGGTGTAACCACCCCAACAATTAGGTGCACCCACCCGACCCTTAGGTGCAACCACCCCGACCCTTAGGTGCAACCACCCCGACTTTTAGGTACAACCACCCCGACCCTTAGGTGCACCCACCCCGACCCTTAGGTGCAACCACCCCAACGATTAGGTGCACCCACCAAGACCCTTAGGTGCAACCACCCCGACCCTTTGGTGCAACCACCCTGACTTTTAGGTGCAACCACCCCGACCCTTAGGTGCACCCACTCCGACCCTTAGGTGCAACCACCCCAACCCTTAGGTGCAACCACCCCGACTTTTAGGTGCAACCACCCCGACCCTTAGGTGCACCCACTCCGACCCTTAGGTGCAACCACCCCCACGATTAGGTGCACCCACCCCGATTTTTAGGTGCAACCACCCTTACTTTTAGGTGCAACCACCCCAACCCTTAGGTGCACCCACTCCGACCCTTAGGTGCAACCACCCCAATGATTAGGTGCACCCACCCCGACCCTTAGGTGCAACCACCCCGACCCTTAGGTGCACCCACTCCGACCCTTAGGTGCAACCACCCCAATGATTAGGTGCACACACCCTGACCCTTAGGTGCACCCACTCCGACCCTTAGGTGCAACCACCCCAACGATTAGGTGCACCCACCCCGACTTTTAGGTGCAACCACCCCGACCCTTAGGTACGCCCACTCCGACCCTTAGGTACAACCACCCCAACGATTAGGTGCACCCACCCCGACTTTTAGGTGCAACCACCCCGACCCTTAGGTGCACCCACTCCGACCCTTAAGTGCAACCACCCCAACGATTAGGTGCACCCACCCCGACTTTTAGGTGCAACCACCCCGACCCTTAGGTGCACCCACTCTGACCCTTAGGTGCAACCACCCCAACGATTAATTGCACCCACCCCGACTTTTAGGTGCAACCACCCAGAAACTTAGGTGCACCCACTTCGAGCCTTAGGTGCAACCACCCCAATGATAAGGTGCACCCAACCCGACCCTTAGGTGCAACCACCCCAACTTTTAGGTGCAACCACCCCGACCCTTAGGTGCACACACTCCGACCCTTAGGTGCAACCACCCCAACGATTAGGTGCACCCACCCCGACCCTTAGTGCAACCACCCCGACTTTTAGGTGCACCCACCCCGACCCTTAGGTGCACCCACTCCGACCCTTAGGTGCAACCACCCCAACGATTAGGTGCACCCACCCCGACTTTTAGGTGCAACCACCCCGACTTTTAGGTGCAACCACCCCGACCCTTAGGTGCACCCACTCTGACCTTTAGGTGCAACCACCCCAACGATTAGGTGCACCCACCCCGACCCTTAGGTGCAACCACCCCGACTTTTAGGTGCAACCACCCCGACCCTTAGGTGCACCCACTCTGACCCTTAGGTGCAACCACCCCAAAGATTAGGTTACCCAGTTACTCCGCCCACTGCAGTTGTAAGCTACTGGTGGAGGCAAGAACACTTCACACAATTTCCCCAGAAATTGTAGCTTTTCTAGTTAATTTCTGTATCGCCCATTATCGTATGTATCAGTGGTCCTAATAGTCTGACATTTCCACTGTCCTGTCTTACTGGTCATTACCCTATCATACTGGTTATTATTCATCCTATCTTACTGGTCTCTGTCCTATCTTACTGCTTACCATCTCCCCTATCTTCCTGGATGCTGCTCTATCTTACTGGCCAATGTTCCCCCTATTTCACTGGTCACTGTCACTGGTCACACAAGCAATAGCAACCATGATAACACCAAGGTAAGGAGAGGCGATGATTAAGGCTACTTTCAAACTGGCATTTTGGCTTTCCGTTTGTGAGATCCGTTCATGGCTCTCACAAGCGGTCCAAAATTGATCAGTTTTGCCCTAATGCATTCTGAATGGAAAAGGATCCGATCAGAATGCATCAGTATGCCTCAGTTTGCTTTCGTTCCGTCTCCATTCCGCTTTGGTGTCCGTCTGACGAAACTGAGCCACAATGTAAGTCAATGGGGACAGATCCATTTCTATGACACAATCTGGCACAATAGAAAACGGATCCGTCCTCCATTGACTTTCAATGGTGTTCAAGACGGATCCGTCTTGGCTATGTTAAAGATACGGATGCAGACGGTTGTATTATCTGAACGGATCCATTGTGCAGATCCATGACGGATCCGCACCAAACGCGAGTGTGAAAGTAGCCTAATTATTATGTCCACTGATTTTGGTAGTCCACAGCACAAGGAGAGATGTATCATTCTTGTACACCAGAAAACTGATAAACAAAAGTTGCAAATTCTGTTTAAAATGTTTGTAAATGGTGTTTTACTGCCAGCCTCTTTATTTTTTGAAAGGGGTGGGCTTGGACATCAGCCCCAGAAGATTTACTTAACGGCCTCAGGACCGCCGTACGCAGGATTGCGTCCTGGCGGTGGCCATGCTATTCTGGGTGGACGCATATACGCGTCCTCTCGCGAGAGGCGAGATTTCCTGTGAACGCGCGCACACAGGCGCGCGCATTCACAGGATTGGAAGGTAAGCGAGTGGATCTCCTGCCTGCCAGTGGCGATCGTTCGCTGGCAGGCTGGAGATGCATTTTTTTTAACCCCTAACAGGTATTTTAGATGCTGTTTTGATAACAGCGTCTAATATACCTGCTACCTGGTCCTCTGGTGGTCCCCTTTGCTTTGATCGACTACCAGAGGACACAGGCAGCTCAGTAATAAGTAGCACCAAACACCACTACACTACACCCCCCCTGTCACTTATTAACCCCTTATTAACCCCTGATCACCCCATATAGACTCCCTGATCACCCCCCTGTCATTGATCACCCCCTTGTAAGGCTCCATTCAGACGTTCGTTTGTTTTTTTACGGATCCACTGATACATGGATCGGATCCGCAAAACACATACGGACGTCTGAATGGAGCCTTACAGGGGGGTGATCAATGATGGGGGTGATCACCCCATATAGACTCCCTGATCACCCCCCTGTCATTGATCACCCCCCTGTCATTGATGACCCCCCTGTAAGGCTCCATTCAGACGTCCGTATGTTTTTTACGGATCCACGGATACATGGATCGGATCCGCAAAACACATACAGACGTCTGACTGGAGCCTTACAGGGGGGTGATCACCCCATATAGACTCCCTTATCCCCCCCCCGTCATTGATCACCCCCCTGTCATTGATCACCCCCCTGTAAGGATCCATTCAGACGTCCGTATGTTTTTTACGGATCCACGGATACATGGATCGGATCCGCAAAACACATACGGACATCTGAATGGAGCCTTACAGGGGGGTGATCACCCCATATAGACTCCCTGATCACCCCCCTGTCATTGATCACCCCCCTGTAAGGCTCCATTCAGACGTCCGTATGTTTTTTACGGATCCACGGATACATGGATCGGATCCGAAAAACACATACGGGCATCTGAATGGAGCCTTACAGTGGGGTGATCAATGACAGGGGGGTGATCACCCCATATAGACTCCCTGATCACCCCCCTGTCATTGATCACCCCCCTGTAAGGCTCCATTCAGACGTCCGTATGTTTTTTACGGATCCACGGATACATGGATCGGATCCGCAAAACACATACGGACATCTGAATGGACCCTTACAAGGGGGTGATCAATGACAGGGGGGTGATCACCCCATATAGACTCCCTGATCACCTCCCTGTCATTGATCACCCCCCTGTCATTGATCACCCCCCTGTAAGGATCCATTCAGACGTCCGTATGTTTTTTACGGATCCACGGATACATGGATCGGATCCGCAAAACACATACGGACATCTGAATGGAGCCTTACAGGGGGGTGATCAATGACAGGGGGGTGATCACCCCATATAGACTCCCTGATCACCCCCCTGTCATTGATCACTCCCCTGTAAGGCTTCATTCAGATGTCTGTATGTTTTTTACAGATTCACGGATACATGGATCGGATCCGCAAAACACATACGGACGTCTGAATGGAGCCTTACAGGGGGTGATCAATGACAGGGGGGTGATAACCCCATATACACTCCCTGATCACCCCCCTCTCATTGATCACCCCCCTGTAAGGCTCCATTCAGACATTTTTTTGGCCCAAGTTAGCGGAAATTATTATTTCTTTTTTTTCTTACAAAGTCTCATATTCCACTAACTTGTGTCAAAAAATAAAATCTCACATGAACTCACCATACCCCTCACGGAATCCAAATGCGTAAAATTTTTTAGACATTTATATTCCAGACTACTTCTCACGCTTTAGGGCCCCTAAAATGCCAGGGCAGTATAAATACCCCACATGTGACCCCATTTTGGAAAGTAGACACCCCAAGGTATTCGCTGAGGGGCATATTGAGTCCATGAAAGATTGAAATTTTTGTCCCAAGTTAGCGGAAAGGGAGACTTTGTGAGAAAAAACTAAAAAAAATCAATTTCCGCTAACTTGTGGCAAAAATAAATAAATTCTATGAACTCGCCATGCCCCTCATTGAATACCTTGGGGTGTCTTCTTTCCAAAATGGGGTCACATGTGGGGTATTTATACTGCCCTGGCATTTTAGGGGCCCTAAAGCGTGAGAAGAAGTCTGGGATCCAAATGTCTAAAAATGCCCTTCTAAAAGGAATGTGGGCCCCTTTGCGCATCTAGGCTGCAAAAAAGTGTCACACATCTGGTATCGCCGTACTCAGGAGAAGTTGGGGAATGTGTTTTGGGGTGTCATTTTACATATACCCATGCTGGGTGAGATAAATATCTTGGTCAAATGCCAACTTTGTATAAAAAAATGGGAAAAGTTGTCTTTTGCCAAGATATTTCTCTCACCCAGCATGGGTATATGTAAAATGACACCCCAAAACACATTGCCCAACTTCTCCTGAGTACGGCAATACCAGATGTGTGACACTTTTTTGCAGCCTAGGTGGGCAAAGGGGCCCACATTCCAAAGAGCACCTTTCGGATTTCACCGGCCATTTTTTACAGATTTTGATTTCAAACTACTTTGCACGCATTTGGGCCCCTAAAATGCCAGGGCAGTATAACTACCCCACAAGTGACCCCATTTTGGAAAGAAGACACCCCAAGGTATTTCGTGATGGGCATAGTGAGTTCATGGAAGTTTTTTTTTTTTCACAAGTTAGTGGATTATGAGACTTTGTAAGAAAAAAATAAAAAGAAAAAAATCATTATTTTCCGCCAACTTGTGACAAAAAATATAAAGTTCTATGAACTCACTATGCCCATCAGTGAATACCTTAGGGTGTCTACTTTCTGAAATGTGGTCATTTGTGGGGTGTTTGTACTGTCTGGCCATTGTAGAACCTTTAGGAAAGTTTGTAAACGCTATAACTTTTACCCAAACCATTTTTTTTTTTACCCAAACTTTTTTTTTATCAAAGACATGTAGAACAATAAATTTAGAGAAAAATTTATATATGGATGTCGTTTTTTTTTGCAAAATTTTACAACTGAAAGTGAAAATACCACCAAATGAAAGCTCTATTAGTGAGAAGAAAAGGAGGTAAAATTCATTTGGGTGGTAAGTTGCATGACCGAGCAATAAATGGTGAAAGTAGTGTAGTGCAGGAGTGTAAAAAGTGGTCTGGTCATTAAGGGTGTTTAAGCTAGGGGGGCTGAAGTGGTTAATGTATGCCAGTTTTCTGCTGTAAATAATGACCAAAATCTATGGCAGCTGTGAGCTGGCCAAGAATTAATTCAGGGCGCATAGACTGTCAGAGGATGCACTTAATTTTTAACCAGGCATGAACTTCATGATAAATTAAATGCACCCCGCTGCTCTTGATAAATTTCCCCTGAGATGTTTGGTGAGTGGAAATCAACTCCAAACATGTTCTGACAGTTGCTGGCTATTATGGGATGATGGGAGTTGTATTTCTACAGCAGCACTTGCTGAGCCAGAGGTTGGAGACCTTTGTTCTAAAAGTTAAAATAATTTCTTGCATCAATCGTTATCAGGGTTTTGGTTTATTTCTAGTTTACATCAAATTTTATATTTCTCCTCTATTGCCTCCACAATTGCCTGAAAATGATTTATACGTTGTATTCTTCCTTGCAGGTGTGCACACGTCCATTTTGAAGGAAGGATGACATCACAGCTACAGAGTTGACCGTCTGATAGCCTAGCTCGACTGCCCACCTCTCCTGAAGATGCCTCAGTCAAGTGGAGGACATCATCTCTGAAAGAGGGTCCCACAGATGCACCCTAGCAGTTTGAGCACCACTTCTACAAGAGTCCATGCCCTGAGTGATTTCACTGGGGAAAAACTCCAAGGAGGTACTTGTGTTGGGATGCACCTCTGGCTGACTATCATCATTCTATAAGATAATGATGTAGGTGTGTGCTGTCAATAACCCCATACAGATTTGTGAATGTTTAGATGAAATGGCTACTATCAGACAACTAGGAATGGATGTCTAAAATCCCATGATCTATGCAGCTTATCTGGATACTTCTTGCAGTACGGGAAGTCTAGGTGGCCATTTATGGACAGGTAGGAAAGATAGTTAGCTAACAAATGAGAAATGCATATATGAGTGATAATGTAATGATCAAAAGAGGAGAAAATGCGGCAGGAAAGAATTAACTCTGATTTCTTGTATCAATCATTATCAGAGTTTTGGCTCATGTCTGGTTTCTTTCCACTTTCCTGCTTCTCCTCTATTGATATAACATTCAATTATTGACTGGAAATGATTAATATGTTATATTCCTAGTTGAGGGCGTGGATATGTCCATTTTGTAAAAAGGATGACATCACAGCTACAGAGTTGACCGTCTGATAGCCCAGCTCGACTGCCCACCTCTCCTGAAGACCCCTCAGCGTTTTGAGAGTTGGGTGGAGGACATCATCTCTGAAAGAGGGTCCCACAGATGCACCCTAGCAGTTTGAGCACCACTCTTACAAGAAGAGTCAATGCCCTAAAAGCGTGATTTCACCGGGGATTACTCCAGGGTGGTCCTTGTGTTGGGATGCACCTCTGGCTTGCTGTCGTCATCCTTTTAGGTAGATAATGAAGTGAGTGCTGTCAATAACCTCTTAAAGAAGCGGAATGTTCAGATTAAATGGCTTCTATGAGGTGGTCAGGAAGGGATATCTAACATCCCATGATGTATACAGCTTACCTAAATACTTCATGCAGTACATGCAGTTTAAGGGGCCTTTTTTAGACAGCTAGGACAGATAGTTAGCTAACAAATCAATGAGAAATGCATATATGAGTGATAATGTAATGATCAAAAGAGGAGAAAATGTGAAAGGAAAGAAGTAACTCTGATTTCTTGTATCAATCATTATCAGGGTTTTGTTTCATGTCTGGTTTCTTCCCACTTTCCTACTTCTCCTCTATTAATATAACATTCAATTATTTACTGGAAATGATTAATATGTTATATTCCTAGTTGAGGGCGTGGATATGTCCATTTTGTAGGAAGGATGACATCACAGCTACAGAGTTGACCGTCTGATAGCCCAGCTCGACTGCCCACCTCTCCTGAAGACCCCTCAGTGTTTTGAGAGTTGGGTGGAGGACATCATCTCTGAAAGAGGGTCCCACAGATGCACCCTAGCAGTTTGAGCACCACTCTTACAAGAAGAGTCAATGCCCTAAAAGCGTGATTTCACCGGGGATTACTCCAGGGTGGTCCTTGTGTTGGGATGCACCTCTGGCTGGCTGTCGTCATCCTTTTAGCTAGATAATGAAGTGAGTGCTGTCAATAACCTCATAAAGAAGCGGAATGTTCAGATGAAATGGCTTCTATGAGGTGGTCAGGAAGGGATATCTTACATCCGATGATGTATACAGCTTACCTAAATACTTCATGCAGTACATGCAGTTTAAGGGGCCTTTTTTAGACAGCTAGGACAGATAGTTAGCTAACAAATCAATGAGAAATGCATATATGAGTAATAATGTAATGATCAAAAGAGGAGAAAATGTGAAAGGAAAGAAATAACTCTGATTTCTTGTATCAATCATTATCAGGGTTTTGGCTCATGTCTGGTTTCTTTCCACTTTCCTGCTTCTCTTCTATTGATATAACATTCAATAATTACCTGGAAATGATTAATATGTTATATTCCTAGTTAAGGGCGTGGACATGTCCATTTTGTAGGAAGGATGACATCACAGCTACAGAGTTGACCGTCTGATAGCCCAGCTCGACTGCCCACCTCTCCTGAAGACCCCTCAGCGTTTTGAGAGTTGGGTGGAGGACATCATCTCTGAAAGAGGGTCCCACAGATGCACCCTAGCAGTTTGAGCACCACTCTTACAAGAAGAGTCAATGCCCTAAAAGCGTGATTTCACCGGGGATTACTCCAGGGTGGTCCTTGTGTTGGGATGCACCTCTGGCTGGCTGTCGTCATCCTTTTAGGTAGATAATGAAGTGTGTGTAGTCAATAACCCCATAAAGAAGCGGAATGTTCATATGAAATGGCGTCTATGAGGTGGTCAGGAAGGGATATCTAACATCCCATGATGTATACAGCTTACCTAAATACTTCATGCAGTTTATGCAGTTTAAGGGGCCTTTTTTAGACAGCTAGGACAGATAGTTAGCAAACAAATCAATGAGAAATGCATATATGAGTAATAATGTAATGATCAAAAGAGGAGAAAATGTGAAAGGAAAGAAGTAACTCTGATTTCTTGTATCAATCATTATCAGGGTTTTGGTTCATGTCTGGTTTCTTTACACTTTCCTGCTTCTCCTCTATTGATATAACATTCAATTATTTACTGGAAATGATTAATATGTTATATTCCTAGTTGAGGGCGTGGATATGTCCATTGTGTAGGAAGGATGACATCACAGCTACAGAGTTGACCGTCTGATAGCCCAGCTCGACTGCCCACCTCTCCTGAAGACCCCTCAGTGTTTTGAGAGTTGGGTGGAGGACATCATCTCTGAAAGAGGGTCCCACAGATGCACCCTAGCAGTTTGAGCACCACTCTTACAAGAAGAGTCAATGCCCTAAAAGCGTGATTTCACCGGGGATTACTCCAGGGTGGTCCTTGTGTTGGGATGCACCTCTGGCTGGCTGTCGTCATCCTTTTAGGTAGATAATGAAGTGAGTGCTGTCAATAACCTCATAAAGAAGCGGAATGTTCAGATGAAATGGCTTATATGAGGTGGTCAGGAAGGGATATCTTACATCCCATGATGTATACAGCTTACCTAAATACTTCATGCAGTACATGCAGTTTAAGGGGCCTTTTTTAGACAGCTAGGACAGATAGTTAGCTAACAAATCAATGAGAAATGCATATATGAGTAATAATGTAATGATCAAAAGAGGAGAAAATGTGAAAGGAAAGAAATAACTCTGATTTCTTGTATCAATCATTATCAGGGTTTTGGCTCATGTCTGGTTTCTTTCCACTTTCCTGCTTCTCTTCTATTGATATAACATTCAATAATTACCTGGAAATGATTAATATGTTATATTCCTAGTTAAGGGCGTGGACATGTCCATTTTGTAGGAAGGATGACATCACAGCTACAGAGTTGACCGTCTGATAGCCCAGCTCGACTGCCCACCTCTCCTGAAGACCCCTCAGCGTTTTGAGAGTTGGGTGGAGGACATCATCTCTGAAAGAGGGTCCCACAGATGCACCCTAGCAGTTTGAGCACCACTCTTACAAGAAGAGTCAATGCCCTAAAAGCGTGATTTCACCGGGGATTACTCCAGGGTGGTCCTTGTGTTGGGATGCACCTCTGGCTGGCTGTCGTCATCCTTTTAGGTAGATAATGAAGTGTGTGTAGTCAATAACCCCATAAAGAAGCGGAATGTTCATATGAAATGGCGTCTATGAGGTGGTCAGGAAGGGATATCTAACATCCCATGATGTATACAGCTTACCTAAATACTTCATGCAGTTTATGCAGTTTAAGGGGCCTTTTTTAGACAGCTAGGACAGATAGTTAGCAAACAAATCAATGAGAAATGCATATATGAGTAATAATGTAATGATCAAAAGAGGAGAAAATGTGAAAGGAAAGAAGTAACTCTGATTTCTTGTATCAATCATTATCAGGGTTTTGGTTCATGTCTGGTTTCTTTCCACTTTCCTGCTTCTCCTCTATTGATATAACATTCAATTATTTACTGGAAATGATTAATATGTTATATTCCTAGTTGAGGGCGTGGATATGTCCATTTTGTAGGAAGGATGACATCACAGCTACAGAGTTGACCGTCTGATAGCCCAGCTCGACTGCCCACCTCTCCTGAAGACCCCTCAGCGTTTTGAGAGTTGGGTGGAGGACATCATCTCTGAAAGAGGGTCCCACAGATGCACCCTAGCAGTTTGAGCACCACTCTTACAAGAAGAGTCAATGCCCTAAAAGCGTGATTTCACCGGGGATTACTCCAGGGTGGTCCTTGTGTTGGGATGCACCTCTGGCTGGCTGTCGTCATCCTTTTAGGTAGATAATGAAGTGAGTGCTGTCAATAACCTCATAAAGAAGCGGAATGTTCAGATGAAATGGCTTCTATGAGGTGGTCAGGAAGGGATATCTAACATCCCATGATGTATACAGCTTACCTAAATACTTCATGCAGTACATGCAGTTTAAGGGGCCTTTTTTAGACAGCTAGGACAGATAGTTAGCTAACAAATCAATGAGAAATGCATATATGAGTAATAATGTAATGATCAAAAGAGGAGAAAATGTGAAAGGAAAGAAATAACTCTGATTTCTTGTATCAATCATTATCAGGGTTTTGGCTCATGTCTGGTTTCTTTCCACTTTCCTGCTTCTCTTCTATTGATATAACATTCAATAATTACCTGAAATGATTAATATTTTATATTCCTAGTTAAGGACGTGGACATGTCCATTTTGTAGGAAGGATGACATCACAGCTACAGAGTTGACCGTCTGATAGCCCAGCTCGACTGCCCACCTCTCCTGAAGACCCCTCAGCGTTTTGAGAGTTGGGTGGAGGACATCATCTCTGAAAGAGGGTCCCACAGATGCACCCTAGCAGTTTGAGCACCACTCTTACAAGAAGAGTCAATGCCCTAAAAGCGTGATTTCACCGGGGATTACTCCAGGGTGGTCCTTGTGTTGGGATGCACCTCTGGCTGGCTGTCGTCATCCTTTTAGGTAGATAATGAAGTGAGTGCTGTCAATAACCTCATAAAGAAGCTGAATGTTCAGATGAAATGGCTTCTATGAGGTGGTCAGGAAGGGATATCTAACATCCCATGATGTATACAGCTTACCTAAATACTTCATGCAGTACATGCAGTTTAAGGGGCCTTTTTTAGACAGCTAGGACAGATAGTTAGCTAACAAATCAATGAGAAATGCATATATGAGTAATAATGTAATGATCAAAAGAGGAGAAAATGTGAAAGGAAAGAAATAACTCTGATTTCTTGCATCAATCATTATCAGGGTTTTGGCTCATGTCTGGTTTCTTTCCACTTTCCTGCTTCTCTTCTATTGATATAACATTCAATAATTACCTGGAATTGATTAATATGTTATATTCCTAGTTAAGGGCGTGAACATGTCCATTTTGTAGGAAGGATGACATCACAGCTACAGAGTTGACTGTCTGATAGCCCAGCTCGACTGCCCACCTCTCCTGAAGACCCCTCAGCGTTTTGAGAGTTGGGTGGAGGACATCATCTCTGAAAGAGGGTCCCACAGATGCACCCTAGCAGTTTGAGCACCACTCTTACAAGAAGAGTCAATGCCCTAAAAGCGTGATTTCACCGGGGATTACTCCAGGGTGGTCCTTGTGTTGGGATGCACCTCTGGCTGGCTGTCGTCATCCTTTTAGGTAGATAATGAAGTGAGTGCAGTCAATAACCCCATAAAGAAGCTGAATGTTCAGATGACATGGCTTTTATGACGTGGTCAGGAAGGGATATCTAAGAGCCCATGATGTATACAGCTTACCTAAATACTTCATGCAGTACATGCAGTTTAAGGGGCCTTTTCTAGACAGCTAGGACAGATAGTTTGCTAACAAATCAATGAGAAATGCATATATGAGTAATAATGTAATGATCAAAAGAGGAGAAAATGTGAAAGGAAAGAAATAACTATGATTTCTTGTATCAATCATTATCAGGGTTTTGGCTAATGTCTGGTTTCTTTCCACTTTCCTGCTTCTCTTCTATTGATATAACATTCAATAATTGCCTGGAAATGATTAATATGTTATATTCCTAGTTAAGGGCGTGGACATGTCCATTTTGTAGGAAGGATGACATCACAGCTACAGAGTTGACCGTCTGATAGCCCAGCTCGACTGCCCACCTCTCCTGAAGACCCCTCAGCGTTTTGAGAGTTGGGTGGAGGACATCATCTCTGAAAGAGGGTCCCACAGATGCACCCTAGCAGTTTGAGCACCACTCTTACAAGAAGAGTCAATGCCCTAAAAGCGTGATTTCACCGGGGATTACTCCAGGGTGGTCCTTGTGTTGGGATGCACCTCTGGCTGGCTGTCGTCATCCTTTTAGGTAGATAATGAAGTGAGTGCTGTCAATAACCTCTTAAAAAAGCGGAATGTTCAGATTAAATGGCTTCTATGAGGTGGTCAGGAAGGGATATCTAACATCCCATGATGTATACAGCTTACCTAAATACTTCATGCAGTACATGCAGTTTAAGGGGCCTTTTTTAGACAGCTAGGACAGATAGTTAGCTAACAAATCAATGAGAAATGCATATATGAGTGATAATGTAATGATCAAAAGAGGAGAAAATGTGAAAGGAAAGAAGTAACTCTGATTTCTTGTATCAATCATTATCAGGGTTTTGTTTCATGTCTGGTTTCTTCCCACTTTCCTGCTTCTCCTCTATTGATATAACATTCAATTATTTACTGGAAATGATTAATATGTTATATTCCTAGTTGAGGGCGTGGATATGTCCATTTTGTAGGAAGGATGACATCACAGCTACAGAGTTGACCGTCTGATAGCCCAGCTCGACTGCCCACCTCTCCTGAAGACCCCTCAGTGTTTTGAGAGTTGGGTGGAGGACATCATCTCTGAAAGAGGGTCCCACAGATGCACCCTAGCAGTTTGAGCACCACTCTTACAAGAAGAGTCAATGCCCTAAAAGCGTGATTTCACCGGGGATTACTCCAGGGTGGTCCTTGTGTTGGGATGCACCTCTGGCTGGCTGTCGTCATCCTTTTAGGTAGATAATGAAGTGAGTGCTGTCAATAACCTCATAAAGAAGCGGAATGTTCAGATGAAATGGCTTCTATGAGGTGGTCAGGAAGGGATATCTTACATCCCATGATGTATACAGCTTACCTAAATACTTCATGCAGTACATGCAGTTTAAGGGGCCTTTTTTAGACAGCTAGGACAGATAGTTAGCTAACAAATCAATGAGAAATGCATATATGAGTAATAATGTAATGATCAAAAGAGGAGAAAATGTGAAAGGAAAGAAATAACTCTGATTTCTTGTATCAATCATTATCAGGGTTTTGGCTCATGTCTGGTTTCTTTCCACTTTCCTGCTTCTCTTCTATTGATATAACATTCAATAATTACCTGGAAATGATTAATATGTTATATTCCTAGTTAAGGGCGTGGACATGTCCATTTTGTAGGAAGGATGACATCACAGCTACAGAGTTGACCGTCTGATAGCCCAGCTCGACTGCCCACCTCTCCTGAAGACCCCTCAGCGTTTTGAGAGTTGGGTGGAGGACATCATCTCTGAAAGAGGGTCCCACAGATGCACCCTAGCAGTTTGAGCACCACTCTTACAAGAAGAGTCAATGCCCTAAAAGCGTGATTTCACCGGGGATTACTCCAGGGTGGTCCTTGTGTTGGGATGCAACTCTGGCTGGCTGTCGTCATCCTTTTAGGTAGATAATGAAGTGTGTGTAGTCAATAACCCCATAAAGAAGCGGAATGTTCATATGAAATGGCGTCTATGAGGTGGTCAGGAAGGGATATCTAACATCCCATGATGTATACAGCTTACCTAAATACTTCATGCAGTACATGCAGTTTAAGGGGCCTTTTTTAGACAGCTAGGACAGATAGTTAGCAAACAAATCAATGAGAAATGCATATATGAGTAATAATGTAATGATCAAAAGAGGAGAAAATGTGAAAGGAAAGAAGTAACTCTGATTTCTTGTATCAATCATTATCAGGGTTTTGGTTAATGTCTGGTTTCTTTCCACTTTCCTGCTTCTCCTCTATTGATATAACATTCAATTATTTACTGGAAATGATTAATATGTTATATTCCTAGTTGAGGGTGTGGATATGTCCATTTTGTAGGAAGGATGACATCACAGCTACAGAGTTGACCGTCTGATAGCCCAGCTCGACTGCCCACCTCTCTTGAAGACCCCTCAGCGTTTTGAGAGTTGGGTGGAGGACATCATCTCTGAAAGAGGGTCCCACAGATGCACCCTAGCAGTTTGAGCACCACTCTTACAAGAAGAGTCAATGCCCTAAAAGCGTGATTTCACCGGGGATTACTCCAGGGTGGTCCTTGTGTTGGGATGCACCTCTGGCTGGCTGTCGTCATCCTTTTAGGTAGATAATGAAGTGAGTGCTGTCAATAACCTCATAAAGAAGCGGAATGTTCAGATGAAATGGCTTCTATGAGGTGGTCAGGAAGGGATATCTAACATCCCATGATGTATACAGCTTACCTAAATACTTCATGCAGTACATGCAGTTTAAGGGGCCTTTTTTAGACAGCTAGGACAGATAGTTAGCTAACAAATCAATGAGAAATGCATATATGAGTAATAATGTAATGATCAAAAGAGGAGAAAATGTGAAAGGAAAGAAATAACTCTGATTTCTTGTATCAATCATTATCAGGGTTTTGGCTCATGTCTGGTTTCTTTCCACTTTCCTGCTTCTCTTCTATTGATATAACATTCAATAATTACCTGAAATGATTAATATGTTATATTCCTAGTTAAGGACGTGGACATGTCCATTTTGTAGGAAGGATGACATCACAGCTACAGAGTTGACCGTCTGATAGCCCAGCTCGACTGCCCACCTCTCCTGAAGACCCCTCAGCGTTTTGAGAGTTGGGTGGAGGACATCATCTCTGAAAGAGGGTCCCACAGATGCACCCTAGCAGTTTGAGCACCACTCTTACAAGAAGAGTCAATGCCCTAAAAGCGTGATTTCACCGGGGATTACTCCAGGGTGGTCCTTGTGTTGGGATGCACCTCTGGCTGGCTGTCGTCATCCTTTTAGGTAGATAATGAAGTGAGTGCTGTCAATAACCTCATAAAGAAGCGGAATGTTCAGATGAAATGGCTTCTATAAGTTGGTCAGGAAGGGATATCTAACATCCCATGATGTATACAGCTTACCTAAATACTTCATGCAGTACATGCAGTTTAAGGGGCCTTTTTTAGACAGCTAGGACAGATAGTTAGCTAACAAATCAATGAGAAATGCATATATGAGTAATAATGTAATGATCAAAAGAGGAAAAAATGTGAAAGGAAAGAAATAACTCTGATTTCTTGTATCAATCATTATCAGGGTTTTGGCTCATGTCTGGTTTCTTTCCACTTTCCTGCTTCTCTTCTATTGATATAACATTCAATAATTACCTGGAAATGATTAATATGTTATATTCCTAGTTAGGGGCGTGGACATGTCCATTTTGTAGGAAGGATGACATCACAGCTACAGAGTTGACCGTCTGATAGCCCAGCTCGACTGCCCACCTCTCTTGAAGACCCCTCAGCGTTTTGAGAGTTGGGTGGAGGACATCATCTCTGAAAGAGGGTCCCACAGATGCACCCTAGCAGTTTGAGCACCACACTTACAAGAAGAGTCAATGCCCTAAAAGCGTGATTTCACCGGGGATTACTCCAGGGTGGTCCTTGTGTTGGGATGCACCTCTGGCTGGCTGTCGTCATCCTTTTAGGTAGATAATGAAGTGAGTGCTGTCAATAACCTCATAAAGAAGCGGAATGTTCAGATGAAATGGCTTCTATGAGGTGGTCAGGAAGGGATATCTAACATCCCATGATGTATACAGCTTACCTAAATACTTCATGCAGTACATGCAGTTTAAGGGGCCTTTTTTAGACAGCTAGGACAGATAGTTAGCTAACAAATCAATGAGAAATGCATATATGAGTAATAATGTAATGATCAAAAGAGGAGAAAATGTGAAAGGAAAGAAATAACTCTGATTTCTTGTATCAATCATTATCAGGGTTTTGGCTCATGTCTGGTTTCTTTCCACTTTCCTGCTTCTCTTCTATTGATATAACATTCAATAATTACCTGGAAATGATTAATATGTTATATTCCTAGTTAAGGGCGTGAACATGTCCATTTTGTAGGAAGGATGACATCACAGCTACAGAGTTGACCGTCTGATAGCCCAGCTCGACTGCCCACCTCTCCTGAAGACCCCTCAGCGTTTTGAGAGTTGGGTGGAGGACATCATCTCTGAAAGAGGGTCCCACAGATGCACCCTAGCAGTTTGAGCACCACTCTTACAAGAAGAGTCAATGCCCTAAAAGCGTGATTTCACCGGGGATTACTCCAGGGTGGTCCTTGTGTTGGGATGCACCTCTGGCTGGCTGTCGTCATCCTTTTAGGTAGATAATGAAGTGAGTGCTGTCAATAACCTCATAAAGAAGCGGAATGTTCAGATGAAATGGCTTCTATGAGGTGGTCAGGAAGGGATATCTAACATCCCATGATGTATACAGCTTACCTAAATACTTCATGCAGTACATGCAGTTTAAGGGGCCTTTTTTAGACAGCTAGGACAGATAGTTAGCTAACAAATCAATGAGAAATGCATATATGAGTAATAATGTAATGATCAAAAGAGGAGAAAATGTGAAAGGAAAGAAATAACTCTGATTTCTTGTATCAATCATTATCAGGGTTTTGGCTCATGTCTGGTTTCTTTCCACTTTCCTGCTTCTCTTCTATTGATATAACATTCAATAATTACCTGGAAATGATTAATATGTTATATTCCTAGTTAGGGGCGTGGACATGTCCATTTTGTAGGAAGGATGACATCACAGTTACAGAGTTGACCGTCTGATAGCCCAGCTCGACTGCCCACCTCTCCTGAAGACCCCTCAGCGTTTTGAGAGTTGGGTGGAGGACATCATCTCTGAAAGAGGGTCCCACAGATGCACCCTAGCAGTTTGAGCACCACTCTTACAAGAAGAGTCAATGCCCTAAAAGCGTGATTTCACCGGGGATTACTCCAGGGTGGTCCTTGTGTTGGGATGCACCTCTGGCTGGCTGTCGTCATCCTTTTAGGTAGATAATGAAGTGAGTGCAGTCAATAACCTCATAAAGAAGCGGAATGTTCAGATGACATGGCTTTTATGAGGTGGTCAGGAAGGGATATCTAAGAGCCCATGATGTATACAGCTTACCTAAATACTTCATGCAGTACATGCAGTTTAAGGGGCCTTTTTTAGACAGCTAGGACAGATAGTTAGCTAACAAATCAATGAGAAATGCATATATGAGTAATAATGTAATGATCAAAAGAGGAGAAAATGTGAAAGGTAAGAAATAACTCTGATTTCTTGTATCAATCATTATCAGGGTTTTGGCTCATGTCTGGTTTCTTTCCACTTTCCTGCTTCTCTTCTATTGATATAACATTCAATAATTACCTGAAATGATTAATATGTTATATTCCTAGTTAAGGACGTGGACATGTCCATTTTGTAGGAAGGATGACATCACAGCTACAGAGTTGACCGTCTGATAGCCCAGCTCGACTGCCCACCTCTCCTGAAGACCCCTCAGCGTTTTGAGAGTTGGGTGGAGGACATCATCTCTGAAAGAGGGTCCCACAGATGCACCCTAGCAGTTTGAGCACCACTCTTACAAGAAGAGTCAATGCCCTAAAAGCGTGATTTCACCGGGGATTACTCCAGGGTGGTCCTTGTGTTGGGATGCACCTCTGGCTGGCTGTCGTCATCCTTTTAGGTAGATAATGAAGTGAGTGCAGTCAATAACCCCATAAAGAAGCTGAATGTTCAGATGAAATGGCTTCTATGAGGTGGTCAGGAAGGGATATCTAACATCCCATGATGTATACAGCTTACCTAAATACTTCATGCAGTACATGCAGTTTAAGGGGCCTTTTTTAGACAGCTAGGACAGATAGTTAGCTAACAAATCAATGAGAAATGCATATATGAGTAATAATGTAATGATCAAAAGAGGAGAAAATGTGAAAGGATAGAAATAACTCTGATTTCTTGTATCAATCATTATCAGGGTTTTGGCTCATGTCTGGTTTCTTTCCACT
Organism: Bufo bufo; assembly: GCF_905171765.1. Classification (NCBI taxonomy): domain Eukaryota; kingdom Metazoa; phylum Chordata; class Amphibia; order Anura; family Bufonidae; genus Bufo; species Bufo bufo. The sequence goes on along the minus strand of NC_053392.1, from coordinate 496,323,931 downwards.
TTCCTGCTTCTCTTCTATTGATATAACATTCAATAATTACCTGGAAATGATTAATATGTTATATTCCTAGTTAAGGGCGTGGACATGTCCATTTTGTAGGAAGGATGACATCACAGCTACAGAGTTGACCGTCTGATAGCCCAGCTCGACTGCCCACCTCTCCTGAAGACCCCTCAGCGTTTTGAGAGTTGGGTGGAGGACATCATCTCTGAAAGAGGGTCCCACAGATGCACCCTAGCAGTTTGAGCACCACTCTTACAAGAAGAGTCAATGCCCTAAAAGCGTGATTTCACCGGGGATTACTCCAGGGTGGTCCTTGTGTTGGGATGCACCTCTGGCTGGCTGTCGTCATCCTTTTAGGTAGATAATGAAGTGAGTGCTGTCAATAACCTCATAAAGAAGCTGAATGTTCAGATGAAATGGCTTCTATGAGGTGGTCAGGAAGGGATATCTAACATCCCATGATGTATACAGCTTACCTAAATACTTCATGCAGTACATGCAGTTTAAGGGGCCTTTTTTAGACAGCTAGGACAGATAGTTAGCTAACAAATCAATGAGAAATGCATATATGAGTAATAATGTAATGATCAAAAGAGGAGAAAATGTGAAAGGATAGAAATAACTCTGATTTCTTGTATCAATCATTATCAGGGTTTTGGCTCATGTCTGGTTTCTTTCCACTTTCCTGCTTCTCTTCTATTGATATAACATTCAATAATTACCTGGAAATGATTAATATGTTATATTCCTAGTTAAGGGCGTGAACATGTCCATTTTGTAGGAAGGATGACATCACAGCTACAGAGTTAACCGTCTGATAGCCCAGCTCGACTGCCCACCTCTCCTGAAGACCCCTCAGCGTTTTGAGAGTTGGGTGGAGGACATCATCTCTGAAAGACGGGTCCCACAGATGCACCCTAGCAGTTTGAGCACCACTCTTACAAGAAGAGTCAATGCCCTAAAAGCGTGATTTCACCGGGGATTACTCCAGGGTGGTCCTTGTGTTGGGATGCACCTCTGGCTGGCTGTCGTCATCCTTTTAGGTAGATAATGAAGTGAGTGCAGTCAATAACCCCATAAAGAAGCTGAATGTTCAGATGACATGGCTTTTATGAGGTGGTCAGGAAGGGATATCTAAGAGCCCATGATGTATACAGCTTACCTAAATACTTCATGCAGTACATGCAGTTTAAGGGGCCTTTTTTAGACAGCTAGGACAGATAGTTAGCTAACAAATCAATGAGAAATGCATATATGAGTAATAATGTAATGATCAAAAGAGGAGAAAATGTGAAAGGAAAGAAATAACTCTGATTTCTTGTATCAATCATTATCAGGGTTTTGGCTCATGTCTGGTTTCTTTCCACTTTCCTGCTTCTCTTCTATTGATATAACATTCAATAATTACCTGGAAATGATTAATATGTTATATTCCTAGTTAAGGGCGTGAACATGTCCATTTTGTAGGAAGGATGACATCACAGCTACAGAGTTGACCGTCTGATAGCCCAGCTCGACTGCCCACCTCTCCTGAAGACCCCTCAGCGTTTTGAGAGTTGGGTGGAGGACATCATCTCTGAAAGAGGGTCCCACAGATGCACCCTAGCAGTTTGAGCACCACTCTTACAAGAAGAGTCAATGCCCTAAAAGCGTGATTTCACCGGGGATTACTCCAGGGTGGTCCTTGTGTTGGGATGCACCTCTGGCTGGCTGTCGTCATCCTTTTAGGTAGATAATGAAGTGAGTGCAGTCAATAACCCCATAAAGAAGCTGAATGTTCAGATGACATGGCTTTTATGAGGTGGTCAGGAAGGGATATCTAAGAGCCCATGATGTATACAGCTTACCTAAATACTTCATGCAGTACATGCAGTTTAAGGGGCCTTTTCTAGACAGCTAGGACAGATAGTTTGCTAACAAATCAATGAGAAATGCATATATGAGTAATAATGTAATGATCAAAAGAGGAGAAAATGTGAAAGGAAAGAAATAACTATGATTTCTTGTATCAATCATTATCAGGGTTTTGGCTAATGTCTGGTTTCTTTCCACTTTCCTGCTTCTCTTCTATTGATATAACATTCAATAATTGCCTGGAAATGATTAATATGTTATATTCCTAGTTAAGGGCGTGGACATGTCCATTTTGTAGGAAGGATGACATCACAGCTACAGAGTTGACCGTCTGATAGCCCAGCTCGACTGCCCACCTCTCCTGAAGACCCCTCAGCGTTTTGAGAGTTGGGTGGAGGACATCATCTCTGAAAGAGGGTCCCACAGATGCACCCTAGCAGTTTGAGCACCACTCTTACAAGAAGAGTCAATGCCCTAAAAGCGTGATTTCACCGGGGATTACTCCAGGGTGGTCCTTGTGTTGGGATGCACCTCTGGCTGGCTGTCGTCATCCTTTTAGGTAGATAATGAAGTGAGTGCTGTCAATAACCTCATAAAGAAGCGGAATGTTCAGATTAAATGGCTTCTATGAGGTGGTCAGGAAGGGATATCTAACATCCCATGATGTATACAGCTTACCTAAATACTTCATGCAGTACATGCAGTTTAAGGGGCCTTTTTTAGACAGCTAGGACAGATAGTTAGCTAACAAATCAATGAGAAATGCATATATGAGTAATAATGTAATGATCAAAAGAGGAGAAAATGTGAAAGGATAGAAATAACTCTGATTTCTTGTATCAATCATTATCAGGGTTTTGGCTCATGTCTGGTTTCTTTCCACTTTCCTGCTTCTCTTCTATTGATATAACATTCAATAATTACCTGGAAATGATTAATATGTTATATTCCTAGTTAAGGGCGTGAACATGTCCATTTTGTAGGAAGGATGACATCACAGCTACAGAGTTGACCGTCTGATAGCCCAGCTCGACTGCCCACCTCTCCTGAAGACCCCTCAGCGTTTTGAGAGTTGGGTGGAGGACATCATCTCTGAAAGAGGGTCCCACAGATGCACCCTAGCAGTTTGAGCACCACTCTTACAAGAAGAGTCAATGCCCTAAAAGCGTGATTTCACCGGGGATTACTCCAGGGTGGTCCTTGTGTTGGGATGCACCTCTGGCTGGCTGTCGTCATCCTTTTAGGTAGATAATGAAGTGAGTGCAGTCAATAACCCCATAAAGAAGCTGAATGTTCAGATGAAATGGCTTCTATGAGGTGGTCAGGAAAGGATTTCTAAGAGCCCATGATGTATACAGCTTACCTAAATACTTCATGCAGTACATGCAGTTTAAGGGGCCTTTTTTAGACAGCTAGGACAGATAGTTTGCTAACAAATCAATGAGAAATGCATATATGAGTAATAATGTAATGATCAAAAGAGGAGAAAATGTGAAAGGAAAGAAATAACTCTGATTTCTTGCATCAATCATTATCAGGGTTTTGGCTCATGTCTGGTTTCTTGCCACTTTCCTGCTTCTCTTCTATTGATATAACATTCAATAATTACCTGGAAATGATTAATATGTTATATTCCTAGTTAAGGGCGTGAACATGTCCATTTTGTAGGAAGGATGACATCACAGCTACAGAGTTGACCGTCTGATAGCCCAGCTCGACTGCCCACCTCTCCTGAAGACCCCTCAGCGTTTTGAGAGTTGGGTGGAGGACATCATCTCTGAAAGAGGGTCCCACAGATGCACCCTAGCAGTTTGAGCACCACTCTTACAAGAAGAGTCAATGCCCTAAAAGCGTGATTTCACCGGGGATTACTCCAGGGTGGTCCTTGTGTTGGGATGCACCTCTGGCTGGCTGTCGTCATCCTTTTAGGTAGATAATGAAGTGAGTGCAGTCAATAACCCCATAAAGAAGCTGAATGTTCAGATGACATGGCTTCTATGAGGTGGTCAGGAAGGGATATCTAAGAGCCCATGATGTATACAGCTTACCTAAATACTTCATGCAGTACATGCAGTTTAAGGGGCCTTTTTTAGACAGCTAGGACAGATAGTTTGCTAACAAATCAATGAGAAATGCATATATGAGTAATAATGTAATGATCAAAAGAGGAGAAAATGTGAAAGGAAAGAAATAACTATGATTTCTTGTATCAATCATTATCAGGGTTTTGGCTAATGTCTGGTTTCTTTCCACTTTCCTGCTTCTCTTCTATTGATATAACATTCAATAATTACCTGGAAATGATTAATATGTTATATTCCTAGTTAGGGGCGTGGACATGTCCATTTTGTAGGAAGGATGACATCACAGTTACAGAGTTGACCGTCTGATAGCCCAGCTCGACTGCCCACCTCTCCTGAAGACCCCTCAGCGTTTTGAGAGTTGGGTGGAGGACATCATCTCTGAAAGAGGGTCCCACAGATGCACCCTAGCAGTTTGAGCACCACTCTTACAAGAAGAGTCAATGCCCTAAAAGCGTGATTTCACCGGGGATTACTCCAGGGTGGTCCTTGTGTTGGGATGCACCTCTGGCTGGCTGTCGTCATCCTTTTAGGTAGATAATGAAGTGAGTGCTGTCAATAACCTCATAAAGAAGCGGAATGTTCAGATGAAATGGCTTCTATGAGGTGGTCAGGAAGGGATATCTAACATCCCATGATGTATACAGCTTACCTAAATACTTCATGCAGTACATGCAGTTTAAGGGGCCTTTTTTAGACAGCTAGGACAGATAGTTAGCTAACAAATCAATGAGAAATGCATATATGAGTAATAATGTAATGATCAAAAGAGGAGAAAATGTGAAAGGAAAGAAGTAACTCTGATTTCTTGTATCAATCATTATCAGGGTTTTGGCTCATGTCTGGTTTCTTTCCACTTTCCTGCTTCTCTTCTATTGATATAACATTCAATAATTACCTGGAAATGATTAATATGTTATATTCCTAGTTAAGGGCGTGGAACATGTCCATTTTGTAGGAAGGATGACATCACAGCTACAGAGTTGACCGTCTGATAGCCCAGCTCGACTGCCCACCTCTCCTGAAGACCCCTCAGCGTTTTGAGAGTTGGGTGGAGGACATCATCTCTGAAAGAGGGTCCCACAGATGCACCCTAGCAGTTTGAGCACCACTCTTACAAGAAGAGTCAATGCCCTAAAAGCGTGATTTCACCGGGGATTACTCCAGGGTGGTCCTTGTGTTGGGATGCACCTCTGGCTGGCTGTCGTCATCCTTTTAGGTAGATAATGAAGTGAGTGCAGTCAATAACCTCATAAAGAAGCTGAATGTTCAGATGACATGGCTTCTATGAGGTGGTCAGGAAGGGATATCTAAGAGCCCATGATGTATACAGCTTACCTAAATACTTCATGCAGTACATGCAGTTTAAGGGGCCTTTTTTAGACAGCTAGGACAGATAGTTTGCTAACAAATCAATGAGAAATGCATATATGAGTAATAATGTAATGATCAAAAGAGGAGAAAATGTGAAAGGAAAGAAATAACTCTGATTTCTTGCATCAATCATTATCAGGGTTTTGGCTCATGTCTGGTTTCTTTCCACTTTCCTGCTTCTCTTCTATTGATATAACATTCAATAATTACCTGGAAATGATTAATATGTTATATTCCTAGTTAAGGGCGTGGACATGTCCATTTTGTTGGAAGGATGACATCACAGCTACAGAGTTGACCGTCTGATAGCCCAGCTCGACTGCCCACCTCTCCTGAAGACCCCTCAGCGTTTTGAGAGTTGGGTGGAGGACATCATCTCTGAAAGAGGGTCCCACAGATGCACCCTAGCAGTTTGAGCACCACTCTTACAAGAAGAGTCAATGCCCTAAAAGCGTGATTTCACCGGGGATTACTCCAGGGTGGTCCTTGTGTTGGGATGCACCTCTGGCTGGCTGTCGTCATCCTTTTAGGTAGATAATGAAGTGAGTGCAGTCAATAACCCCATAAAGAAGCTGAATGTTCAGATGACATGGCTTTTATGAGGTGGTCAGGAAGGGATATCTAAGATCCCATGATGTATACAGCTTACCTAAATACTTCATGCAGTACATGCAGTTTAAGGGGCCTTTTTTAGACAGCTAGGACAGATAGTTTGCTAACAAATCAATGAGAAATGCATATATGAGTAATAATGTAATGATCAAAAGAGGAGAAAATGTGAAAGGAAAGAAGTAACTATGATTTCTTGTATCAATCATTATCAGGGTTTTGGCTAATGTCTGGTTTCTTTCCACTTTCCTGCTTCTCTTCTATTGATATAACATTCAATAATTACCTGGAAATGATTAATATGTTATATTCCTAGTTAAGGGCGTGGACATGTCCAATTGTAGGAAGGATGACATCACAGCTACAGAGTTGACCGTCTGATAGCCCAGCTCGACTGCCCACCTCTCCTGAAGACCCCTCAGCGTTTTGAGAGTTGGGTGGAGGACATCATCTCTGAAAGAGGGTCCCACAGATGCACCCTAGCAGTTTGAGCACCACTCTTACAAGAAGAGTCAATGCCCTAAAAGCGTGATTTCACCGGGGATTACTCCAGGGTGGTCCTTGTGTTGGGATGCACCTCTGGCTGGCTGTCGTCATCCTTTTAGGTAGATAATGAAGTGAGTGCAGTCAATAACCCCATAAAGAAGCTGAATGTTCAGATGAAATGGCTTCTATGAGGTGGTCAGGAAGGGATATCTATGAGCCCATGATGTATACAGCTTACCTAAATACTTCATGCAGTACATGCAGTTTAAGGGGCCTTTTTTAGACAGCTAGGACAGATAGTTAGCTAACAAATCAATGAGAAATGCATATATGAGTAATAATGTAATGATCAAAAGAGGAGAAAATGTGAAAGGAAAGAAATAACTATGATTTCTTGTATTAATCATTATCAGGTTTTTGGCTCATGTCTGGTTTCTTTCCACTTTCCTGCTTCTCTTCTATTGATATAACATTCAATAATTACCTGGAAATGATTAATATGTTATATTCCTAGTTAAGGGCGTGGACATGTCCATTTTGTAGGAAGGATGACATCACAGCTACAGAGTTGACCGTCTGATAGCCCAGCTCGACTGCCCACCTCTCCTGAAGACCCCTCAGCGTTTTGAGAGTTGGGTGGAGGACATCATCTCTGAAAGAGGGTCCCACAGATGCACCCTAGCAGTTTGAGCACCACTCTTACAAGAAGAGTCAATGCCCTAAAAGCGTGATTTCACCGGGGATTACTCCAGGGTGGTCCTTGTGTTGGGATGCACCTCTGGCTGGCTGTCGTCATCCTTTTAGGTAGATAATGAAGTGAGTGCTGTCAATAACCTCATAAAGAAGCGGAATGTTCAGATGAAATGGCTTCTATGAGGTGGTCAGGAAGGGATATCTAACATCCCATGATGTATACAGCTTACCTAAATACTTCATGCAGTACATGCAGTTTAAGGGGCCTTTTTTAGACAGCTAGGACAGATAGTTTGCTAACAAATCAATGAGAAATGCATATATGAGTAATAATGTAATGATCAAAAGAGGAGAAAATGTGAAAGGAAAGAAATAACTCTGATTTCTTGCATCAATCATTATCAGGGTTTTGGCTCATGTCTGGTTTCTTTCCACTTTCCTGCTTCTCTTCTATTGATATAACATTCAATAATTACCTGGAAATGATTAATATGTTATATTCCTAGTTAAGGGCGTGAACATGTCCATTTTGTAGGAAGGATGACATCACAGCTACAGAGTTGACCGTCTGATAGCCCAGCTCGACTGCCCACCTCTCCTGAAGACCCCTCAGCGTTTTGAGAGTTGGGTGGAGGACATCATCTCTGAAAGAGGGTCCCACAGATGCACCCTAGCAGTTTGAGCACCACTCTTACAAGAAGAGTCAATGCCCTAAAAGCGTGATTTCACCGGGGATTACTCCAGGGTGGTCCTTGTGTTGGGATGCACCTCTAGCTGGCTGTCGTCATCCTTTTAGGTAGATAATGAAGTGAGTGCAGTCAATAACCCCATAAAGAAGCTGAATGTTCAGATGACATGGCTTTTATGAGGTGGTCAGGAAGGGATATCTAAGAGCCCATGATGTATACAGCTTACCTAAATACTTCATGCAGTACATGCAGTTTAAGGGGCCTTTTTTAGACAGCTAGGACAGATAGTTTGCTAACAAATCAATGAGAAATGCATATATGAGTAATAATGTAATGATCAAAAGAGGAGAAAATGTGAAAGGAAAGAAATAACTATGATTTCTTGTATCAATCATTATCAGGGTTTTGGCTAATGTCTGGTTTCTTTCCACTTTCCTGCTTCTCTTCTATTGATATAACATTCAATAATTGCCTGGAAATGATTAATATGTTATATTCCTAGTTAAGGGCGTGACATGTCCAATTGTAGGAAGGATGACATCACAGCTACAGAGTTGACCGTCTGATAGCCCAGCTCGACTGCCCACCTCTCCTGAAGACCCCTCAGCGTTTTGAGAGTTGGGTGGAGGACATCATCTCTGAAAGAGGGTCCCACAGATGCACCCTAGCAGTTTGAGCACCACTCTTACAAGAAGAGTCAATGCCCTAAAAGCGTGATTTCACCGGGGATTACTCCAGGGTGGTCCTTGTGTTGGGATGCACCTCTGGCTGGCTGTCGTCATCCTTTTAGGTAGATAATGAAGTGAGTGCAGTCAATAACCTCATAAAGAAGCTGAATGTTCAGATGAAATGGCTTCTATGAGGTGGTCAGGAAGGGATATCTATGAGCCCATGATGTATACAGCTTACCTAAATACTTCATGCAGTACATGCAGTTTAAGGGGCCTTTTTTAGACAGCTAGGACAGATAGTTAGCTAACAAATCAATGAGAAATGCATATATGAGTAATAATGTAATGATCAAACGAGGAGAAAATGTGAAAGGAAAGAAATAACTATGATTTCTTGTATTAATCATTATCAGGTTTTGGCTCATGTCTGGTTTCTTTCCACTTTCCTGCTTCTCTTCTATTGATATAACATTCAATAATTACCTGGAAATGATTAATATGTTATATTCCTAGTTAAGGGCGTGGACATGTCCATTTTGTAGGAAGGATGACATCACAGCTACAGAGTTGACCGTCTGATAGCCCAGCTCGACTGCCCACCTCTCCTGAAGACCCCTCAGCGTTTTGAGAGTTGGGTGGAGGACATCATCTCTGAAAGAGGGTCCCACAGATGCACCCTAGCAGTTTGAGCACCACTCTTACAAGAAGAGTCAATGCCCTAAAAGCGTGATTTCACCGGGGATTACTCCAGGGTGGTCCTTGTGTTGGGATGCACCTCTGGCTGACTGTCGTCATCCTTTTAGGTAGATAATGAAGTGAGTGCTGTCAATAACCTCATAAAGAAGCGGAATGTTCAGATTAAATGGCTTCTATGAGGTGGTCAGGAAGGGATATCTAACATCCCATGATGTATACAGCTTACCTAAATACTTCATGCAGTACATGCAGTTTAAGGGGCCTTTTTTAGACAGCTAGGACAGATAGTTAGCTAACAAATCAATGAGAAATGCATATATGAGTAATAATGTAATGATCAAAAGAGGAGAAAATGTGAAAGGATAGAAATAACTCTGATTTCTTGTATCAATCATTATCAGGGTTTTGGCTCATGTCTGGTTTCTTTCCACTTTCCTGCTTCTCTTCTATTGATATAACATTCAATAATTACCTGGAAATGATTAATATGTTATATTCCTAGTTAAGGGCGTGAACATGTCCATTTTGTAGGAAGGATGACATCACAGCTACAGAGTTGACCGTCTGATAGCCCAGCTCGACTGCCCACCTCTCCTGAAGACCCCTCAGCGTTTTGAGAGTTGGGTGGAGGACATCATCTCTGAAAGAGGGTCCCACAGATGCACCCTAGCAGTTTGAGCACCACTCTTACAAGAAGAGTCAATGCCCTAAAAGCGTGATTTCACCGGGGATTACTCCAGGGTGGTCCTTGTGTTGGGATGCACCTCTGGCTGGCTGTCGTCATCCTTTTAGGTAGATAATGAAGTGAGTGCAGTCAATAACCCCATAAAGAAGCTGAATGTTCAGATGACATGGCTTTTATGAGGTGGTCAGGAAGGGATATCTAAGAGCCCATGATGTATACAGCTTACCTAAATACTTCATGCAGTACATGCAGTTTAAGGGGCCTTTTTTAGACAGCTAGGACAGATAGTTAGCTAACAAATCAATGAGAAATGCATATATGAGTAATAATGTAATGATCAAAAGAGGAGAAAATGTGAAAGGAAAGAAATAACTCTGATTTCTTGCATCAATCATTATCAGGGTTTTGGCTCATGTCTGGTTTCTTTCCACTTTCCTGCTTCTCTTCTATTGATATAACATTCAATAATTACCTGGAAATGATTAATATGTTATATTCCTAGTTAAGGGCGTGAACATGTCCATTTTGTAGGAAGGATGACATCACAGCTACAGAGTTGACCGTCTGATAGCCCAGCTCGACTGCCCACCTCTCCTGAAGACCCCTCAGTGTTTTGAGAGTTGGGTGGAGGACATCATCTCTGAAAGAGGGTCCCACAGATGCACCCTAGCAGTTTGAGCACCACTCTTACAAGAAGAGTCAATGCCCTAAAAGCGTGATTTCACCGGGGATTACTCCAGGGTGGTCCTTGTGTTGGGATGCACCTCTGGCTGGCTGTCGTCATCCTTTTAGGTAGATAATGAAGTGAGTGCAGTCAATAACCCCATAAAGAAGCTGAATGTTCAGATGACATGGCTTTTATGAGGTGGTCAGGAAGGGATATCTAAGAGCCCATGATGTATACAGCTTACCTAAATACTTCATGCAGTACATGCAGTTTAAGGGGCCTTTTTTAGACAGCTAGGACAGATAGTTTGCTAACAAATCAATGAGAAATGCATATATGAGTAATAATGTAATGATCAAAAGAGGAGAAAATGTGAAAGGAAAGAAATAACTATGATTTCTTGTATCAATCATTATCAGGGTTTTGGCTAATGTCTGGTTTCTTTCCACTTTCCTGCTTCTCTTCTATTGATATAACATTCAATAATTACCTGGAAATGATTAATATGTTATATTCCTAGTTAAGGGCGTGGACATGTCCATTTTGTAGGAAGGATGACATCACAGCTACAGAGTTGACCGTCTGATAGCCCAGCTCGACTGCCCACCTCTCCTGAAGACCCCTCAGCGTTTTGAGAGTTGGGTGGAGGACATCATCTCTGAAAGAGGGTCCCACAGATGCACCCTAGCAGTTTGAGCACCACTCTTACAAGAAGAGTCAATGCCCTAAAAGCGTGATTTCACCGGGGATTACTCCAGGGTGGTCCTTGTGTTGGGATGCACCTCTGGCTGACTGTCGTCATCCTTTTAGGTAGATAATGAAGTGAGTGCTGTCAATAACCTCATAAAGAAGCGGAATGTTCAGATTAAATGGCTTCTATGAGGTGGTCAGGAAGGGATATCTAACATCCCATGATGTATACAGCTTACCTAAATACTTCATGCAGTACATGCAGTTTAAGGGGCCTTTTTTAGACAGCTAGGACAGATAGTTAGCTAACAAATCAATGAGAAATGCATATATGAGTAATAATGTAATGATCAAAAGAGGAGAAAATGTGAAAGGATAGAAATAACTCTGATTTCTTGTATCAATCATTATCAGGGTTTTGGCTCATGTCTGGTTTCTTTCCACTTTCCTGCTTCTCTTCTATTGATATAACATTCAATAATTACCTGGAAATGATTAATATGTTATATTCCTAGTTAAGGGCGTGAACATGTCCATTTTGTAGGAAGGATGACATCACAGCTACAGAGTTGACTGTCTGATAGCCCAGCTCGACTGCCCACCTCTCCTGAAGACCCCTCAGCGTTTTGAGAGTTGGGTGGAGGACATCATCTCTGAAAGAGGGTCCCACAGATGCACCCTAGCAGTTTGAGCACCACTCTTACAAGAAGAGTCAATGCCCTAAAAGCGTGATTTCACCGGGGATTACTCCAGGGTGGTCCTTGTGTTGGGATGCACCTCTGGCTGGCTGTCGTCATCCTTTTAGGTAGATAATGAAGTGAGTGCAGTCAATAACCCCATAAAGAAGCTGAATGTTCAGATGACATGGCTTTTATGAGGTGGTCAGGAAGGGATATCTAAGAGCCCATGATGTATACAGCTTACCTAAATACTTCATGCAGTACATGCAGTTTAAGGGGCCTTTTTTAGACAGCTAGGACAGATAGTTTGCTAACAAATCAATGAGAAATGCATATATGAGTAATAATGTAATGATCAAAAGAGGAGAAAATGTGAAAGGAAAGAAATAACTCTGATTTCTTGCATCAATCATTATCAGGGTTTTGGCTCATGTCTGGTTTCTTTCCACTTTCCTGCTTCTCTTCTATTGATATAACATTCAATAATTACCTGGAAATGATTAATATGTTATATTCCTAGTTAAGGGCGTGAACATGTCCATTTTGTAGGAAGGATGACATCACAGCTACAGAGTTGACCGTCTGATAGCCCAGCTCGACTGCCCACCTCTCCTGAAGACCCCTCAGCGTTTTGAGAGTTGGGTGGAGGACATCATCTCTGAAAGAGGGTCCCACAGATGCACCCTAGCAGTTTGAGCACCACTCTTACAAGAAGAGTCAATGCCCTAAAAGCGTGATTTCACCGGGGATTACTCCAGGGTGGTCCTTGTGTTGGGATGCACCTCTGGCTGGCTGTCGTCATCCTTTTAGGTAGATAATGAAGTGAGTGCAGTCAATAACCCCATAAAGAAGCTGAATGTTCAGATGAAATGGCTTCTATGAGGTGGTCAGGAAGGGATATCTATGAGCCCATGATGTATACAGCTTACCTAAATACTTCATGCAGTACATGCAGTTTAAGGGGCCTTTTTTAGACAGCTAGGACAGATAGTTTGCTAACAAATCAATGAGAAATGCATATATGAGTAATAATGTAATGATCAAAAGAGGAGAAAATGTGAAAGGAAAGAAATAACTATGATTTCTTGTATCAATCATTATCAGGGTTTTGGCTAATGTCTGGTTTCTTTCCACTTTCCTGCTTCTCTTCTATTGATATAACATTCAATAATTACCTGAAATGATTAATATGTTATATTCCTAGTTAAGGGCGTGGACATGTCCAATTGTAGGAAGGATGACATCACAGCTACAGAGTTGACCGTCTGATAGCCCAGCTCGACTGCCCACCTCTCCTGAAGACCCCTCAGCGTTTTGAGAGTTGGGTGGAGGACATCATCTCTGAAAGAGGGTCCCACAGATGCACCCTAGCAGTTTGAGCACCACTCTTACAAGAAGAGTCAATGCCCTAAAAGCGTGATTTCACCGGGGATTACTCCAGGGTGGTCCTTGTGTTGGGATGCACCTCTGGCTGGCTGTCGTCATCCTTTTAGGTAGATAATGAAGTGAGTGCAGTCAATAACCCCATAAAGAAGCTGAATGTTCAGATGAAATGGCTTCTATGAGGTGGTCAGGAAGGGATATCTATGAGCCCATGATGTATACAGCTTACCTAAATACTTCATGCAGTACATGCAGTTTAAGGGGCCTTTTTTAGACAGCTAGGACAGATAGTTAGCTAACAAATCAATGAGAAATGCATATATGAGTAATAATGTAATGATCAAAAGAGGAGAAAATGTGAAAGGAAAGAAATAACTATGATTTCTTGTATTAATCATTATCAGGGTTTTTGGCTCATGTCTGGTTTCTTTCCACTTTCCTGCTTCTCTTCTATTGATATAACATTCAATAATTACCTGGAAATGATTAATATGTTATATTCCTAGTTAGGGGCGTGGACATGTCCATTTTGTAGGAAGGATGACATCACAGTTACAGAGTTGACCGTCTGATAGCCCAGCTCGACTGCCCACCTCTCCTGAAGACCCCTCAGCGTTTTGAGAGTTGGGTGGAGGACATCATCTCTGAAAGAGGGTCCCACAGATGCACCCTAGCAGTTTGAGCACCACTCTTACAAGAAGAGTCAATGCCCTAAAAGCGTGATTTCACCGGGGATTACTCCAGGGTGGTCCTTGTGTTGGGATGCACCTCTGGCTGGCTGTCGTCATCCTTTTAGGTAGATAATGAAGTGAGTGCTGTCAATAACCTCATAAAGAAGCGGAATGTTCAGATGAAATGGCTTCTATGAGGTGGTCAGGAAGGGATATCTAACATCCCATGATGTATACAGCTTACCTAAATACTTCATGCAGTACATGCAGTTTAAGGGGCCTTTTTTAGACAGCTAGGACAGATAGTTTGCTAACAAATCAATGAGAAATGCATATATGAGTAATAATGTAATGATCAAAAGAGGAGAAAATGTGAAAGGAAAGAAATAACTCTGATTTCTTGCATCAATCATTATCAGGGTTTTGGCTCATGTCTGGTTTCTTTCCACTTTCCTGCTTCTCTTCTATTGATATAACATTCAATAATTACCTGGAAATGATTAATATGTTATATTCCTAGTTAAGGGCGTGAACATGTCCATTTTGTAGGAAGGATGACATCACAGCTACAGAGTTGACCGTCTGATAGCCCAGCTCGACTGCCCACCTCTCCTGAAGACCCCTCAGCGTTTTGAGAGTTGGGTGGAGGACATCATCTCTGAAAGAGGGTCCCACAGATGCACCCTAGCAGTTTGAGCACCACTCTTACAAGAAGAGTCAATGCCCTAAAAGCGTGATTTCACCGGGGATTACTCCAGGGTGGTCCTTGTGTTGGGATGCACCTCTAGCTGGCTGTCGTCATCCTTTTAGGTAGATAATGAAGTGAGTGCAGTCAATAACCCCATAAAGAAGCTGAATGTTCAGATGACATGGCTTTTATGAGGTGGTCAGGAAGGGATATCTAAGAGCCCATGATGTATACAGCTTACCTAAATACTTCATGCAGTACATGCAGTTTAAGGGGCCTTTTTTAGACAGCTAGGACAGATAGTTTGCTAACAAATCAATGAGAAATGCATATATGAGTAATAATGTAATGATCAAAAGAGGAGAAAATGTGAAAGGAAAGAAATAACTATGATTTCTTGTATCAATCATTATCAGGGTTTTGGCTAATGTCTGGTTTCTTTCCACTTTCCTGCTTCTCTTCTATTGATATAACATTCAATAATTACCTGGAAATGATTAATATGTTATATTCCTAGTTAAGGGCGTGGACATGTCCAATTGTAGGAAGGATGACATCACAGCTACAGAGTTGACCGTCTGATAGCCCAGCTCGACTGCCCACCTCTCCTGAAGACCCCTCAGCGTTTTGAGAGTTGGGTGGAGGACATCATCTCTGAAAGAGGGTCCCACAGATGCACCCTAGCAGTTTGAGCACCACTCTTACAAGAAGAGTCAATGCCCTAAAAGCGTGATTTCACCGGGGATTACTCCAGGGTGGTCCTTGTGTTGGGATGCACCTCTGGCTGGCTGTCGTCATCCTTTTAGGTAGACAATGAAGTGAGTGCAGTCAATAACCCCATAAAGAAGCTAAATGTTCAGATGAAATGGCTTCTATGAGGTGGTCAGGAAAGGATTTCTAAGAGCCCATGATGTATACAGCTTACCTAAATACTTCATGCAGTACATGCAGTTTAAGGGGCCTTTTTTAGACAGCTAGGACAGATAGTTAGCTAACAAATCAATGAGAAATGCATATATGAGTAATAATGTAATGATCAAAAGAGGAGAAAATGTGAAAGGAAAGAAATAACTATGATTTCTTGTATCAATCATTATCAGGGTTTTGGCTCATGTCTGGTTTCTTTCCACTTTCCTGCTTCTCTTCTATTGATATAACATTCAATAATTACCTGGAAATGATTAATATGTTATATTCCTAGTTAGGGGCGTGGACATGTCCATTTTGTAGGAAGGATGACATCACAGCTACAGAGTTGACCGTCTGATAGCCCAGCTCGACTGCCCACCTCTCCTGAAGACCCCTCAGCGTTTTGAGAGTTGGGTGGAGGACATCATCTCTGAAAGAGGGTCCCACAGATGCACCCTAGCAGTTTGAGCACCACTCTTACAAGAAGAGTCAATGCCCTAAAAGCGTGATTTCACCGGGGATTACTCCAGGGTGGTCCTTGTGTTGGGATGCACCTCTGGCTGACTGTCGTCATCCTTTTAGGTAGATAATGAAGTGAGTGCTGTCAATAACCTCATAAAGAAGCGGAATGTTCAGATTAAATGGCTTCTATGAGGTGGTCAGGAAGGGATATCTAACATCCCATGATGTATACAGCTTACCTAAATACTTCATGCAGTACATGCAGTTTAAGGGGCCTTTTTTAGACAGCTAGGACAGATAGTTAGCTAACAAATCAATGAGAAATGCATATATGAGTAATAATGTAATGATCAAAAGAGGAGAAAATGTGAAAGGATAGAAATAACTCTGATTTCTTGCATCAATCATTATCAGGGTTTTGGCTCATGTCTGGTTTCTTTCCACTTTCCTGCTTCTCTTCTATTGATATAACATTCAATAATTACCTGGAAATGATTAATATGTTATATTCCTAGTTAAGGGCGTGACATGTCCATTTTGTAGGAAGGATGACATCACAGCTACAGAGTTGACCGTCTGATAGCCCAGCTCGACTGCCCACCTCTCCTGAAGACCCCTCAGCGTTTTGAGAGTTGGGTGGAGGACATCATCTCTGAAAGAGGGTCCCACAGATGCACCCTAGCAGTTTGAGCACCACTCTTACAAGAAGAGTCAATGCCCTAAAAGCGTGATTTCACCGGGGATTACTCCAGGGTGGTCCTTGTGTTGGGATGCACCTCTGGCTGGCTGTCGTCATCCTTTTAGGTAGATAATGAAGTGAGTGCAGTCAATAACCCCATAAAGAAGCTGAATGTTCAGATGACATGGCTTTTATGAGGTGGTCAGGAAGGGATATCTAAGAGCCCATGATGTATACAGCTTACCTAAATACTTCATGCAGTACATGCAGTTTAAGGGGCCTTTTTTAGACAGCTAGGACAGATAGTTTGCTAACAAATCAATGAGAAATGCATATATGAGTAATAATGTAATGATCAAAAGAGGAGAAAATGTGAAAGGAAAGAAATAACTCTGATTTCTTGCATCAATCATTATCAGGGTTTTGGCTCATGTCTGGTTTCTTTCCACTTTCCTGCTTCTCTTCTATTGATATAACATTCAATAATTACTTGGAAATGATTAATATGTTATATTCCTAGTTAAGGGCGTGGACATGTCCATTTTGTAGGAAGGATGACATCACAGCTACAGAGTTGACCGTCTGATAGCCCAGCTCGACTGCCCACCTCTCCTGAAGACCCCTCAGCGTTTTGAGAGTTGGGTGGAGGACATCATCTCTGAAAGAGGGTCCCACAGATGCACCCTAGCAGTTTGAGCACCACTCTTACAAGAAGAGTCAATGCCCTAAAAGCGTGATTTCACCGGGGATTACTCCAGGGTGGTCCTTGTGTTGGGATGCACCTCTAGCTGGCTGTCGTCATCCTTTTAGGTAGATAATGAAGTGAGTGCAGTCAATAACCCCATAAAGAAGCTGAATGTTCAGATGACATGGCTTTTATGAGGTGGTCAGGAAGGGATATCTAAGAGCCCATGATGTATACAGCTTACCTAAATACTTCATGCAGTACATGCAGTTTAAGGGGCCTTTTTTAGACAGCTAGGACAGATAGTTTGCTAACAAATCAATGAGAAATGCATATATGAGTAATAATGTAATGATCAAAAGAGGAGAAAATGTGAAAGGAAAGAAATAACTATGATTTCTTGTATCAATCATTATCAGGGTTTTGGCTAATGTCTGGTTTCTTTCCACTTTCCTGCTTCTCTTCTATTGATATAACATTCAATAATTACCTGGAAATGATTAATGTGTTATATTCCTAGTTAAGGGCGTGGACATGTCCAATTGTAGGAAGGATGACATCACAGCTACAGAGTTGACCGTCTGATAGCCCAGCTCGACTGCCCACCTCTCCTGAAGACCCCTCAGCGTTTTGAGAGTTGGGTGGAGGACATCATCTCTGAAAGAGGGTCCCACAGATGCACCCTAGCAGTTTGAGCACCACTCTTACAAGAAGAGTCAATGCCCTAAAAGCGTGATTTCACCGGGGATTACTCCAGGGTGGTCCTTGTGTTGGGATGCACCTCTGGCTGGCTGTCGTCATCCTTTTAGGTAGATAATGAAGTGAGTGCAGTCAATAACCCCATAAAGAAGCTGAATGTTCAGATGAAATGGCTTCTATGAGGTGGTCAGGAAGGGATATCTATGAGCCCATGATGTATACAGCTTACCTAAATACTTCATGCAGTACATGCAGTTTAAGGGGCCTTTTTTAGACAGCTAGGACAGATAGTTAGCTAACAAATCAATGAGAAATGCATATATGAGTAATAATGTAATGATCAAAAGAGGAGAAAATGTGAAAGGAAAGAAATAACTATGATTTCTTGTATTAATCATTATCAGGTTTTTGGCTCATGTCTGGTTTCTTTCCACTTTCCTGCTTCTCTTCTATTGATATAACATTCAATAATTACCTGGAAATGATTAATATGTTATATTCCTAGTTAAGGGCGTGGACATGTCCATTTTGTAGGAAGGATGACATCACAGCTACAGAGTTGACCGTCTGATAGCCCAGCTCGACTGCCCACCTCTCCTGAAGACCCCTCAGCGTTTTGAGAGTTGGGTGGAGGACATCATCTCTGAAAGAGGGTCCCACAGATGCACCCTAGCAGTTTGAGCACCACTCTTACAAGAAGAGTCAATGCCCTAAAAGCGTGATTTCACCGGGGATTACTCCAGGGTGGTCCTTGTGTTGGGATGCACCTCTGGCTGGCTGTCGTCATCCTTTTAGGTAGATAATGAAGTGAGTGCTGTCAATAACCTCATAAAGAAGCTGAATGTTCAGATGAAATGGCTTCTATGAGGTGGTCAGGAAGGGATATCTAACATCCCATGATGTATACAGCTTACCTAAATACTTCATGCAGTACATGCAGTTTAAGGGGCCTTTTTTAGACAGCTAGGACAGATAGTTTGCTAACAAATCAATGAGAAATGCATATATGAGTAATAATGTAATGATCAAAAGAGGAGAAAATGTGAAAGGAAAGAAATAACTCTGATTTCTTGCATCAATCATTATCAGGGTTTTGGCTCATGTCTGGTTTCTTTCCACTTTCCTGCTTCTCTTCTATTGATATAACATTCAATAATTACCTGGAAATGATTAATATGTTATATTCCTAGTTAAGGGCGTGACATGTCCATTTGTAGGAAGGATGACATCACAGCTACAGAGTTGACCGTCTGATAGCCCAGCTCGACTGCCCACCTCTCCTGAAGACCCCTCAGCTTTTTGAGAGTTGGGTGGAGGACATCATCTCTGAAAGAGGGTCCCACAGATGCACCCTAGCAGTTTGAGCACCACTCTTACAAGAAGAGTCAATGCCCTAAAAGCGTGATTTCACCGGGGATTACTCCAGGGTGGTCCTTGTGTTGGGATGCACCTCTAGCTGGCTGTCGTCATCCTTTTAGGTAGATAATGAAGTGAGTGCAGTCAATAACCCCATAAAGAAGCTGAATGTTCAGATGACATGGCTTCTATGAGGTGGTCAGGAAGGGATATCTAAGAGCCCATGATGTATACAGCTTACCTAAATACTTCATGCAGTACATGCAGTTTAAGGGGCCTTTTTTAGACAGCTAGGACAGATAGTTTGCTAACAAATCAATGAGAAATGCATATATGAGTAATAATGTAATGATCAAAAGAGGAGAAAATGTGAAAGGAAAGAAATAACTATGATTTCTTGTATCAATCATTATCGGGGTTTTGGCTAATGTCTGGTTTCTTTCCACTTTCCTGCTTCTCTTCTATTGATATAACATTCAATAATTACCTGGAAATGATTAATATGTTATATTCCTAGTTAAGGGCGTGGACATGTCCATTTTGTAGGAAGGATGACATCACAGCTACAGAGTTGACCGTCTGATAGCCCAGCTCGACTGCCCACCTCTCCTGAAGACCCCTCAGCGTTTTGAGAGTTGGGTGGAGGACATCATCTCTGAAAGAGGGTCCCACAGATGCACCCTAGCAGTTTGAGCACCACTCTTACAAGAAGAGTCAATGCCCTAAAAGCGTGATTTCACCGGGATTACACCAGGGTGGTCCTTGTGTTGGGATGCACCTCTGGCTGGCTGTCGTCATCCTTTTAGGTAGATAATGAAGTGAGTGCAGTCAATAACCCCATAAAGAAGCTGAATGTTCAGATGAAATGGCTTCTATGAGGTGGTCAGGAAGGGATATCTAAGAGCCCATGATGTATACAGCTTACCTAAATACTTCATGCAGTACATGCAGTTTAAGGGGCCTTTTTTAGACAGCTAGGACAGATAGTTAGCTAACAAATCAATGAGAAATGCCTATATGAGTGATAATGTAATGATCAAAAGAGAAGGAAATGTGAAAGGAAAGAAACAACTCTGATTTCTTGTATCAATCATTATCAGGGTTTTGGCTCATGTCTGGTTTCTTTCCACTTTCCTGCTTCTCATCTATTGATATAACTTTCAATAATTACCTGGAAATGATTAATATGTTATATTCCTAGTTAAGGGCGTGGACATGTCCATTTTGTAGGAAGGATGACATCACAGCTACAGAGTTTACCGTCTGATAGCCCAGCTTGACTGCCCACCTCTCCTGAAGACCCCTCAGCGTTTTGAGAGTTGGGTGGAGGACATCATCTCTGAAAGACGGTCCCACAGATGCACCCTAGCAGTTTGAGCACCATTTTTACAAGAAGAGTCAATGCCCTAAAAGCGTGATTTCACTGGGGATTACTCCAGGGTGGTCCTTGTGTTGGGATGCACCTCTGGCTGGCTGTCGTCATCCTTTTAGGTAGATAATGAAGTGAGTGCTGTCAATAACCCCATAAAGAAGCGGAATGTTCAGATGAAATGGCTTCTATGAGGTGGTCAGGAAAGGATATCTAACATCTTATGATGTATACAGCTTACCTAAATACTTCATGCAGTACATGCAGTTTAAGGGGCCTTTTTTAGACAGCTAGGACAGATAGTTAGCTAACAAATCAATGAGCAATGCATATATGAGTGATAATGAAATGATCAAAAGAGGAGAAAATGTGAAAGGAAAGAAATAACTCTGATTTCTTGTATCTGTTTCTTTAACTCTTTAACATGTATGACTATTTGATGTCCTTTCTGTCATATCTTTAATGAATTTCTATCATGTCTCATTGAAAATGTACTCCTTCTGATAAAATATCTTGTACCATTTTGGCATTAACCTTCTAAGCCCAAGGGAAGGGCAACCCTCCAGCCATGGTTCCCTAGAGGTTTCCCCCACAGGGGGTTTTCCTCTCCTGAGTGCGGGGGGGTGACTCTTCGTGAGTCGGGGTTGTGCCATGTTCAGTGCCCTATTCATAGCGATTGGCCTGAGAATAAATTTGAGGCACTGAATAAAAATACAGTCATTTGATGTTAAATAAATTCTCTCTATTTTACACCCAAATTAAGTTTTCTGCACTTCTTTCATAATATTTGGTTTGGGTGGTATTGCTTCGGAGTGAGCGTTCATTAAATATTGCATAGCGACAAAGCCAGATATCCAGTGGTGCGTTTTTAAACCTGTGCAGCAAGAGGATGGAGCAGAGATGACAAGCTTTTCAGAGATGACATATTTATCAAAAAGGAACTCGTGTCATGATAAAGCTGATGTTCAGCGCCCCGGCTCATAGAAAAGGCAGTAGGTGAGGAGAGAGGAGAGGATAGGAGCGGTGACTGAAGCAGTGAGGGTGGCTGTGGTCCTCAAGCTGCCTGACACTGTGAGCCTGTGGCTTAATTTTCCAGCTAAGTGCATAATCTTCAACCCTGGTAGTTGAACGGACATGGCCGCTCATTGTGTCCTGACCACAGTTCCATGGCCCCGGGTACCGACCTCCCATTCTCTTGTTGTGTGGACCTCAGGTACCGGGGGTGTGAAAGGATGCTAGCTCAAACTCAATAGAGGTCAGTCATGCCGAGAGGACTGCTTCATCTTCCTCCATGGGGCTTAAAGGGTTTGTGTAGGTGCTATACATTGATGAGCTATTCACAGAATAGGTCTTCAATATCTGAGCGGTGGGGGTCCGACACCAGGCACCCCGACCGATCAGCTGTTTGAAGAGGAGACAGTGATCCACTGCCCGTGGTCTCGGAAGTGAAGTGTAATCACAAGTACTCGCTCTATTCACTTGAATGCCACCACTGCAAAGGAGTCGCCGCTGAGTGCAATGAAGAGGAAGCAGCTCTCGCATGGAGCGTCACCTCTTCAAACCGCTGATCAGCTGGGTTGTCAGACCCCCCGCCCATCAGATATTGATGACCTGTCCTGAGGATAGTTCATTAATATATTCCTTCTGCACAAACCCTGCAATCTTCTCCTGGAAATGTAATGGGACCCTAGCAGTCGCTGAGCCCACACCGGAGTTCCTTGTCTCCGTGAACCAGTGGTGTTTTTCCCCCCAGTGACCCCCAACGGGTGGGGATTGGACAATGGAGGGGGACGGTGGTTGGGAACCGTCTCCTCATAGCAGGGCACATGTTGATTTTTAAAGCAAGCTCAAAGAGGTAAGGTTCTAATTTGCCATCGGAGGAGGAAATCTGAAATTGCACCCTTATGGAGCATCAGCAGACGCTGTGTCTAGGGCAGAGTTTTGCAGCCTCGGGTACCAAACGGAGGTTTTACCAATGCCTGGATCTTGGCTCCTAGAGTTTGCGGAAGGAAAAAGCAGGCGGTAGACTGCTGATGCATCCCAGAAGGGGTCATACATCCTGGGCCAGAGGTTTAAAATTGTATTTAAATGGATCTTGCAAACATTTAGTAAGCTTATCATGTCAATTAATTTGAAGACCATTGACCGAGATACTTAACTTTCTGCCTGGCCCTCGGTGGTGGGCTTAGTTACCCCACAGCGGGCTTCATATTCCTCCCAGAAGCTCAATCTTCCTTCCTGGGGCTTCATCTCCACCCCGGGAAGTTCACCAGTAATGACAGTAAAATCTGTCATTCTGCACAATCCACCTTTCCCCATCCCCATGCCACATTTACATCAGCCAGTTGTGCTCACCCAGGTGCTTTTGCTCTACAGCCACATCAGATATACCAAGTGGACTGACATGCAGGCTTTCTCCGACTGCACCCAATCATTCCAAGGAGAACCAGGACCTTTTCATCAGCCTCTCAGCGTATTCGACTGGCCAGGTGTAGCACTCATTATCCTATTATACATTTATGCCTTTAATAAGGCCTGAGGGGATTATTATACATATTACATCCCAATTCTGTAGACATACACACCAACTTCCGATTGCTAGTCATCTTTTAAATGCCCAATTGATAAGGGCCTGTCTAGTGAGGTGGTCATATTAGAGGCTTTTGTAGACCCACAAAAACCCACACATGTTTGAATTTGTAAGGGCAAGAAGAGTTTCCTGTGAAGAGTCTGCATTTGAAAAGAAATGTGAATACATCATGATCAGATTGAGCAACCGCGGGTATAATGTCAATCATTTAAGTGGGGCCAAAGAAAGGGCTGCTGCTTGAAGAACCCGTGTACACAACAGGAAGATCATCTAAAGATAAAAGTGCCTCTACATGTGACAAATTTACCATTAGTACACATTTCAGCCATATCTGTAAGGATATTGTGGCAATCATCTGCAAATCCATACTTGTACTGTGTAAGGATGCTGACCTACGTTTCATTTTACAAAAGAAAGTTACGTTTATATAAAAAAGAGCTGTTACAGAGGGAAACATTTTTTCCCCCCCACAGCATTTAAAGGGGTTGTCTCACAGAAAATATTCTACAGTTTTCAAACCAGCCCCAGGGTCTGAATACTTTTGTATTTATATGTAATTAAAAATTTTGCACAGCCACAGAGTTATTCAATAAAATGTATCTGTGTAGTGCCACCTGCTGTTTGTTTTTTTTCTTATTTCTTTGACCTGCTCACTGAGATGGCCACACATGCTCAGTTTCATCCTTCAACTGGCTACTGAGCTGTGATAGGAAGAGCATGCACATGCCCCCTTAGCTGCAGCAGAAAGGACACTCCCTTTGAGCTGCCAGCTTGATATAAATCTAGCAGAGCATTGAATGGGGAGATTTCTGTATCCATGTGAGGTACAGGGCTGGTTCTAGCTTTGTTAGAAAGATGTTGTCATGTACTATATGATGTGTGATTTAGATTTTTTACATTAGTCATGGTATAACCCCTTTAAGCATAAAACAGGGTCAGTGTCTACCTGCTTCCACCTCAGAGGATCACACAAATGTGTTTACAGTCACTCCGATAACTGTAGAATGGTAGAACATGTCCTATTCTTGTCCGTTTTGTGGACAAGGATTGGACATTTCTACAGAAGTAAAAAAAATAAATGGTGGCATGCACTCGGCTGGGATCTGTCTTTTGCGGATCCGCCATTTACAGACAATAAAACACTTACGACCGTGTACATGAGACCTAATACGTATATTTACTCATATTCCTATGTAGTCCTACAGCCTGTCCACCTCATGCTGTGAGTAGAGACTTTATCTCTAGACCTCCATACATTTCCTTGGGATTGAGTGATTTGCTTGTGTGAAGATTGGTGCTTATCTTATTAATCAATACCACAAGGGCCCAGTTGACCCAACATCTGGTATTAGCATAATTGAATTGGATGAAACAATAGATGTTCCTATCACCACACAGCCTCCCAGATTCAGCAGAGCCGAAAGTCATCCTTTATCAAATACAGAAGGATCAGAACAATATGGGATACAACTCACACAAAAAGATATATAATACACGCTACAAGATAGGCCGTCTATCTATCGCAGGTCCGATTCTACCTAACTGGTCAGAAAATTCCATACTGGATGAATAAACTCAACCTGAATTCAAAGTCCTCCAACTGTCCTGAAAATTCTTAGATGACACTTAACCAGTTTTGTTTTAAAATGAAAGTCATAGCTTACTTGATTCCAGAGGGGAAGCAAACCAGGCTGGTGCAGTGAGCTGCATTTATATTAATATAAGCAGATATATAACGCGAGTTTGACCGCGACGCGTGGTTGATTAAGTGTGGTTGTGTAAGTGTGTGACTTAAGATTAAGTGAGGGAGTATCTGAGAGCTAAATTATTTGTGGACATTGATAAGTGGCTGTGTTTGACTGTATTTTGTGCTGTGATAACACTTTTTTTTCCTTCTCCAGGGGTTGCACAGGTGAGCAATTAGGGTGTGGCTGTTTAATTAGGGTGTGGCTGTCTAATTAGGAGACTTTAAAAACTCAGCAGTAAGAACAGCACAGCCTTTTTGATTCCAGAGGGGAAGCAAACCAGGCTGGTGCAGTGAGCTGCATTTATATTAATATAAGCAGATATATAACGCGAGTTTGACCGCGACGCGTGGTTGATTAAGTGTGGTTGTGTAAGTGTGTGACTTAAGATTAAGTGAGGGAGTATCTGAGAGCTAAATTATTTGTGGACATTGATAAGTGGCTGTGTTTGACTGTATTTTGTGCTGTGATAACACTTTTTTTTCCTTCTCCAGGGGTTGCACAGGTAAGCAATTAGGGTGTGGCTGTTTAATTAGGGTGTGGCTGTCTAATTAGGAGACTTTAAAAACTCAGCAGTAAGAACAGCACAGCCTTTTTGATTCCAGAGGGGAAGCAAACCAGGCTGGTGCAGTGAGCTGCATTTATATTAATATAAGCAGATATATAACGCGAGTTTGACCGCGACGCGTGGTTGATTAAGTGTGGTTGTGTAAGTGTGTGACTTAAGATTAAGTGAGGGAGTATCTGAGAGCTAAATTATTTGTGGACATTGATAAGTGGCTGTGTTTGACTGTATTTTGTGCTGTGATAACACTTTTTTTTCCTTCTCCAGGGGTTGCACAGGTGAGCAATTAGGGTGTGGCTGTTTAATTAGGGTGTGGCTGTCTAATTAGGAGACTTTAAAAACTCAGCAGTAAGAACAGCACAGCCTTTTTGATTCCAGAGGGGAAGCAAACCAGGCTGGTGCAGTGAGCTGCGTTTATATTAATATAAGCAGATATATAACGCGAGTTTGACCGCGACGCGTGGTTGATTAAGTGTGGTTGTGTAAGTGTGTGACTTAAGATTAAGTGAGGGAGTATCTGAGAGCTAAATTATTTGTGGACATTGATAAGTGGCTGTGTTTGACTGTATTTTGTGCTGTGATAACACTTTTTTTTCCTTCTCCAGGGGTTGCACAGGTGAGCAATTAGGGTGTGGCTGTTTAATTAGGGTGTGGCTGTCTAATTAGGAGACTTTAAAAACTCAGCAGTAAGAACAGCACAGCCTTTTTGATTCCAGAGGGGAAGCAAACCAGGCTGGTGCAGTGAGCTGCATTTATATTAATATAAGCAGATATATAACGCGAGTTTGACCGCGACGCGTGGTTGATTAAGTGTGGTTGTGTAAGTGTGTGACTTAAGATTAAGTGAGGGAGTATCTGAGAGCTAAATTATTTGTGGACATTGATAAGTGGCTGTGTTTGACTGTATTTTGTGCTGTGATAACACTTTTTTTTCCTTCTCCAGGGGTTGCACAGGTGAGCAATTAGGGTGTGGCTGTTTAATTAGGGTGTGGCTGTCTAATTAGGAGACTTTAAAAACTCAGCAGTAAGAACAGCACAGCCTTTTTGATTCCAGAGGGGAAGCAAACCAGGCTGGTGCAGTGAGCTGCATTTATATTAATATAAGCAGATATATAAGCGAGTTTGACCGCGACGCATGGTTGATTAAGTGTGGTTGTGTAAGTGTGTGACTTAAGATTAAGTGAGGGAGTATCTGAGAGCTAAATTATTTGTGGACATTGATAAGTGGCTGTGTTTGACTGTATTTTGTGCTGTGATAACACTTTTTTTTCCTTCTCCAGGGGTTGCACAGGTGAGCAATTAGGGTGTGGCTGTTTAATTAGGGTGTGGCTGTCTAATTAGGAGACTTTAAAAACTCAGCAGTAAGAACAGCACAGCCTTTTTGATTCCAGAGGGGAAGCAAACCAGGCTGGTGCAGTGAGCTGCATTTATATTAATATAAGCAGATATATAACGCGAGTTTGACCGCGACGCGTGGTTGATTAAGTGTGGTTGTGTAAGTGTGTGACTTAAGATTAAGTGAGGGAGTATCTGAGAGCTAAATTATTTGTGGACATTGATAAGTGGCTGTGTTTGACTGTATTTTGTGCTGTGATAACACTTTTTTTTCCTTCTCCAGGGGTTGCACAGGTGAGCAATTAGGGTGTGGCTGTTTAATTAGGGTGTGGCTGTCTAATTAGGAGACTTTAAAAACTCAGCAGTAAGAACAGCACAGCCTTTTTGATTCCAGAGGGGAAGCAAACCAGGCTGGTGCAGTGAGCTGCGTTTATATTAATATAAGCAGATATATAACGCGAGTTTGACCGCGACGCGTGGTTGATTAAGTGTGGTTGTGTAAGTGTGTGACTTAAGATTAAGTGAGGGAGTATCTGAGAGCTAAATTATTTGTGGACATTGATAAGTGGCTGTGTTTGACTGTATTTTGTGCTGTGATAACACTTTTTTTTCCTTCTCCAGGGGTTGCACAGGTGAGCAATTAGGGTGTGGCTGTTTAATTAGGGTGTGGCTGTCTAATTAGGAGACTTTAAAAACTCAGCAGTAAGAACAGCACAGCCTTTTTGATTCCAGAGGGGAAGCAAACCAGGCTGGTGCAGTGAGCTGCATTTATATTAATATAAGCAGATATATAACGCGAGTTTGACCGCGACGCGTGGTTGATTAAGTGTGGTTGTGTAAGTGTGTGACTTAAGATTAAGTGAGGGAGTATCTGAGAGCTAAATTATTTGTGGACATTGATAAGTGGCTGTGTTTGACTGTATTTTGTGCTGTGATAACACTTTTTTTTCCTTCTCCAGGGGTTGCACAGGTGAGCAATTAGGGTGTGGCTGTTTAATTAGGGTGTGGCTGTCTAATTAGGAGACTTTAAAAACTCAGCAGTAAGAACAGCACAGCCTTTTTGATTCCAGAGGGGAAGCAAACCAGGCTGGTGCAGTGAGCTGCATTTATATTAATATAAGCAGATATATAAGCGAGTTTGACCGCGACGCATGGTTGATTAAGTGTGGTTGTGTAAGTGTGTGACTTAAGATTAAGTGAGGGAGTATCTGAGAGCTAAATTATTTGTGGACATTGATAAGTGGCTGTGTTTGACTGTATTTTGTGCTGTGATAACACTTTTTTTTCCTTCTCCAGGGGTTGCACAGGTGAGCAATTAGGGTGTGGCTGTTTAATTAGGGTGTGGCTGTCTAATTAGGAGACTTTAAAAACTCAGCAGTAAGAACAGCACAGCCTTTTTGATTCCAGAGGGGAAGCAAACCAGGCTGGTGCAGTGAGCTGCATTTATATTAATATAAGCAGATATATAACGCGAGTTTGACCGCGACGCGTGGTTGATTAAGTGTGGTTGTGTAAGTGTGTGACTTAAGATTAAGTGAGGGAGTATCTGAGAGCTAAATTATTTGTGGACATTGATAAGTGGCTGTGTTTGACTGTATTTTGTGCTGTGATAACACTTTTTTTTCCTTCTCCAGGGGTTGCACAGGTGAGCAATTAGGGTGTGGCTGTTTAATTAGGGTGTGGCTGTCTAATTAGGAGACTTTAAAAACTCAGCAGTAAGAACAGCACAGCCTTTTTGATTCCAGAGGGGAAGCAAACCAGGCTGGTGCAGTGAGCTGCATTTATATTAATATAAGCAGATATATAAGCGAGTTTGACCGCGACGCATGGTTGATTAAGTGTGGTTGTGTAAGTGTGTGACTTAAGATTAAGTGAGGGAGTATCTGAGAGCTAAATTATTTGTGGACATTGATAAGTGGCTGTGTTTGACTGTATTTTGTGCTGTGATAACACTTTTTTTTCCTTCTCCAGGGGTTGCACAGGTGAGCAATTAGGGTGTGGCTGTTTAATTAGGG
Source organism: Bufo bufo (assembly GCF_905171765.1). Classification (NCBI taxonomy): domain Eukaryota; kingdom Metazoa; phylum Chordata; class Amphibia; order Anura; family Bufonidae; genus Bufo; species Bufo bufo. Next base: position 496,294,902 of record NC_053392.1, on the reverse strand, counting down.
TGTGGCTGTCTAATTAGGAGACTTTAAAAACTCAGCAGTAAGAACAGCACAGCCTTTTTGATTCCAGAGGGGAAGCAAACCAGGCTGGTGCAGTGAGCTGCATTTATATTAATATAAGCAGATATATAACGCGAGTTTGACCGCGACGCATGGTTGATTAAGTGTGGTTGTGTAAGTGTGTGACTTAAGATTAAGTGAGGGAGTATCTGAGAGCTAAATTATTTGTGGACATTGATAAGTGGCTGTGTTTGACTGTATTTTGTGCTGTGATAACACTTTTTTTTCCTTCTCCAGGGGTTGCACAGGTGAGCAATTAGGGTGTGGCTGTTTAATTAGGGTGTGGCTGTCTAATTAGGAGACTTTAAAAACTCAGCAGTAAGAACAGCACAGCCTTTTTGATTCCAGAGGGGAAGCAAACCAGGCTGGTGCAGTGAGCTGCGTTTATATTAATATAAGCAGATATATAACGCGAGTTTGACCGCGACGCGTGGTTGATTAAGTGTGGTTGTGTAAGTGTGTGACTTAAGATTAAGTGAGGGAGTATCTGAGAGCTAAATTATTTGTGGACATTGATAAGTGGCTGTGTTTGACTGTATTTTGTGCTGTGATAACACTTTTTTTTCCTTCTCCAGGGGTTGCACAGGTGAGCAATTAGGGTGTGGCTGTTTAATTAGGGTGTGGCTGTCTAATTAGGAGACTTTAAAAACTCAGCAGTAAGAACAGCACAGCCTTTTTGATTCCAGAGGGGAAGCAAACCAGGCTGGTGCAGTGAGCTGCATTTATATTAATATAAGCAGATATATAACGCGAGTTTGACCGCGACGCGTGGTTGATTAAGTGTGGTTGTGTAAGTGTGTGACTTAAGATTAAGTGAGGGAGTATCTGAGAGCTAAATTATTTGTGGACATTGATAAGTGGCTGTGTTTGACTGTATTTTGTGCTGTGATAACACTTTTTTTTCCTTCTCCAGGGGTTGCACAGGTGAGCAATTAGGGTGTGGCTGTTTAATTAGGGTGTGGCTGTCTAATTAGGAGACTTTAAAAACTCAGCAGTAAGAACAGCACAGCCTTTTTGATTCCAGAGGGGAAGCAAACCAGGCTGGTGCAGTGAGCTGCATTTATATTAATATAAGCAGATATATAAGCGAGTTTGACCGCGACGCATGGTTGATTAAGTGTGGTTGTGTAAGTGTGTGACTTAAGATTAAGTGAGGGAGTATCTGAGAGCTAAATTATTTGTGGACATTGATAAGTGGCTGTGTTTGACTGTATTTTGTGCTGTGATAACACTTTTTTTTCCTTCTCCAGGGGTTGCACAGGTGAGCAATTAGGGTGTGGCTGTTTAAGTAGGGTGTGGCTGTCTAATTAGGAGACTTTAAAAACTCAGCAGTAAGAACAGCACAGCCTTTTTGATTCCAGAGGGGAAGCAAACCAGGCTGGTGCAGTGAGCTGCATTTATATTAATATAAGCAGATATATAACGCGAGTTTGACCGCGACGCGTGGTTGATTAAGTGTGGTTGTGTAAGTGTGTGACTTAAGATTAAGTGAGGGAGTATCTGAGAGCTAAATTATTTGTGGACATTGATAAGTGGCTGTGTTTGACTGTATTTTGTGCTGTGATAACACTTTTTTTTCCTTCTCCAGGGGTTGCACAGGTGAGCAATTAGGGTGTGGCTGTTTAATTAGGGTGTGGCTGTCTAATTAGGAGACTTTAAAAACTCAGCAGTAAGAACAGCACAGCCTTTTTGATTCCAGAGGGGAAGCAAACCAGGCTGGTGCAGTGAGCTGCATTTATATTAATATAAGCAGATATATAAGCGAGTTTGACCGCGACGCATGGTTGATTAAGTGTGGTTGTGTAAGTGTGTGACTTAAGATTAAGTGAGGGAGTATCTGAGAGCTAAATTATTTGTGGACATTGATAAGTGGCTGTGTTTGACTGTATTTTGTGCTGTGATAACACTTTTTTTTCCTTCTCCAGGGGTTGCACAGGTGAGCAATTAGGGTGTGGCTGTTTAATTAGGGTGTGGCTGTCTAATTAGGAGACTTTAAAAACTCAGCAGTAAGAACAGCACAGCCTTTTTGATTCCAGAGGGGAAGCAAACCAGGCTGGTGCAGTGAGCTGCATTTATATTAATATAAGCAGATATATAACGCGAGTTTGACCGCGACGCATGGTTGATTAAGTGTGGTTGTGTAAGTGTGTGACTTAAGATTAAGTGAGGGAGTATCTGAGAGCTAAATTATTTGTGGACATTGATAAGTGGCTGTGTTTGACTGTATTTTGTGCTGTGATAACACTTTTTTTTCCTTCTCCAGGGGTTGCACAGGTGAGCAATTTAGGGTGTGGCTGTTTAATTAGGGTGTGGCTGTCTAATTAGGAGACTTTAAAAACTCAGCAGTAAGAACAGCACAGCCTTTTTGATTCCAGAGGGGAAGCAAACCAGGCTGGTGCAGTGAGCTGCATTTATATTAATATAAGCAGATATATAACGCGAGTTTGACCGCGACGCGTGGTTGATTAAGTGTGGTTGTGTAAGTGTGTGACTTAAGATTAAGTGACTTTAGATTCAGGGACTTCAGTGGGGGACTGCAATTAGCCAGTTTCTTATTACTACATTGTATTGTATTTTTTGCTTTTGTGATGTAATCCCCATTTAGTATGTGTTGCACAATTGACAACGCAGTCCAGTGCACATCTTGCATGATGTATGCAGTCCTGGAACAGCCGTTCCAGGGTGAATTTCTTTGTTCAAGATGTGAGCAAATTACCCGTTTGGAATCGCTAATCGAGTCTCTAAATGGGCAAGTTGCAACACTGAGAGGCATTGACAATTTGCAAAAAAGTTTGCTTCTCACCGAGCAAGCACTCTTTGGGGTAGATGAGGGAGAGGGTGACAGAGAGGAGGCTGAGGAAAGTGAGGTAGCTAGCTGGGTAATAGTTAGAAAGCGGGGTAGAGGGAAGAGTGCCAGGGAGGCTAGCCCTGATCTGACACACCCCAACAAGTTTGCACGTTTGGCAGATGAGGGGGAAATCAGTCCAGGGACGGCACTGCCGCAGCCGGACACTTCCTCTGCCAGTCAGGGGAATGTCAGCTCCGGTAAGCAGGGGACCAGGAGAGCAGGGCAGGCCAGACAGGTGCTGGTAGTGGGAGACTCAATTATTAGGGGAACAGATAGGGAAATCTGTCACAAAGACCGTGATCGCCGAACAGTGTGCTGTCTTCCTGGCGCTAGAGTTCGACATATCGCGGATCGGGTTGACAGATTACTGGGAGGGGCTGGAGAAGATCCAGCGGTCATGGTCCATATCGGAACCAATGACAAAGTTAGGGGTAGGTGGAGAGTCCTTAAAAATGATTTCAGGGATTTAGGGCAAAAGCTTAGGGCAAGGACCTCAAAGGTAGTATTTTCCGAAATACTACCGGTACCACGGGCCACACAAGAAAGGCAGCGGGAGATTAGGGAAATTAACAAGTGGCTCAAGAACTGGTGTAGGATGGAGGGGTTTGGGTTCCTGGAGAACTGGGCCGACTTCACTGTCGGCTACAGGCTCTATCGTAGGGACGGGCTGCACCTCAATGGGGAAGGGGCAGCTGTGTTGGGGAAGAAGATGGCTAGAAGGTTGGAGGAGTGTTTAAACTAGGGACTGGGGGGGAGGGTCATTACACTATAGAAGGGGAAGATAGTGCAGATAGAGACCGGGGGCAAGGTAGTGGGACTGGGGGAGAAATGGAAGGAGGGACAAGAACAGTTCAGAAGGAAAGGTGTAGGGTAAAAAATATACATAAACCTCTCATATGTATGTATACTAATGCCAGAAGCCTGACTAATAAAACTGGTGAACTGGAATTAGTGATGTGTGAGGAGGACTATGACATAGTGGGAATAACTGAGACATGGCTGGATGATAGCTATGACTGGGCAGTTAATGTACAAGGTTACAGTCTGTTCAGAAAGGATCGTCAAAACCGGAGAGGTGGAGGGGTCTGCCTTTATGTAAAGTCTTGTCTAAAGCCCACACTCCGTGAAGATATAAGTGAGGGACATGAACATGTGGAGTCACTATGGGTAGAGATACATGGAGCTAAAAACAACAATAAATTACTAATAGGAGTCTACTATAAACCACCTAATATACCAGAGTCCACAGAAAATCTACTACTAAACGAGATAGACAAGGCGGCAAATCATAATGAGGTGGTTATTATGGGGGACTTCAACTACCCAGATATAGACTGGGAAACTGAAACTTGTATATCTCATAAAGGAAACAGATTCTTGGCAATAACCAAAGACAATTATCTCTCCCAACTGGTTCAGGACCCGACTAGAGGGACGGCCATACTGGACTGAATATTAACCAATAGACCTGACAGAACAACAGACGTGCAGGTTGGGGGACACCTGGGAAATAGTGACCATAAAGTAATAACCTTCCAATTATCATTCAAAAGAGCGTTTCTACAGGGAGGAACAAAAATACCAAACTTCAAAAAAGCTAAATTTAGCCAACTAAGAGAGGCCATAGGCCTAACTAACTGGGACAAAGTCCTCAAAAATAAAAATACAGCCAAAAAATGGGATATCTTTAAAAACATCCTAAAATCTCATTGTGAGAGGTACATACCGTATGGGAATAAAAGGTTAAGGAACAAAAAGAAACCAATGTGGATAAATAGAACTGTAAAGAAAGCAATAAATGACAAAAAGAAAGCATATAAAACACTAAAACAGGAGGGTAGCACGGAAGCACTGAAAAACTATAAGGAAAAAAACAGAACATGTAAAAAACAAATAAAAGCGGCCAAACTAGAGACCGAGAGATTAATTGCCAAAGAGAGTAAAACTAACCCTAAAATGTTCTTCAATTATATAAATGTTAAAAAGTATAAATCTGAAGGTGTCGGCCCTTTAAAGAGTAATGAGGGGGGAGTCGCAGAGAGCGACGAGGAGAAAGCAAAGCTGTTAAATATTTTTTTCTCCAATGTATTCACTGAGGAAAATAAACTGTCAGATGAAATGCTGAATGCTGAAATAAATTCGCCATTAAAAGTGTCCTGTCTGACCCAGGAAGAAGTACAACAGCGACTTAAAAATATCAAAATAGACAAATCGCCAGGACCGGATGGCATACACCCCCGTATCCTAAGGGAATTAAGTAAGGTCATAGCCAGACCCTTATTTCTGATATTTGCGGACTCTGTACTGACAGGGAATGTCCCACAGGATTGGCGCATGGCAAATGTGGTGCCAATATTCAAAAAGGGTCCAAAAACAGAGCCTGGAAACTATAGGCCGGTAAGTTTAACATCTGTTGTGGGTAAACTGTTTGAAGGTTTTCTGAGAGATGCTATGTTAGAGCATCTTAACGGAAATAAGCAAATAACGCCATATCAGCATGGCTTCGTGAGGGATCGGTCATGTCAAACTAATTTAATCAGTTTCTATGAGGAGGTAAGTTCTAGACTTGACAGCGGCGAATCAATGGATGTCGTGTATCTGGACTTCTCCAAAGCATTTGACACTGTACCTCATAAAAGGTTAGTATATAAAATGAGAATGCTCGGACTCGGAGAAAACGTCTGTAAGTGGGTAAGTAGCTCAATGATAGAAAACAGAGGGTGGTTATTAACGGTACATACTCAGATTGGGTCACTGTCACTAGTGGAGTACCTCAGGGGTCAGTATTGGGCCCTATTCTCTTCAATATATTTATTAATGATCTTGTAGAAGGCTTGCAAAGTAAAATATCAATTTTCGCAGATGACACTAAACTGTGTAAAGTAATTAACACTGAAGAGGACAGTATACTACTACAGAGGGATCTGGATAGATTGGAGGCTTGGGCAGATAAGTGGCAGATGAGGTTTAACACTGACAAATGTAAAGTTATGCACATGGGAAGGAATAATGCAAGTCACCCGTACATACTAAATGGTAAAACACTCGGTAACACTGACATGGAAAAGGATCTAGGAATTTTAATAAACAGCAAACTAAGCTGCAAAAAACAGTGTCAGGCAGCTGCTGCCAAGGCCAACAAGATAATGGGTTGCATCAAAAGGGGCATAGATGCCCGTGATGAGAACATATTCCTACTACTTTACAAATCACTGGTCAGACCACACATGGAGTACTGTGTACAGTTCTGGGCTCCTGTAAACAAGGCAGACATAGCAGAGCTGGAGAGGGTCCAGAGGAGGGCAACTAAAGTAATAACTGGAATGGGGCAACTACAGTACCCTGAAAGATTATCAAAATTAGGGTTATTCACGTTAGAAAAAAGACGACTGAGGGGAGATCTAATTACTATGTATAAATATATCAGGGGGCAGTACAGAGATCTATCCCATCATCTATTTATCCCCAGGACTGTGACTGTGACGAGGGGACATCCTCTGCATTTGGAGGAAAGAAGGTTTGTACACAAACATAGAAAAGGGTTCTTTACGGTAAGAGCAGTGAGACTATGGAACTCTCTGCCTGAGGAGGTGGTGATGGTGAGTACAATAAAGGAATTCAAGAGGGGCCTGGATGTATTTCTGGAGTGTAATAATATTACAGGCTATAGCTACTAGAGAGGGGTCGTTGATCCAGGGAGTTATTCTGATTGCCTGATTGGAGTCGGGAAGGAATTTTTATTCCCCTAAAGTGAGGAAAATTGGCTTCTACCTCACAGGGTTTTTTTTTTGCCTTCCTCTGGATCAACTTGTAGGATGACAGGCCGAACTGGATGGACAAATGTCTTTTTTCGGCCTTATGTACTATGTTACTATGTTACTATGTTACTTCAGTGTAAGTAGTCATAGGGGAAAACAGCAGGACACTTTTATTTGAGCTCCTTATCAGATAGAGAAATAAACATAAGACACGGTTATCCTTTTTTAAAATCATTTATTAAAACAAAATCCCTGCAGAGAAAAATTGTCATCCAGAAGAAGACAAAAACCTAGACACATTTGGCCAGTTTGTGTCACAGGGAAAAAAATCCTTCTTGACCCTGAGAAAAGGCCATCGGTCGGAAGACCCTGAATCAGAGCCATTGATAATTCCACCTGGTTGGGGTCTACTTACCTGTATATCTCACTTACCTATTGTGAAGGATGGAAATATATTGAAATGTGCCCATCTGACCTCCATGTTGGATGTGCACACGGAGACGAAGACTGTTGTGATCTCTGTTGACTCTTGGTTTCTCCATCTGGGACGCTGGTCTGGGGCTTATTTCCTGAAAGCCTCTTGCCTTAACTATCAGCCTGGCGTCCACCGGCATGCCACGCAGATAGGAAGACTGTTCTAAGCGTCTCCGTGTGGTTGGTGATTGAACCTGCTTGGTCGCTGCATCATAAATGTTGGGGGGGGGGTGCAGCACCTAACGCTTTTCTATCCTGCAGAGTCCAGTAGAAAAAACGTATACGTTAACATATACATTTTTCTTTCAAACTCTATGATGAAGGATGCCACTGTACGTATACATGAAACGGATAGCAAAAACGGGATATGAACTTGGCCTTACCCTTTAAGTTTTATTTATTTTTAGATAGGTGTAAAGCAGAGGAGTTCCTATAGGGTTAATTACTGCAGCTTGACTGTCCACACTGGTCAGTGCGACCCCTGGGACAGATCTTGTGCAGGTCCACAGCATTAGATCTCTGTCTCACAGCTCATCTTCTTCCTCTGTTATTAACAGGGAGCAGTGCTGAGCAATTTTAGTCATGTCCCATCCAGTAGTCTATCTGGAGCATCCAGCACATGCCTCAGGTCCCATATGAAAGAATACATATGCACTACAGTAAGCAGAGCTGAGGCTCCTATTTGACCCTGACAGCTGTAAATTCAGTCACCCTGCAAACAGCCCGTCTTCCTGTCAGCTACTCTCACCTCAGCTCTGCTCCATCATGCAGAGTGCAATGTGCAAGTCCACAGGGGTAGAAGACCTGAGGTTCATGGTGGGCCGAAGTGTACATACAGTTCATCGGTTACTCCTAACGGTTTAGCAGACGCCTCCCTGGGCCAGCAGTGCAGTGAAGGGGAGAACAGCACTGGATTCTCCGGGGCACACTCGGTTACAGGGGACACCGGCCAGGTGGTGATCGAAGTGCCCTTGATGGTGATCGGGTTTCTGAGTGCTTGTGTGGCTGGGCCCCTGAGTTAAGTAATGTCGTGACGCCAGCCCCTTGATGGTGCAAAATGTTGAGAGTGGTAGTAGTATGGAGTTAGAAGAATGAGGCAGGTTTGAATCCAACTGAAAACTTTACTATACCCAGGTACTTGATAACAATTTGCATCCAGTAATAAAACAGTCTCTGATACACATGCAAGTTGGATGTGATGAATCCCAGTAACAGGCTGTGCTGGTAGTAATGTTTCAGGCTATAGTAGGTAATTGTGTACTCACTGATATTTAGCTCATTGCCTTGCTTCAGTCTCAGTTGAGGTAGTTCAAGTCTTAGTCTTCTACACACAAGTGATGCAACAGAAATCTTATCTGTCCTTAGAATAATGGTGGGGCTGCCGGAAGCTAATAAATCCTTCACCTAGATACAAAGGCGCCTAGAGCCTAATACAATGGCTTTGTCCTTCCTTTGTCTTTATCCACAATAAACTTCACAATATCCACTTGCTACTCCGGAAGAGTGAATGGTAGAATACAGACTTTATTGCCTATCTGCCTATCTTCCTGGCTTGACACTGAGATAAGTTGGCTCCTCTGGGCCGTGGAGCCCAAGAGAGAGCTGAGAGGAGAGGGGATCTCTCCTTCCACCTAGCTCCTCACTCCATCTCCTTCTTCAACTCCCACACTCTGAATACTCACTAAACAAGGCCTGAACTGTGCTATATATACTGTGGTGCTATCCGCATCTAGTGGTGGAATGTATGCAATGCACCTGACAGCCTGGTAGCAGGAATTTGACATAAGGATGAAATACAGCATGATATAACATGTCACACAATAAGCTTTTGCAGTGCCCACGTACACTAGTGGGATGCTGCAAGAGCGCTTCTGCTGCTGATTCCTTCTTACCTCTCACCCAGCCTAGGAATAGTGTGAAGGAAGTGACTGGCAGTGCTGAGGGTAAACAAGCAAAGAGTGCAGGAGGACCCAGAGGATGGTAAACATGTGGGACATCACAGCCGATAAAAGTAAATACAGGGCTGGTACTACCGTGCTGCAAGCTGTGGGAGCAAACTTGCACCAAAGACATCACAGAGGGGCAGGCACATCAGGCAGTGAGTTACTACCTGATTGGAGGAAGCGGCTGCTCACTCTCCTCTCCCTCCTTCCAACCCAGCCTGCTGTTACTAGCGCTGCGAATAGTGGCAAATGAAAATGTAAATATGTAATGGCACTGGGTGTTTGGGGTGGCAATGGGCCCCTCATTGACACTGGGCCCGGGGCTGCCGATCCAAACGCCCTATTATAATCAGCCATTGCCAGTATTTATCTCTCTACTGTTACTAATGCAGCATGTATTCAGGTCAGAAAGGGGGTGGAGCCATGCAGCCTGGCTGGGCCCCCTAACCTCACGGGCCCCATAGCCAGTGCGTGGTCTGCCTATATTGACGATACGCCACTGTCTGCAGACAATGCTAACTCTCTTGTACACACATTTACAACCAAGTCCTTGTTCATTTAGAGGTCGTCTAATAAATGAGACAATACCTGGTGCACATTTCAGGCCTGTCTTCTTTGTTCAGTCTATCAGGTAGAATGAATAAAGCCTTCCACAAATATTTCCACACCAGTTTCTTTGCTCATTCCATCTGATAGAAATGGACACGGTCTTGCACCAACAGTTTAAGGGGTTATCCGACCCCTGAAATGCCCCCCATATGCCCAGGCCCCTCACAGAGGTTGTACTTACCTCGCTCCCCGACACCATCGTCGCTCCTGGTCCCTGCACGGCTGCCGCTGCATCTCTCTCTCGCGCAGATAAAAAGATCCGGCGTTGGGGGGCAGTCAGTAGCAGGTGGTGATAGGGACGAGCCTCCCTAGCATCGCGGGTGACGCTAGGGAGGCTCGTCCCTGTCACCCCCTGCCATTGGCTGTCCCGTGATGCCGGATGTTTTCATCTGCGTGACAGGAAGATGCAGCGGCGGCTGTGCAGGGACCAGAAACGACGGGGGTGCCGAGAAACAAGCTAAGTACATTGTGTGTGAGGGGCCCGGGCATATGGGGGGGAATTTCAGGTGTCGGATAAACCCTTTAAGACAAATATTCCTTTCATACAAGGGTCACGATATTTTATCAGACCCAATGGATTCCAAATGATCAGAGGTATATTCATATTCGCACTTCTGCTGCTAAGAGGTATTTTGAGCTTTATAATGGTATGTGTGCTGAGGGTAATGTATAGTATCCCAGAGTGGCACTACCATTTCTTCACCCGCACCCTTTATTCCAGGTCCTGCTACACTGTGCATTCATAATATTGCTATGTAACTGCCATGAAACTTACTATTCCATTGTCCCCCCGTTTGGGCAGAAGTGGGCTACACCTGCTTCTTACCACGGGAGGGGCTGCAGGAAGTGTTCAGTCATTCTGAGTTCTAGTCTAGTGTAGGAAGCAGACGAGTCAAGATGGAGCAGTGAGTGGAAGGCCCCACTCCTGCATAGTGGCGTCGTTAGAGGGGGGAGAGGGGGGGCAATCATGTTGTTCTTTGCCCCCCCGGTTGCCCCCCCGCTGATTCCCCCAGGTGAATACTATCTTATGAGCGCTTCAATTATGGAAGCGCTCATTAGTACCGAAGGACCAGGAAGTGGTGAACGCTCTGTACTCACCACTTTTCCTGGTCCTCGGCTGTCGGCTGTGCAGGGCTGCGCACAGCGTGAGGACGCTCTGTGACCTCACGCTGTGCGCACCAGTTTAGAGCACAGTCGACTGAGGAGGGAGAAAATTGCAGGTGGCGTCCGTCCAGGAGCAGGAGAGGTAAGTGGTTTTTTTATTTTATAAAAAATGTGGCTGCTGGGGGCATAATGGGGGCTAATTGGAGCCATATGGGGGCTAATTGAAGCCATATGGGGGCTAATTGGAGGCATATGGGGCTAATTGGAGGCATATGGGGGCTATGGGGGCTAATTGGAGGCATATGGGGCTAATTGGAGGCATATGGGGGCTAATAGGAGGCATATGGGGGCTAATTGGAGGCATATGGGGGCTATGGGGGCTAATTGGAGGCATATGGGGGCTAATAGGAGGCATATGGGGGCTAATTGGAGGCATATGGGGGCTAAATGGAGGCATATGGGGCTAATTGGAGGCATATGGGGGCTATGGGGGCTAATTGGAGGCATATGGGGGCTAATAGGAGGCATATGGGGGCTAATTGGAGGCATATGGGGGCTAAATGGAGGCATATGGGGCTAATTGGAGGCATATGGGGGCTATGGGGGCTAATTGGAGGCATATGGGGGCTAATAGGAGGCATATGGGGGCTAATTGGAGGCATATGGGGGCTAATTGGAGGCATATGGGGGCTAATAGGAGGCATATGGGGGCTAATTGGAGGCATATGGGGGCTAATTGGAGGCATTTGGGGGCTAAATGGAGGCATATGGGGCTAATTGGAGGCATATGGGGGCTATGGGGGCTAATTGGAGGCATATGGGGGCTAATTGGAGGCATATGGGGGCTATGGGGGCTAATTGGAGGCATATGGAGGCTAATTGGAGGCATATGGGGGCTAATAGGGGGCTAATTGGAGGCATATGGGGGCTAATTGGAGGCATATGGGGACTAATTGGAGGCATAATGGGGGCTAATTAGAGACACAATAGGGGATAATTAGACTATTAGAGGCATATGGGGGCTAATGAGGCATATGGGCGCTAATTAGGCATATGAGGGGTAATAAGAGGCATAATGTGGGCTAATAAGAGGCATAATGGCTTATAATGGGGGCTAATGAGGCATAATGGGGGCTAATAAGAGGAATAATAGGGGCTAATGAGGCATAAGGGCTTATAATGGGGGCTAATGAGGCATAAGGGCTGATATGGGGGCTGATATGAAGGTGATAAGAGGCATAATGGGGGCTAATACGATGAATAATGGGGGCTAATGAGGCATAAGGGCTTATAATGGGGGCTAATGAGGCATAAGGGCTGATATGAGAGGCATAATGAGGGCTAATGTGTCATCAACAGATGCCCCCATAACAGTGTGACCAAGTAAAACAAAATTCACCTCCACAGTGTGCATTGCGTACCGTAACATTATTATTATGCAGTATCATATGTGGCCTGGTGGGGTTTGTGTGTCAGGGCTGTTATGTAATCCCAGTCCAGCCCTAATGACACACTATATAACACGCAGCAGCAAGTACAGTTTATGGAGCAAGAGGACGTGCCAGGAATGGGCAGTGGGAGGGGCTATGGATGGGGCATGGGTGCCCAATGATTTCTATGTACACCCCTGGCCAGGGGTCTAAAGACTGAGCTCGGAGGCTGTCTGCTGAGCTGTGTATCTAATCCTATCATGTGTGATACTATCTGCTGAGCTGTGTATGATACTGCCTGCTGAGCTGTGTATCTAATCTTATCATGTGTGATACTGCCTGCTCGTCCGTGCATCTAATCCTATCATGTCTGATACTGTCTGCTGAGCTATGTATCTAATCCTATCCTGTGTGACACTGTCTGCTGAGCTGCATAAATAATCCTATTATGTGTGATACTGTCTGCTGAGCTGCGTATCTAATCCTATTATGTGTGATACTGTCTGCTGAGCTGTGTATCTAATTCTAATATGTGTGAAACTGTCTGCTGAGCTGTGTATCTAATCATATGTGATACTGTCTGCTGAGCTGTGTATCCAATCCTATCATGTGTGATACTGCTTGCTGAGCCGTGTATCTAACGAGCGCTCCATACAGTATTAGAATGTTTTGGCTCTAATGAGCCAAAGTTATTACTTTGCCAAGTCTCACGAGACTTTGGGTAATAACTTGATAAATTGATTTCTACTGTAAAAAAACATTTCCCGAACTCGGGTTCGGTTCCAAGTGGTGGTGTTGCGGGTTTATGGCAAGGTTTCTGCAACCAAAAATGCTCTGATTTCAGAGACAGGTCAGCCGATTGATCTGCCAGCGGTTTTGCTCCCCCAGATTTTATCCATGTGAAAAGAGATGTGAACACAATCTGAGCTGTTTGTAAGTGTAAGGCCTCATGCACACAACCGTAAGTATTATGCAGTCTGCAAATTGTGGATCCATAAAATATGGAAGCGATCCTTTTGCTGTTGTCACGAGGGTGTCAAGAAACACGCCTGACTCCGTTATACCCGGGGTCAGGAAGTCGCAGCGGTTGGCTGCGCGCTCTATGTAAGATAGGGCTGTTTCCTTATGGTAGCTTTCTGGGTTTGCTTTGAAACCCTTTTTGGCTCACTCAGGGATCCGTAGCTCCTTCTCCTCAGCTGTCCCTTGTCCAGCACTCCCAACCTCCTTATATTCCCCTCTCACACTTCTCTGGTTGCCAGATATAGAGCTTCCTGCCTGGACTTCTATACTGACCCTCTGGAGCTGTGTTGCTGCGTTCTCTGGTTGTTGGTCCAGAACGTTACCCTCCGGATCCCTGTTGGACCTTTGTGGTCTGCTGTGGTCGCCCACCTGGGTGTATGTGTTTGTCTGTATTGTCTGTCCTCTCCCTGGTGTTTCCCTCTTAGTGTCAGTGGTGCGGACTAGCGATCCCACCGGCCCGTTCACTATCTAGGGCTCATTTTAGGGAAAGCCAGGGTCTAGGCACGTGATCGCCGCACAGGTGAGGAACCCGTCTAGGGACGTCAGGGCAGTCAGGTGCCAGCCGCAAGGTGAGTCAGGGGTCACCACCTTTCCCTCTCCCTTGGGCAGGGCTTTCCCTTTTCCCTCCCTGTGCGTGACGCCGGTCATTACAGATCATCACTAATGCTTCATGGACATCTTCATGGATGTAACATAGTCTGATGTTTTTCACGGACGTAAAACGGACACAGAAATGTCAACAAGCCCTAAGTGTGTGTTTTGCACTTTTGTCAATACAGCAATTAACAATGCAGATTACTGATCCAGGGATCTGTACAATTCCCAGTAGTGGAAAAAGGAGGAATTTTACCTTCCTTAGTCTGGAGCGCTATTTTACCATGAAATATGGCACAACTTTCCAGGGAATCCTAACAGACCCAAGTAAACTAAATGGTGTCCATTAGATTTTGCTGGTATCCACTGAAAATGAATCTACTGTACATGGCTGTATTACAGATGGAAGCAGTGCCACAAGTCTGAACAGTGTCTAGTATTTTCTGATGTTTGTTAATTAGAAACAGATTTCTGGAATTAGGAATTAGCACTATAAATGTATTTTAATGTAAAAACATGTCCAAATGGCACAACAGAAGAGTTAAGAAAAACTGTCTTTGTTGCCATAGAAACCAATCACAGTTCATAGATCTTCCCCATTATGTAATAGTACAGTGTCCTTCCCAGCATCCTTTGCTCAATCTCTCCTATAATGTAATAGAGATGTGACATCATAATTGCTTAGAACTTTCTTTTCAGTTTTTCAGTCACTTGTACAGTTGAGTCCTATGTGGTGAAGAAGTGACACAGGAAAGGTAGTTACTATCATTAATTATAATTAACAGAATGCATAATAATACACAGCCAGCAACTTCATTAGAATCAGGGTGGGTATAAATGAATATAGATTTAATATATAGGACTTTATTATATTTCATCTCTCTGACTTTCTACACTTCTCCAAATATCCTGCTATCTCTGTTTCCCCTTCTCCCCCTTAAGTTCTCTCTTCCGTCTCTTCTCCCTTTGAGTACCTCACTTTGAACCTTTCTTACTTTCTCATTTCTCCTCTACCCATCTTCTTCTGTTCTTCTCTTCTCTCTCTCTCGCATCCATTCTTTCCCTTTATACCCCTTCTCTTACAATACGTGCCTTAATTTGCCCTATCACACTCCTTCTCTGTTTATTTTTACATGTACCTTGAAAAAAGTGATTATTTCTTAGTGTGTTATAGATATTAGTGTCTATAGCATGTATCAGGAACATGTTATCACACCTCTGTCTTTTTATAGGTGACTGATGCCCAGTGAGATAGTGGAAGCTGACATACTGTATTCCCTGGTCAACTGCAACAAAAGAATCACAAGACAGGTAATTAATATTTCTATTAATTACTGATAACATTCAGACTAGACATGAGTTCTAGTTCTGATACATGTGGATATACAATATGACTTTACTAAAAGTAGCGGTTATATCTTTTATGGACACTTTTATTATAACACTACTATATCTCAGGCAGAGGATAAGGAAGCTTCTTCTTCTTAAACCTGTCTTTTTACAATTAATGCTACACAGAGAGCAGAAACATGTGGTTACACCATGACATTGTCTAAAAGACCAAGGGTAGCATTGGGGCAACCCAAACCTGCCACTGAATACCGACTTTTCCAACTAAATCATAGTAGCTAGTAAGCTGAGAGTTTAGAGGCTTTGATCCCTCTCTACCCCAAAATCTCCTTTCTATCTTTCTCCTCCTCACATTTAAGTTATTGCCTTCTCTCATTCCATCTCCCTGTCTTCCTACACTTCTTCCCATATCCTATTATCTCTCCGTTTCCCATTCTCCCCCTTAAGTTCCCTCTTCCATCTCTTCTTTCTTTCTGTACCTCGCTTTGAACCTTACTTAATTT
The DNA here is from genome assembly GCF_905171765.1 of Bufo bufo. Classification (NCBI taxonomy): domain Eukaryota; kingdom Metazoa; phylum Chordata; class Amphibia; order Anura; family Bufonidae; genus Bufo; species Bufo bufo. The sequence goes on along the minus strand of NC_053392.1, from coordinate 496,279,212 downwards.
CTAATTTTTTCTCTACCCATCTACTTCTGTTATTATCTTGACCACCCCATCCTTTCTCTTTATTTCCCCTTATTTTACAATACATATCTTAATTTGCCCTGTCACACTCCTTTTCTCTTTATTTTTACATTTACCCTGAAATAAGTAATTATTTCTTAGTGTGTTATAGATATTCGTGTCTATAGGATGTATCAGGAACATGTTATCACACCTCTGTCTTTTTATAGGTGACTGATGCCCAGTGAGATAGTGGAAGCTGACATACTGTATTCCCAGGTCACCTGCAAAAAAAAAAGAATCGCAAAACAGGTAATTATTATTTCTATTAATTACTGATAACATTCAGACTAGACATGAGTTCTAGTTCTGATACATGTGGATATACAGAATGGATTTCATTTATGTATATATTTATGGACACTTTTATTATAACACTACTATATCTCAGTCAGAGGATAAGGAAGCTTCTTTTTCTTATCCCTCTCTTTTTACGATTAATGCTACACTGGGTCCTCCGGACAGTGTTGAGATGTAACCACGCTTTGCTGCTCTCTGGGATGGATAGTAAGGCATGGTGAATTCGAATTGGAAATAAGTCAAAAGAATCAGGGTCTGCAGTTAGGGTTCAGTGCTAAGAAGTAGACACTCTGCCAGATTGCATGAGTGACTAGAATAAGACGCTGAGATGGGAGTAAGTGGCCACAGTCCTTGGGTCACCAGCCCTTTGACCAGGGAGCCATCCTTCTGAGAAAGAGAGAAGGACAGCTAGCTCAGGCCTTTCCTCAACATAAAACCTTCTTCTGCCAGGGAGGAGACTGGAGAAGTCAGCTCAGTGTCTTGCTTGTACTGTTATGTACTTGAATTCCTCCCGTAAAGAAGCAGATCATTTAACTAAAGATCCTGACACTGGACTTGCTTCCCATTGGGTTGCCCCATACCTTACCAACCCTTCCAGAGAGCAGAAACATGTGGTTACACTATGACAGTGTCTGAAAGACCAAGGGTAGAATTGGGGCCACCCAAACCTGACACTGAATACCGACTTTTCCAACTAAATCATTGTAGCTAGTAAGCTGAGAGGTTAGAGGCTTTGATCCCTCTCTACCCCAAAATCTCCTTTCTATCTTTCTCCTCCTCACATTTAAGTTATCGCCTTCTCTCATTCCATCTCCCTGTCTTCCTACACTTCTTCCCATATCCTGTTATCTCTCAGTTTCCCCTTCTCCCCCTGTAATTTCTATCTTCCATCTCTTCTTTCTTTCTGTACCTTGCGTAGAACCTTTCTTACTTTCTAATTTCTTCTCTACCCATCTTCTTCTGTTCTTCTCTTGACCCTCCCGCCCCCCTCATTCTTTCTCGTTATTTCCCCTTCTTTTACAATACATATCTTAATTTGCCCTGTCACACTCCTTTTCTCTTTATTTTTACATTTACCCTGAAATAAGTAATTATTTCTTAGTGTGTTATAGATATTAGTGTCTATAGGATGTATCAGGAACATGTTATCACACCTCTGTCTTTTTATAGGTGACTGATGTTCAGTGAGATAGTGGAAGCTGACATACTGTATTCCCAGGTCACCTGCAAGAAAAGAATCACAAAACAGGCAATTCATATTTCTATTAATTACTGATAACATTCAGACTAGACATGAGTTCTAGTTCTGATACATGTGGATATACAGAATGGATTTCATTTATGTATATATTTATGGACACTTTTATTATAACACTACTATATCTTAGGCAGAGGATAAGGAAGCTTCTTTTTCTTATCCCTCTCTTTTTACGATTAATGCTACACTGGGTCCTCCGGACACTGTTGAGGTGTCACCACGCTTTGCTGCCCTCTGGGATGTATAGTAAGGCATGGTGAATTCGAATTGGAAATAAGTCAAAAGAATCAGGGTCTGCAGTTAGGGATCAGTGCTAAGAAGTAGACACTCTGCCAGATTGCATGAGTGACTAGAATAAGACGCTGAGATGGGAGTAAGTGGCCACAGTCCTTGGGTCACCAGCCCTTCGACCAGGGAGCCATCCTTCTGAGAAAGAGAGAAGGACAGCTAGCTCAGGCCTTTCCTCAACAGAACACCTTCTTCTGCCAGGGAGGAGACTGGAGAAGTCAGCTGTGTCTTGCTTGTACTGTTTTATACTTGAATTCCTCCCGTAAAGAAGCAGATCATTTAACTGAAGATCCTGACACTGGACTTGCTTCCCATTGGGTTGCCCAATACCTTACCAACCCTTCCAGAGAGCAGAAACATGTGGTTACACCATGACAGTGTCTGAAAGACCAAGGGTAGAATTGGGGCCACCCAAACCTGCCACTGAATTCCGACTTTTCCAACTAAATCATTGAAGCTAGTAAGCTGAGAGGTTAGAGGCTTTGATCCCTCTCTACCCCAAAATCTCCTTTCTATCTTTCTCCTCCTCACATTTAAGTTATCGCCTTCTCTCATTCCATCTCCCTGTCTTCCTACACTTCTTCCCATATCCTGTTATCTCTCAGTTTCCCCTTCTCCTCTAATTTATCTCTTCCATCTCTTCTTTCTTTCTGTACCTCGCGTAGAACCTTTCTTACTTTCTAATTTCTTCTCTACCCATCTTCTTATGTTCTTCTCTTGACCCTCCCGCCCCCCTCATTCTTTCTCGTTATTTCCCCTTCTTTTACAATACATATCTTAATACATATCTTAATTTGCCCTGTCACACTCCTTTTCTCTTTATTTTTACATTTACCCTGAAATAAGTAATTATTTATTTTTTTTAAATCAGATAATTTTTATTAGCAATTTTCAATACAATGAATGCAAACACACCCAAACCCCCCCTCCCATCCCACCCCTCCAACATTCCCCTTCAAGGCAAGAGCAATATACCAAAGTTCCAATATATTGAAAAGCTCAGTTCGTTTTGTAGACTAAACCATTACACAATGCTCGATACAGGGTAATGCGACGTTGCATATGTACAAAAGCACCTGGGCAATTATTTATTCATCCATGTGTATAACTTTACACACATGTGATACCTTATAGGTATACCTTTTAGACACCTCCTAGAATAGCATTTTATTATACCTTCCCAGACTCATTCCGCATTCACCATTTAACCCTCCACTTCCAGACCTACTCACACACTCATACCCTCTCTCACACTTGGATATTGTAATGTTGAATCCAGAGTGACCAAATTTTTTCAAATTTTTTGAGATTATTTCTTTTATGGTAAACAAATTGCTCAAGGCGTATCAGTACATGTACCTTGCTTTCCAGTTCATTCACCGATGGCGGTTGTCTATCCAACCAGTGAAATGCTATCACCTTCCTCGCCTGATACATCACTCGCATGATAGCCAGTTTTTTCTCCGCCATCCCTTCTGACAACTCCACATATCCCATAATACAGGACAGAACTGTCATATCCAGTCTGACTTCGAATACATTCTTTATTATTTCCTCTACTCCCCTCCAATATCTCCTCAACCTGGGGCAATTCCACATTAGGTGTATAAGATCAGCGTTTGCCCCGTCGCATCTTGGGCAACAGTCGTCTATTCTGTACCCCATCTTCTTCAATAGGACCGGTGTCTTATACACTCGATGCAGTAACAGGAGTTGAGACACTCTGTGGGCTTCACATACCGCCACCTTAGTAAAATCCTCTAAGACAGTGTCCCACTGCTCCTCTGTAAGATCCGGAGCATCCTTCCTCCATTTCTCATATAGTGGGAAATCTTGTTTTTTAAACTGTGCTTCCATAAGGCAAGCGTAATTTAGTGATATCACCCCTGTTGTGCCCCCACTTGTTTTTACCAGATCTATTACTGAGTTTTTCTGTGCAGGGCCCACCGCCTCTACCTGTCCTTGAGCTCGTAGTGCATGTCTAAGTTGCAGGTATAGATAGAATTGGGACTTCAGCAATCCAAATTCCTGCTGTAATTGACTGAATTCCTTAAGGACATTATTATCAAACAGCTGCCTCATGTATTTAAGCCCTTTTGCCTCCCACACCTGCACTCCCTCAACTTTGTCCACTTCCCTATACATAAAATTCGGCCAGATATGAGTAAGATCCGAATACCCCTTTATGCCTAGAATCTCCCTGGCTTTCCACCATGTATTGTGCATGGCTCGTAGTATTCGGTGCGCGCTACCTTTTTTATGGAATGTGCCATCCTCCAGAGAGGCCCTCAAGTTGTTATTTCCCACCAGCACCTGTATGATTTTGCCAGCCGTACTCAAGCCCTCAATCGATTCCCATACTCTCATATGCTGCAGTTGTGCCGCCAGGTAATACATCCATGAATCCAGAACCCCCAGCCCCCCATTGGTTTTAGGTCTACACAGGGTCACCAGCTTTATCCTTGGAGTGCCCTTCTTCCAGATAAGGTCCCTAAATATTGCATTCACCACATGGAAGATTCTCAACGGTACCCAAACCGGGGTATTATGTAGTATGTATAAAAGCTGAGGCATTAGTATCATTTTGATCAGGTTAGTTCTACCTATCAAAGATAACGGTAATTTTACCCATGCATTCACCTTCTGCTTAAATTTTTGCAGCAGGGGGGTGATGTTCAGCCTCTCAAACTCTGAATCCGTGGAAGAAATTTGGATACCCAGGTATTTGAAAGACCGAACAATCTGTAGTCCCTCAACATTCGTGTTAACCTGATTATCATCATCCTTCAGAGGCATTATCACTGATTTTGTCCAGTTAATGCATAACCCTGACAACTTCCCAAACCTGTCTATCACCTCCATTGCTGCCGGAAGAGACACCTTCCAGTTATCTAGAAACAATAGCATGTCATCTGCATACAATGCTACTTTCTCTGTCAGGGAACCGTACACAAAACCCTTAATCCTCTCAGACGTCCTGATTGCCTCTGCTAAAGGTTCCACTGCAACTGCAAACAATAGGGGTGATAGAGGGCATCCTTGCCTTGTCCCTCTGTGTAGTACAAAGCTATCTGACAGGTTACCATTTACTCTGATCTTTGCCGTTGGGTCTTTATACAAGAGTTGAATCCAATCTATGAAGACGGTGCCAAACCCCAATTTTTGCAGTACCTTCCACAAATATCTCCACTCCACACTATCAAATGCTTTGGCCGCATCAAGAGATGCGACCGCCGCACTCGGATTACAGGCCTGTCCCTGAATATTTAGAAAAAGGCGTCTGATGTTAACTGCCGTAGACATATTTGGCATGAAACCAGCCTGGTCCGGATGAATAAGCTTAGATATAATCGTATTCATACGGTTTGCCAACACCTTCGTTAGAATCTTAATATCCACTGTGAGACGGGACCACTCAAACTGTCTCTTTTCAGGGTTTATTAGGCACACAGTACAGTACAGGCTTGCTTTCTTCAAACAACAGAACAGTCCAAATGAAATAACAAAACACAGTGATACAGGCTTCTCACCAGCTGCAGTTTTCTCCCAGCAAATCCTCACTGCCAAGAGGTTTGGTTCAGTAGTCTTCCTCTCAGACCACCATCCACACACACTGCTCTCTGGCAGAGTGTCTTTTTTAAATCACCCTCGCACCTGTGTGTGTGGCGGTAACACCCGAGATGGAGTATGGGAGTGACCTTCCCACCCAAGCTCTTCAGTCACTCCTAAATCCCGGACCCAAAATCCAGCTACCACCAACTCAGTGATCTACCACCACTGGTCACTACTTACCTCCGGGATTTACATCACTGAGCGTAGCAGCCTCAGTGACACATACCTACCATCTATGATGTCACCCACTGCATGCTTACATATCCCCCCCCCTCTGCCTAAAGCCGGGGGGCTTGGCACCTTCCATAACCAAACAATGGACTCTTGACAGGGCATCTGCATTGATGTGCAATTTACCTGGCCTGTGTTCCACCACATAGTCAAAATCCTGTAATGCCAGGAACCACCTTGTTACCCTAGCATTATTTCCCTTGTTTTGACTCATCCCCTTCAGTGGGGCATGGTCTGTGACGAGTCTGAACTTTCTGCCTAGCAGGTAATACCTTAGGGACTCTAGGGCCCATTTTATTGCCAGACATTCCCGTTCCACAATCGAGTAATTCCTCTCACAGGGGTTCAGTTTCCTACTTAGATACATGACAGGATGCTCTTCTCTGTTAACCTCCTGGGACATAACAGCCCCTAGACCCACCTCTGATGCATCTGTCTGTACTATAAATTCCTTGGAGAAATCTGGCGCTATTAGCACTGGTTGCCTACAAAGAACGGACTTAAGTTCTACAAATGCCTTTTCTGCCTCCGGGGACCACTGAACCATAACTGACTTTTTCCCTTTCGTGAGGTCAGACAAAGGAGCAGCAATACTGGCAAAGTTGGGGACAAATCGCCGGTAATACCCGACTATCCCTAAGAACGCCTGCACTTGTTTTTTTTGTAAGAGGCCGGGGCCAACTCTGTATGGCTTCTACCTTGTTGGCCTGGGGTTTAATCATGCCTTTTCCCACAACATAACCCAAGTATTTGGCCTGCTCCATACCTATGGCACACTTCTCTGGGTTGGCTGTAAATCCTGCTTCTCTGAGTGAGTCTAGAACGGCCTGGACTTTACTTAAATGGCTTTTCCAATCCAGGCTGTAGATAACAATGTCATCTAAGTAGGCTGCTGCATATTCCCTGTGGGGAAGCAAAATGTCATCCATTGCCCTTTGAAATGTAGCAGGGGCCCCTTTCAACCCAAATGGCATCCTCACATAGTGGAAACATCCCTCTGACGTAGAAAAGGCTGTTTTCTCTCGGGCCTCTTTTGCTAAGGGTATTTGCCAATACCCTTTGGTGAGGTCTAATGTGGTTATATACCTGGCGGGACCCAACCTTTCAACCAGTTCATCCACCCTAGGCATAGGGTAAGCATCCATCTTGGAAACCTCATTAAGTTTCCGAAAGTCATTACAAAAGCGCCAGCTTCCATTTGGTTTTGGGACCAACACAATTGGGCTGGACCATTCACTTTTGGACCTTTCAATTACCCCTAATTGCAACATCCTCTGAACCTCTTCTGAGACTGCTTGTCTACAGGCTTCTGGGATGCGATACGGTTTTACTTACGTGGGGTTCAGTGATGACATCATGTTCCACCACATTAATGCAACCTGGTAAGCTAGAGAATATGTCCGTATTACGTTGCAACAACTCTTTAGTTTCCTGTCTTTGGGGACTTGATAAGGAACTAGCAATTGTCACCTTTCCAAACTCAGGACCGGAAACAGTGGGAGATAAGAGCGTAGCTGACAAGGACTTCCGTTCTCTCCAAGGTTTCATTAAGTTAACATGATAGACCTGCACTGGTTTCCTTTTCCCTGGCTGATGGACTCTATAATTTACTTCCCCAACTTTTTCCATCAACCTCAAAAGGTCCCTGCCATTTAGCTAATAACTTGCTCTCAACCGTAGGTACCAGAATTAATACCTGATCCCCTGGCTTGAACTCTCTAATTCTGGCAGAACGGTTGTACACACTTCTCTGAGCTTCTTGGGCCCTCTGGAGATGTTCCTTCACTATGGGCATCACCTTGGCAATTCTCTCTTGCATTTGTACCACATGATCAATGACACTTCTGTATGGAGAAACTTCAGTCTCCCATGTCTCCTTAGCTATATCAAGCAAACCCCGAGGGTGTCTACCATAAAGCAATTCAAAAGGTGAGAACCCTGTAGAAGCTTGAGGAACTTCCCGGATTGAAAACAACAGATATGGCAACAAACAATCCCAATCCTTGCCATCTTTCTCAATGGCCTTTTTCAACATGGCTTTCAAGGTTTTATTGAACCTTTCTACGAGGCCATCAGTTTGGGGATGGTACACTGAAGTTTTTAACTGTTTAATTTTCAGTAGTTTACACAGCTCGACCATGACCCTGGACATAAATGGGGTCCCTTGGTCAGTCAAGATTTCTTTGGGGAGTCCCACTCTCGTGCAGATATGAAACAACTCCCGAGCAATAGTTTTAGCGGAGGAGTTTCGTAACGGCACGGCCTCTGGATACCGGGTAGCATAATCCAGCACTACTAGAATATACTGGTGTCCCCTAGCTGATCTGTCTAATGGTCCCACTAAGTCCATGGCGATCCTCTCAAACGGTATCTCAATAATAGGAAGTGGCACCAACGGACTTTTAAAATGAGACAGCGGGGCCTTTAATTGGCATGTAGGGCAGGATTTGCAGTATTCGTCTATTTCTTTATAACACCCCGGCCAATAGAACCTCTGAAATATTCGTTCGCAGGTTTTATCTGTACCTAGGTGACCCCCTAACACATGAGTATGAGCCATTTCTAGGACCATTTTTCTATAGGGCCCGGGAACCACTAACTGTTCTATCACCTCATTGTGAGCTTTGGTAACCCGATATAAGAGGTCATTGTGCATTTCAAAATACGGATACCTGTGGTCAGCACCCGGCTCTTGGGGAACACCATTTAGAACAGTCACATTTGCTAAAGCCCCTTTTAGAGTGGGGTCTTGCGCCTGGGCCGTCCCAAAATTCCCTTGCGGGATATCCAGAACGGGTATGGTCTGCTCAGATTCTACGGTCTCACTCTCGTCTCCCACCAAGACAGATAGCGGAAATCCCTCAACTATCTCAGCTGGTTCACTAGGCATAGCCTGGTTTGTGATTTTCCTCAACATGAGACACATCATAAGCAGGTGCAAATTTTACTTGTTTGGGTGACATTTTACCCCACAGTTCCCAAAACAACGGAAGATCCCGCCCTATTATCATGGCATGCAATAAGTTCTTCACCATGCCCACCGTATGCAATACAGTCCCACATTCAGTGGCTATGGTGACCTGAGCAACTGGATAGTTCTTAACATCCCCATGCACACACATCACCCCCATGCCCTGTCCAGGTGCCGGCAATACGGGAACAAGATTTTCTCTAACAAGTGTAACCAGGCTTCCTGAGTCTAGTAGTGCAGTCACAGGGCTAGCATTGACAGTCACCTGGCACATATGAGGCCCGGTTGCCTGGTACTGGATGGCACTGCAGGCGGGATGGGCAAACAGGGAGCACCGTCGGGCCATATCACAATCCATATGTTCATTTGTCATGGGACAGTGAGCTGCAATGTGCCCCAGGTTATGACACCTCCAACAAACAAGACGGCGGGGTGGAGATCTAGAACCAGTTTCTGGTGATTCTTTTTTCGTTTCCACGGGCACTTGTCCCCGCTCTCCCCTGGGTTTAAACCCCCTCTTACTGGGTTCCGCATAAACCTTGGGGTTACCGGGAGTTATTTTTATTTTCTCAGCTCCTGCAAAAGAGGTTCTCCGCTGCAGTGTACCTCTCAACCAGGTTTATCAGCTGGTCAGCATTCTGGGGATCTCCCTGGGCAACCCAGCGTTGTACTGGCCCGGGAAGAGAGTGCAGGTAACGATCCATTACCACTTTTTCCACCATCTGCTCTGGGGACGACGACTCTGGTTGCAACCACTTCCGTACCAAGTGGAACAGATCAAACATCTGTGACCTCGGTGGTTTGTCTTGGAAAAAGATCCACTGTTGTACCCGCTGGGCCTGGAGTGCAGGACTGACTCCCATGCGAGCCAGTATTTCCGCTTTTAATTTGCGGTAGTCTCTCGAATCCTGCAAGGTCAGGTCATAGTATGCTTTCTGCGGCTCCCCAGTCAAATATGGAGCCAGCACCTCAGCCCACTGATCTACAGGCAGTTTCTCTCTGTCTGCAATACGTTCAAAGACAGTTAAATAAGCCTCCACGTCGTCCTCATTTGTCACTCTCTGTAAAGCAGACTGCACAGTTTTCCGCACACCACCTGAAGCTTGTCCAGCCATATGCACCACTTGTGGTGCTGTCACAGCATCTCTGAGGGCTGCAATTTGCTCAGTCAATAGACGGTTAGTCTCGTGTTGCTGCGCATTAGCCTGCCGTTGAGCCTGTAAAGCCTCTGCATGGGCTCTTTGCTGCTGCTCCAGTGCCTGCCGCTGCTGCAGATTGCTCTGCACCATCTGCTTGAGGAGCTCCTCCATTTCAACAGATTCTTGTTGCAATCCTGCTGCTGCCTTAACCCACGACATTCACCACTGACAGGTTTTCATGTCGTTGCTCCTAGCAACCAATTGCCCGCATCGTCCACCATATGTGAGACGGGACCACTCAAACAGTCTCTTTTCAGGGTTTATTAGGCACACAGTACAGTACAGGCTTGCTTTCTTCAAATAACAGAACAGTCCAAATGAAATAACAAAACACAGTGATACAGGCTTCTCACCAGCTGCAGTTTTCTCCCAGCAAATCCTCACTGCCAAGAGGTTTGGTTCAGTAGTCTTCCTCTCAGACCACCATCCACACACACTGCTCTCTGGCAGAGTGTCTTTTTTAAATCACCCTCGCACCTGTGTGTGTGGCGGTAACACCCGAGATGGAGTATGGGAGTGACCTTCCCACCCAAGCTCTTCAGTCACTCCTAAATCCCGGACCCAAAATCCAGCTACCACCAACTCAGTGATCTACCACCACTGGTCACTACTTACCTCCGGGATTTACATCACTGAGCGTAGCAGCCTCAGTGACACATACCTACCATCTATGATGTTACCCACTGCATGCTTACACCACCTGGAGTAGTGAAATAGGCCTATAGGATTCCGCCTCTAAGATATCTTTGCCCGGTTTTGGAATGACCACAATCGTCGCCTCAGTCATGGTGGGGGGCAGCTTTTTTTTCGTCTTGGCCTCCTTAAAGACCTCCAATAACTGAGGCAGCATCACTGAGGCAAATCGCTTGTAGATCTCTGCCGGCAATCCATCACTTCCTGGAGCTTTATTATTGGACATACTTGATAACGCCGTCTCCATTTCAGTGACTGTTATAGGGGAATCTAACTTAGCCCGTTGTTCAGCTGTAAGAATTGGTAGTTGCAAACCTGCCAAAAATGCATCAATCTCTGTATCCGATGCCATTAGTCGGGATTCATATAATTTTGTATAGAACCCAGTCATTATTCCTATTACCTGTTCCGGGGCACTGCATTGAGCCCCTGAAGCATCTCTAAGAGCCGCTATGTAACTAGAGGATCGTTGTGCTCTGTATATCATGGCCAACATTCTCCCAGTCTTTTCCCCCTCTTCGTAGTAAGCTTGCTTCTGGAAAAACTGTTTATTTCTAGCGTTAAGTAATAGCCTATCATTTAGTTCTTTTTGTGCCCCTACCCATAGTTCCCTATTCCTATCAATAGGTTGCTCTACATAGTTAGCCTCCGCCATTTCCATTGCTCGCGTTAGGGCCTGTACCTTAGCTCTAGTTTCACTTTTTTTCCTGTTTACCTGCGCGATGAGTAACCCTCTAACAAAGGCTTTCATAGTGTCCCAAACTAACAGCCGTGAAGTATCTGGCAAGTTAATCCGGAAGAATTCTTCCAGTCGCTCCTTAATACTACCCACTTCCGCCAGAAGAGGTAGCCAAAAAGGATTAAATGCCCACGATCCACTATTCCCTATCCTACTGGGTTTAAATGCAGCAGACACTAATAGTGGAGAGTGATCTGTTAGTCTTCTAGCCAGGTACTTAACTTCCTGTGTTAATTGCCCCATTTCCTCGTTAACTATTGCTAAGTCAATTCTGGATAGCGATCCAAATGAACTAGAGCAGCAAGAGTATTGCTGCAACTGCGGGTTCCTTTCCCTCCATATGTCCACCAGGGCCACCTCCTGTAGGAGCCTTCCAAACGGTGTATAATCCCTTGATGGGTCTCTCACCGCCACCCCCCCCCCATCCTATCCATGCTAGGGCATACTACATTATTAAAATCTCCTAGTATGAGAACTGGTACCCCGGGGAAATCTGCTATGAAAGATAATACTTTCCTGACCACTATTGGCGAGTAAGGTGGTGGAATATATACTCCACACAAAACACACAGCCTTCCATATAGAGTTCCGTATAGGCATACATAACGACCCTCATCATCCACCCTGCTGGAAAGACAGCAAAACTGGACATTTTTATGAATCAAAATGCTAACCCCCCTAGCATATGTGGAGTACGTGGAGTGATATCCCGACCCCGCCCACGATGGCTTGAGCAGATGTACCTGTTCCGGCAGCAAATGGGTTTCTTGAAAGCAGCATATGAGAGGATGTAACGGCCGGATACTTTCCATGACCGCTCTCCGTTTGGCCGTATCTTTAATCCCTCGCACATTCCAACTAAGGAATTTAACACAGTCAGCCATTAGTATCCAAAAACCATCTACTGCACAGTATCAGAGTGCTACCTAGTGCATTACCCGTCCGTCTCTCACGCCCCGGAGGACGGCACATCCCATTCCATTTCGCACACACCCTCATCCAGCTTTTCATCCACACGTATCGGAAACCACTCTGCCTTTCAACCGTCCCCAACCCCCCCCCCCCCCATTCCCTCTGAACCCCTGTCATATAGTGACAGAAAAACTAAAGAACACTTCCTTGTACTGGGCTTACTAACTGGCCCCACAGCACGCCCGTAAAGCAGGCCCTTGGGATTATACTAGACCAGTCAGTAAGGCCAGTAGTGCCCTTCCGCTGACAAACAGTATCAGCGGGAGGAGCAGAACTAGGAATAGTACGGTCAAGTTCAGTGTGCGAACAACTAACCGTACGCACTCACTTCTGTCAAAGCTGGTCGCCATTTCTCCCTCCACACTTTGCCCGGCAAAATAACATGTGTGAAGGCTTTGGCCTGGATTTGTGGGAGGGGCTGAGGTCCGCCTCCAGCCTATTTAGGGCACCCCCCTACCTGGCTCCTGCACCGTCCGAGGTCTGAACTTGAGAGAGAGAGTCGCGTGTGGAGTTAACTGAAGAAGTTACTTACAAGTTGCTGTTTCTGAAGTTCGTTGTTTTCGGGTCCAGGATTTGGAGCATTCCGGTTCCATCCGTCCGGCTTCACCTGGTTCCTTGCGGGTCACGTTTTGCCCGTTCAAACTGTGAGTTTTTCATACGGTACAGCACAGGGCCTCACGGCTGCCCTGCCTCCAGCTCGGTTCATTTCAACATTTACCTGTAAAACCATGTCACAGGTTCATTTCAAATCACGGTTCATGCTGGCACCGTTTTCTGATCATGCATGCACGCACACCCCACCGCATCCCCACTCCTAGCACGGACAACACGTGTACCAGGTTCCCATGGCAGCAACCACGCCGTTCCCCTCCCCTCCAATCATCCCACGCACTTTTCTTCCCTCACACCCCTCGCCAGATCAGCGGCACGGCCGCCCTCTCACTTACACCAGATGCTCGCCGCTTCCCGGCCTCTCCACACGCTCCCCCGCCACAAGCCGCACCAGGGCCGCGGTCCCCCTATTCCCCGCCGCCGCGCCGGCCCGCGACTCCGTCCTCCTGCCGCGCTGCCTATGGCGGCCGCCGCGTCCCGGCGCCCGGTTCGCGCATGCGCGGCGGGGGCGCTGCGCATGCGCGGCCGCGGCGGCGCATGCGCGGTAGCCTGGCGGCCGGCCACAGGTGCCGCACGCGTGCGCTGTGTGCATGGGGGTGGGGAGCCAAGGGGTGCCGCTTGCACACCCCTGCACCAGCCCCACAGATCCAGCTACCGCTCCCCTCCATCAGGCAGCGCATCCAGGGGGGGGGGGCGCAAGTCATCATCACAAGAGCCGGCATCAGGGAACACACCCGCCAGGCCAACATCCATGTACAATTAAAAATCCATACGCTTCATACAGTCACCAAAGAAACCCGATAAAAAAAAAAAAAAAAAAAAAAACAATAATCCCGCCATATGAAAAAAAAAAAAAACCCGCCATATAAAAAAAAAAAAAAAAAACGCCATATGGAAAAAAAAAAAAAACCGCCAGAAAAAAAAAAAAAAAAAAAACCCGCCATATGAAAAAAAAAAAACACAAAACCCCGTTTTCCATTAGAACATCAATATCCCAGTAAAACCAAAAAAAAAAAAAAAAAAAAAAGGTCCGTATTCACACCTTCCGCCACAGCACGGGGCATCATTTCACATACCTTCCATACCATACCGGGTCACCGTTGCAACTCACGGCACAATCCTCTCAGGTCATGCTAAACGTTCAGACCACAGTCAACTCTCGTCATAACACTTTCTGTCTACCCCTCTTTTAGGCGGTCAAGCTTAGACTTATTTACGCTGCACGTATCCAGTGACTTTTTCTTGCTACCAGGTACGTACACCTGCTCAATCGTTTTCTGTTTCCTACATTTCAGTCCATCCCGTTAGGGTCAGCGTGCTGGCATCAGGGGCTTCGGAATCCCACTAGATTAACCCCCTCTTGGCTTCGCCATCAGTCAGTGGTCCGCGAGGCCAACACCCCGCCTCACACGCTCGGAGGCAGCCGCCCATCGCGCCACTCGTTAGTAAGCCGCCTCGCTGTTGCATAGAGAGGGCCTCACCTGTCACTCCCTTTCCCTAGTCCTGTCGTACAAGTCACCGAGAGGCCTCACACTCCTGCCACCACGTCAGTGGCCTCATCAACCCCTCGCGCCAACTCATAGATAGAGCCTCTCAAGCCGCTCGGCAATTAGCAGGGCCTCATCTGTCACCATCCTAGGCTTAATTATTTCGCCATCCGGCATAGCTAGCTTGCCAGCACGGTCCTGTGTTTTCCCCACACTAACAAACTATTCTGTTTTAGCATGTCTCTGGAAGGAATTGAGAACTTTTCCCTTCCGGGCACTCCGGCTAGATCCATCACCTTAGCCCAAGGAGACGATCTTGCCAGCCCAGCATCCATCAGAGCCTGGACAATTCCGCATATCACGGCGGAATTGAAGAGACGGCAGATCCCCTTCCCCGCCACGGCAAGGAAAGCGGAGCTTTTCCGACTACTACGCACGTCAACTAGTAATGCGGAGGCAGGGGAAGGACCCAGCCAGTCCAGCACGGGGGATATACACGCCATGCTGGCCTCTTTGATGACGTCCATGTCCAGGGTCAACGACAGGTTAGAGAGGCTGGAGTCGGTCACCACATCCCTCTCCTTGGCAGGGCCACCACCGGCAGCGTCACCGGCACCATCCGGTTTGCCAGTGGGCGTGCCATCCATCAACCCAGATGACCAAGAAGTCAGCCCGGCGCACATGATACCGGAGCACTTGAAAAGGGACATTCTGGAAGGTAAGGAGGTGAACCTGGCCTCCCTCCTGATTGCCTCTCAAGATACTGTTGAGAACAAAACTTATGCTTACGACGATGTCTCAGTCGTGGTTAAATCTAGGGATGCCCGCCTCAATAGAAAACTGTCTATTCCAGAATTTGTGTTGGCTTTCGGCATCTACAGGGAGGTCATCTGCACGGTCTACCCTAACAGAAGGGAGGAGTTTGACCTCTACATGCACAAGCTGGTGGACCTGGGCAACAAATATGGGGGGTCGGCATTCTATGACTACCATAGATCTTTTTCGGCAAAGGTGGCAGGGGCTTTCTCCCAGTACGGAGTCCGCTCCAACTGGGCAAGAATCGACACTGTCATATTTTGCCGACACTTCGCAGGCCTAAGGACGCCAGCTTGTGTGCACTGCTCCTCCACTGCCCACACCACCAATTTCTGCCCAAACGCAGCGGACAGTCAAGCCCCCTCTCAAGCGGCCGGCCCCTCCGGGGTCACGGAGAAATCAAGCCGGGACAAGCTGGGGCGGCCAATCAAGTTTCTGGGCAAATCCCAGATTTGCAACAATTTCAATGTGGGATCCTGCAATTTTAGCGGGTGCAGGTTGTTGCACATTTGTACCAATTGTTTCCGGGCACATGCTAGATCAATGTGTCCAAATAAAATGTTTTCTAAACCGTATCTATCGACCATAAATATGCCGGTTTTTTCAGCATTTATGTCTCAGCACCCATCCAGACATCTCACGGATTTCCTCGTGGCAGGGCTGACAGAAGGCTTCCACACGGGCATCCTGCACATGCCGACAGGCACCCTGGAATGTCCAAATCTCCTATCCGCCCAAGGCAACCCCACCGCAATTGACGCCCTCATAGCCCAGGAAGTTGCAGAGGGTTTCGTGCTAGGACCATTCAAGACACCCCCATTCACCACATGGCGCACCAATCCCATTGGCATCGTCGTCGGGAAATCTTCCCAGAAACAGAGGCTAATCATCGATCTATCGGCACCACACGGCTCAGCCGACCCCAGTCTCAACTCCCTCATTCCGTCGGAGGAATTCTCACTCCAATACACCACTATAGATCACGCCATCACCGCCATCAGGCAAGCAGGGGTCGGAGCATGGCTCAGCAAAACCGACATCGCCAATGCGTTCAAATTGCTACCAATTCACCCATCGCTGTGGCACCTTCATGGCATCAAGTGGTCCGAAAACTATTATTTTTTCTCCCGGTTGACCTTCGGATCCAAAAGTAGCCCAGCCATTTTTGACACATTCGCGGAGGCACTTTGCTGGTTGCTCTTGAACGTAGCAAGATGCCCGATGGTCTTGCATTACCTGGATGACTTTCTACTCGTGGAGGAAAACATCTCCCCTCCCGCCAGCCTCAGGGCCACCATCAAGCTGTTCGGGGAACTTGGGGTACCCATCTCCACAAAGAAAACAGAGGGGCCGGACACAGTCATCACCTTCTTGGGCATTCAGTTGGATTCTGCCTCTATGCAAGCCAGTTTGCCACTCGGGAAGATCCAGGTTATTCTCAACCACATAGACAATTACCTTCAACTCGGCGACTGCAATCGCAAGGAACTACAGTCCCTATTGGGGTCCCTAACCTTTGCCATGCGCATCATCCCCCAGGGTCGCGCGTTCATTTCACGGCTTCTGCGCCTTTTCCCCCTTTTCCTTCACGACTCTCACAGGCTGCCCCTGGATGCCCACGCCACTGCAGATCTGGGTATGTGGAGGAGATTTCTGTCCGCCTGGAACGGCAGGAGCATGTTCCTCCCTCAGCTGTCGGACTCTTCCCCATCAATCTGGTCGGATGCGGCATCCACCACAGGTTTCGCGGCCATTTTTGGGAACGATTGGCTGTGGGGTAGCTGGCCTCCTGCGGTCCAGGGTTTGGAGGGATTCTCCACTACCTCGGCTCTGTTCGAGATCTACCCCATCGTGGCGGCCGCCGTGGCGTGGGGTCATTCATGGGCTAACAGGTCGGTCCGATGCTACTCAGACAACCAGGCAACCTGCCAGATCATTAACAGGGGTCGGTCCAAATCCCTCACTATCATGAGGTTCCTGCGCAGGCTTACTTGGTTGGCAGCTTGCAACAATTTCTTCATACACTGCTTCCACGTCCCGGGAAGGTGCAATACGGCAGCTGACAATCTGTCTCGTTTCCAATTTCAGGCGTTTCATCAGGCTCTCCCGTCAGCGTCACCCACGGCCTCCATCACCCCGTCATTTCACCAGCTCATTCTGGATTAGATGTCATCATGCGCCATAGCCAGTTATTATCCCATTCGGCACTATCAGACAACACACGCAGGTCATACAACAGAGCATTCACACTGTTTAACAAGTTCCTGTTGGAACACAACATCACGCACCCATTTGTCATGACTTCCCTGCTGGGGTTTGCTTCCTTTTGCCACCTCAAGCTCAAACTGTCATACAACACCATCAAACTCTATCTCACCGGCATTCAACATCACATGCTGATCATACACCCTAACAACATCAGTTTCATGGCCTCACACCAGATCAAAACCATACTCAAAGGCATTCAGAGGACAGAACCCGCACGGCCGACACAGAGACTGCCCATTAACAGTCACATTTTCAAGGCATTATCCGACTTATTAGACACCAGACCTTTTGAAGCTGTTACCAACTCCATCATCAAAACAGCGATGTACCTGGCCTTCTACGGATTCCTGAGGCCCGGGGAATTCACCACGACCTCGGCGACCCAAACCACACATTGTCTACTAGCCTCCCACTTGACGAAACACGGGGATCATTATATCCTAACCTTACCTCGCTCCAAAAGCAGTCAGCTCTCACCCGTGGACATTCCATACTACCCTACGCAGAACAGATGGTGCCCAGTCGGGGTTCTGGACGCATACAAACAGCATCACAAGCTCCTACCCTGTCAGCCACTACTTCAACTGCGTGGGTCTGCACTCACCACCACCACCTTTATGATCTATGTCAGGTCATCCCTCACTCAACTAGGCCTCAACGCATCCAACTACTCTGGGCACTCCTTTCGGATCGGGGCCGCATCCACGGCCTCCAGTGCCAACATCCCGGCTCATGTCATTAAGAAGTTGGGGCGCTGGAAGTCATCCGCTTTCACACGTTACATTCCCAATCCAACACGGGAGTTAAGAAACGCTTTCCAAGACATGTCGGGTTGAGCTTTCATGTATATCGAATACAATAAAGTGTTTATTTCATTTTGCCCTCTTCTTTCTCAGGCCTACCTCATCCTCGGTTTCGGCACACCACAACCGACTACGCTTATTCCCTGATTTCCTAGGTTCTTCACTGTACTACCGTAAGTGCCTCACACAAGTGTGAAGGCTTTTGCCTGGATTTGTGGGAGGGGCTGAGGTCCGCCTCCAGCCTATTTAGGGCACCCCCCTACCTGGCTCCTGCACCGTCCGAGGTCTGAACTTGACCCTCCCACCACTCCACTCATTTATAACTCATTTCTTCCACATCTCTTTCCTTGGGTGGGCCCTCTTCTTTCTCAGGCCTACCTCATCCTCGGTTTCGGCACACCACAACCGACTACGCTTATTCCCTGATTTCCTAGGTTCTTCACTGTACTACCGTAAGTGCCTCACACAAATATTATATAGCACACTGCATATAACCTAGAACACGTAACACCCTTTTCAGATGTGAAAGACAAATTAACATCCCTGTCTCCCTAATGGACATAGGTGTGCATTTCCCCTCCATCCTTCACCTTATCAAACATGCCCATACATATTTTCCATTACTTAGTTATTCCTCCATACATCCTCTTAATTTCTCCCCTCACTTCATTGCATTTAACTCGCAAACAGTGCAACTAAACAATACCAAGTGAGAGATATAGTTATGAACATGAGGGACATTCAAACCGTCATTCTCCTATCATGAGATGTACCCCATCAAGAAGGGGGTTGCTGTTCCATCCGGATCTGTCTTTCATTTCTGTCCAACCACCTATTCGCCTCTTTGGGATCTTCAAAGAAAGTGGTTGTATTCAGGGCTACCACACGCAGCCTGGCTGGGTATAACATAGAGTAGTTAACTCCCAGACCCCTCAGCCGTCTTTTAACCTTCGTGAATCGGGATCTTCTCTTTTGCGCTTCCATAGAATAATCTGGAAACCATGATATTTTATGTCCTTCCATAGACAGGTCAGGAATTTCTCTGGCCTTACGAAGAAGAATGTCCCGGTCTCTATAATGCAGCATCTTGGCGAGAACTGTCCTTGGCGGAGCTCCCGGTGGTAGAGGTCTGGTAGGCACTCTATGAGCACGCTAAACTGCAAACAACGGTGTCAGAGAATCAGGACCAAACTTTTCTTTTAACCAGGCTTCAAAGAACTCGGTAGGATTTCTGCCCTCCACCTTTTCCGGCATTCCTACTATGCGTACATTATTTCTTCATAGCCTGTTCTCCATGTCATCTTGCTTGGCCGCCATTGCACTTAGAATTCGAGCATGCTCCGCAACATCCCCCTTTAGAGGCTGTACCTCATCCTCAACGTCCCCCACTCTGTCTTCTAATGCAGTTGTACGTTCTGCAAGCTTTATAAAGTCGTGCCTCATAATGGATATGTCCTCCTTAATGGCCCCCACCTGGACCGTCAGGGCATTGAGGGATTTCACGCACTTAGCTATGGCGTGCAGCACGTCTTTAAGAGTGGGTTCCTCAGAGTCTGAGTCCCCCATTTCTCGTTCAGGCTTATCACTATTTTGCTGTGAGGCCGCAGATCTTTTGGCGCCTGTACTCACAGTATTAACGGGCTCCTGCTCTTCAGGCTCCGAGCCATCTCCTCGATCCAAGGATGCATGATCTTTAGGGTCCGGACGCCGTTTCGTGCTGGAGGCTGGTGAGGAGCGTGCATATTGGCATAGTTTTGCCGCCGCTTCCCTCTGCAGTTCAGACGCGCGGTCTTTCCGCTTCGGTGTGCCTGCTCCGGCGCCATCTTGGAAGTCCTTGTCTCCACCTCTGCCTTCTCTTTTTCGCGACTTGACCGCTCAATTAATCAGGCCGACCTTTCAGGCAAGTACCCACTGATGACCCCTATCCGTTTAGGCTGAAAAAAATCGCCGATTTGAGGGTGTTTGGAGGATAAATAGCCGGGTCAAAGCGGGAGCTCACTCGGCGTGCGACCACTTACATTCCTCGCTAGCCATGCCCCCCAAGTAATTATTTCTTAGTGTGTTATAGATATTAGTGTCTATAGGATGTATCAGGAACATGTTATCACACCTCTGTCTTTTTATAGGTGACTGATGCCCAGTGAGATAGTGGAAGCTGACATACTGTATTTCCAGGTGACCTGCAAGAAAAGAATCACAAAACAGGTAATTTATATTTCTATTAATTACTGATAACATTCAGACTAGACATGAGTTCTAGTTCTGAAACATGTGGATATACAGAATGGATTTTATTTATGTATATATTTATGGACACTTTTATTATAACACTACTATATCTCAGTCAGAGGATAAGGAAGCTTCTTTTTCTTATCCCTCTCTTTTTGCGATTAATGCTACACTGGGTCCTCCGGACAGTGTTGAGGTGTCACCCCGCTTTGCTGCTCTCTGGGATGGATGGTAAAGCATGGTGAATTCGAATTGGAAATAAGTCAAAAGAATCAGGGTCTACAGTTAGGGATCAGTGCTAAGAAGTAGACACTCTGCCAGATTGCATGAGTGACTAGAATAAGACGCTGAGATGGGAGTAAGTGGCCACAGTCCTTGGTTCACCAGCCCTTTGACCAGGGAGCCATCCTTCTGAGAAAGAGAGAAGGACAGCTAGCTCAGGCCTTTCCTCAACAGAAAACCTTCTTCTGCCAGGGAGGAGACTGGAGAAGTCAGCTCAGTGTCTTGCTTGTACTGTTTTGTACTTGAAATCCTCCCGTAAAGAAGTAGATCATTTAACTGAAGATCCTGACACTGGACTTTCTTTCCATTGGGTTGCCCCATACCTTACCAACCCTTCCAGAGAGCAGAAACATGTGGTTACACCATGACAGTGTCTGAAAGACCAAAGGTAGAATTGGGGCCACCCAAACCTGCCACTGAATTCCGACTTTTCCAACTAAATTATTGTAGCTAGTAAGCTGAGAGGCTAGAGGCTTTGATCCCTCTCTACCCCAAAATCTCCTTTCTATCTTTCTCCTCCTCACATTTAAGTTATCGCCTTCTCTCATTCCATCCCCCTGTCTTCCTACACTTCTTCCCATATCCTGTTATCTCTCTGTTTCCCCTTCTCCCCCTGTAATTTCTCTCTTCCATCTCTTCTTTCTTTCTGTACCTCGCTTAGAACCTTTCTTACTTTCAAATTTCTTCTCTACCCATCTTCTTCTGTTCTTCTCTTGACCCTCCCGCCCCCCTCATTCTTTCTCGTTATTTCCCCTTCTTTTACAATACATATCTTAATTTGCCCTGTCACACTCCTTTTCTCTTTATTTTTACATTTACCCTGAAATAAGTAATTATTTCTTAGTGTGTTATAGATATTAGTGTCTATAGGATGTATCAGGAACATGTTATCACACCTCTGTCTTTTTATAGGTGACTGATGCCCAGTGAGATAGTGGAAGCTGACATACTGTATTCCCAGGTCACCTGCAAGAAAAGAATCACAAAACAGGTAATTCATATTTTTATTAATTACTGATAACATTCAGACTAGACATGAGTTCTAGTTCTGATACATGTGGATATACAGAATGGATTTCATTTTTGTATATATTTATGGACACTTTTATTATAACACTACTATATCTTAGGCAGAGGATAAGGAAGCTTCTTTTTCTTATCCCTCTCTTTTTACGATTAATGCTACACTGGGTCCTCCGGACACTGTTGAGGTGTCACCACGCTTTGCTGCACTCTGGGATGGATGGTAAGGCATTGTGAATTCGAATTGGAAATAAGTCAAAAGAATCAGGGTCTGCAGTTAGGGATCAGTGCTAAGAAGTAGACACTCTGCCAGATTGCATGAGTGTCACGGCTGAGGATGGGGAAAACCCTCAGCCGTGCGATGCCACGAGATGTTAGTGGCTGCTCGGCCAGGACCACAGAATTAGGGAGCAGGTCACCTCCTAATGCATCCCTAATCTGACCCTGACTCCTAGCTGCATGAGCCGACCTTGAAGGTAGGAGGGCTCATGCTCAGGAACCTCGGATCCCTACTCGCCCTCCGCCGATGCCTGTACTAGGAGCTGGGTAGACCACCTGTTCCTCCTGGATACGGAGAAACAGGAGTCTAAACTGGCCGGGCTGCAAGGGGAACAGAAACAGACATATGGCAATGGCAGGTAAGTGCAAGTAATACCACACCTACCTGCCACAGACACAGAGCCTGGAACCCAAGTAAAAGTGCTGCTGTCCACAACAACACAAGAGACAGAGCACACAGGAACCCAGGAAACCATGCGCTGCAATTAATAAGCATAACACAAACACATCTTCATAACATCGTGTATCACAATTTAACAAGATTTATGACCACAAGGGTGGCTCTCAGTGGCAGATGGAGAGAGCAAGAGGTATATCTAGGGAAGAACTGTTGACTATAAAACAAAAACAGACCAGTGAAAGGCTACCATTTGTATCATCTTACAATGAGCTGAGCCCAAACATAGAACAGATAGTGAGGCGACATTGGGGGCTGCTGAGTAGTGGGCACCCTGTCCTGTCCTCATTACCACGTGTACCCCTGGGGTGTGTATGGACTTGGCAGGCAGATAAACACCCTCCTACTACTCAGTAAATTGAGACCAGGTAATGATCTGTAGCTTTAATGAGCTGAAGTAAGTTGGTGTGAAACTGTGAACCAGTAACATAAAGAATACAATAAGTACATGAACTGCAAATTTACATATCATAGAACAGCATACAACATGTCTGCAAGGTTAGCTGACTAGGCCCTTACTTTACATCTGAACTGCACATCTGAACTACACATAATGCATGTCTATAGCTAGTAATAATCACATAGGTATGAAAGAACAGCAAGAAATAATGCCTTACCGGCTATGCAGCCTATAGTAGAAGTTTAGTTAATCTTGTACAGCAGAGCATGTGAAGGAACATGGCAAGTTCTAGAAATTACTTCCCTTCTTGTAATAAGTGAGGTCACAAAGGGGAGGAGTAACAAAGAGGCTGAACATACACAGAGAACAATATGGAAGTGGTCAGAAGGTGGCGCTAATTGACCATGTTTTGATACAGGACAAACCCTATATGAATTAATTAGCACACATTTATAAGAAGCTGTATGGAGACATGACACTCCCCGTCTGGTATTGATTAATACCACTATCAGTCATCAGGAGATAACAGGAGAATGAGTTCACACACTGGTCTAAGGAACAGCTTGGTCTCTTGTGATCTGCAGACCTTTACTTCCACTTTACAGACATTCCCATCCTCGCTTGGAAATGTCTTTGTGACAAGTCCTAGGGGCCACTCATTTCTTTGCAACTGACTGTCCTTTAGAAGAACAACATCCCCAAGTTTCTGGTTGGGCCTAACAGTTTGCCATTTGTTCCGTGGTTGTAAAGTGGATATGTACTGTTTCTTCCACCTGTCCCAAAATGTATTGGCAAAACACTGGACCTGTCTCCATTGACGTTTATAAAGATCTTTGGTGCTGAACTCACCAGGAGGAGTACTCACTTTCCCAATCTTCTGGGTAAGGAGGGTTGCAGGAGTGAGAAGGAATGGTTCCTCTGGATCGCTCAGAACTAGAGTCAAAGGTCTAGCATTGATGATGGCTGTGACTTCAGCCATGAAGGTTACAAGGCTCTCGTGAGTGAGTCTAGCAGTTCCTACTTGTAAGAAGATGGCATCCAGGATTCTGCGGGCTATACCAATCATCCTCTCCCAAGCTCCACCCATATGAGAGGAGTGAGGTGGGTTAAAAGTCCAAGTGCAATCCTGGTCTCTCAGGTATCTCTCCACACTCTTACCATCAATATTGGAGGAGATCTGTAGTTCTTTAGCTGCTCCAACAAAATTGGAGCCTCTGTCAGAGCGAATGTGCTTTACAGGACCCCTGATTGCAATAAAACGTCTAAGAGCGTTGATAAAGCTTGAGGTATCCATCGATTCGATGACTTCAATGTGAACAGCTCTGATGGTCATACACGTGAATAAGACTGCCCAGCATTTGCTGTTTGCTTGGCCTCCTCTAGTTTGACGTGTTGTGACAGACCAGGGTCCAAATACATCAAATCCAATGTTGGTGAAAGGAGGATCCATACTGAGTCTATCAACAGGTAGATTTGCCATCTTCTGTGTCTGCAACATACCACGAAGTTTACGACACACGACGCATCTGAAGATAATGCTACTCACACGTCTCTTTGCCCCAACTATCCACAATCCAGCAGTATCTAGAGCTCCTTCTGTAAACAGTCTTCCTTGGTGCTTCACTTGGATGTGATAGTATTGTACAATCAAAGTAGTAACGTGATGATTCCCAGGAATTATCAGAGGGTTTCTTTCCTTGAGCTCGAGACTTGACGCTTGTTTAAGACGACCTCCGACTCTCAGTAGAATGGGTCCTCGTCCAGGAATGGGTCAAGCTTTTTTAAAGAGCTACTTTCAGGGATAGACTTATGGTTGGTGATGCAGTCAATCTCTTTGGTAAAGACTTCATGTTGTATGGTATGAATAATGATTTTCTTTGACTGCTGGAATTCTGTCACAGTGTAAACCTCTTGGCAGTGGTGCCAGCCTTTACACTGCCTAACATCATTACAATTGGTCTCTTTAAAGGCACGAGCTATATGGGCTAGACAAGTAATGGCTCGTACGAGCGATTTCCAAGTAGAGAATCTTTTGAAGCGATGAGAACCAAGGGAGTCGAAGGATGTCACTGAGTGAAGTGCAGACACTTTGGGACGGATCTCAGTGTCCGAGTCTTCGTCCACTAGTTCGCATATGTTGTTCTGGTGAACAGCTGAACCTGAATTACGTAAGAATGCAGGACCAGTGAGCCAGGTTGTGTTTTTGAGACGACTTGCTACAACAGCTCTTGTACCATGGTCTGCAGGATTATTGTCGGTAGGCACATAATGCCATTGTTCTGGACAGGTGGATTTCCTAATCCGAAGCACTCTGTTATTGACATAAACATAGAATCGTCTGGATTCATTATAGATGTAACCCAAGACCACCTTGCTGTCTGTGTAGAATTCAACTTTTTTAAGGTCAATGTCTATCTCAGACGTGATTAGCTCGGCCATTTCGACGGCCAAGACTGCAGCACAAACTTCAAGTCTGGGTATAGTGTGTTCAGGTTGTGGTGCGAGTTTTACCTTGCCCATGATAAACCCAACGTGGTATTGTCCGTTAGTGTCCACGGTTCTGAGATAGGCTACAGCAGATATAGCTTTAACAGAAGCATCGGAAAATACGCAGAGTGTATGGTCTTGGACATCAGTAGATGGCACAGGAGCATATGGGCGTGAGACATTAAGGCTAGACAGAGATGTCAGGGAGTTTCTCCATTCTACCCACATATTCTTCTTTTCAGGGGATAATGGAACATCCCAGTCAGTAGTTTCACGGATTAAATCTCTAAGCAAGGCCTTACCTTGGATAGTGACAGGAGCTACAAAACCCATAGGATCATACAGGCTGTTGATTGCAGACAGGACGCCTCTGCGGGTGAAAGGTTTTTCTTCCTTGCTAACTTGAAAGGTGAAGGTATCGGATTTTAAGTCCCATAGAAGTCCAAGGCTGCGTTGGACAGGTAAAGTATCTGACCCTATGTCCAAATCTCTTAGGTCATTAGAATGGTCTTCAGTAGGGAAGGCTTCCATAACCTCTTTGCTGTTTGAAGCAGTCTTGTGGAGTCTCAAATTGGAACAGGCGAGCATGTCCTGGGCTCTTTTGAGGAGACTGATTGCAGAATCATTGTAAGGTAAAGATTTCAAACAGTCATCTACGTAGAAGTCTTTTTCTACAAACTGTCTTGTATCTGACCCATATTCTCTCTCTCCTTCCTGAGCAGAACGTCTGAGACCGTAAATAGCAACGGCAGGTGAGGGTCTGTTCCCGAAAATGTGTACTCTCATGCGGTACTCTATGACATCTTTTAAAGGGTCATTGTCTTTAAACCAGAAGAATCTGAGGAAGTTTCTATCCTTCTCTCTAACAAGGAAGCAATGAAACATCTGTTGGATATCAGCAATCAGACCGACAGAATCCTTGCGGAAACGGAGGAGTACCCCTAGCAGTTTGTTATTCAGGTCAGGGCCTGTCAGGAGTACATCGTTTAAGGAGATGCCTTCATATTTAGCACTAGAGTCAAACGCGACTCTGATCTGACCTGTTTTTTTTGGATGATATACTCCGAAAATTGAGAGGTGCCAGCATTCTTCATGAGCTTCAAGGGGTGGTGCAATCTCTGCATGATTGTTTTCAAATATTCTCTGCATGAAAGAAAAGAAGTGTTCTCTCATCTCTGGCCTTCTTTGGAAGTTACGTCTAAGAGAAGAGAAACGTTTAAGTACTTGTACCTTGTTGTTAGGTAGGCGTGGCCTCGGAGTTCTGAAGGGAAGAGGCGCAACCCAACTGTTAGTGCTGTCCTTCACGAAATCTTGTTCCATTATTTCCAAGAACAGCTTGTCTTCGATGGATAGTGCTACCTGATTGTCATCTTTTCTCCTTTGGAAGACAGTGCATCCTAAGTGGTCTTGGTTGCTGTCACTAGAGACATCTGTAAAGGAACAAGGTAGATGGGAAGCACACGGTAGCTCCTTTATGAGGAAGTTGTTGACACATGGTTGGAAAAGTGAGGGGCGTTCGCTGGCTAGTGTGCTTGTAAACATATTATGAACTGACTCTGGCTTGTGCACACTCCCAAGGCAGACTTCTCCTATTAAGACCCATCCTAGATCCAGCTTTTGAGCATAAGGAGCGTTGCCAGGACCATTTATGTGCTGTCTCACTTTATGGACTCGTAGAATGTCTCTCCCGAGTAGCAATATTATCTTAGCCTGTGGGTCAAGTTCTGGGATCAGGTGAGCTATATGCTTTAGGTGTG
Source organism: Bufo bufo (assembly GCF_905171765.1). Classification (NCBI taxonomy): domain Eukaryota; kingdom Metazoa; phylum Chordata; class Amphibia; order Anura; family Bufonidae; genus Bufo; species Bufo bufo. The sequence continues at coordinate 496,251,992 of NC_053392.1, read as the reverse complement.
CATGATGCTTTGCGACATCTGGAGTAGGAATTTCAAATCTGTGATCAGGGATTTGATTGCTGCACTCTATTAGAGTTGGTAAGGGCAAGCTGATCTCGCCGTTCATCGCTTCAACTTGGAAACCGGATGCTCTTCTCCCCGCCGTCTCCACAAATCCCGCACAAGTCCTTAGTGAGTATGGGAAGCTGGGGCTTTTAATGTTGAATATGTCAAAATAGGTTGAGGTGGCTAGAGACCTTTTGCTTTGGTCATCTAGAATGGCATACATTTTGACTGCTTTGTCTCTTTGTCCTGTTGGGTAGACTCGGACTAGACATATTTTGGAACAGGATTTTCCACTTATGGATCCTTTGCAGATCTCAGTGCACTGTGGAGTGACCTCCAGGGTAGTGATAGCAGTGTTACCCTCCTCTCCATCATGCTGAACAGTATTGTAAGCGTGTTGTAAAGTCCATGGAGCTGGTCCAGGATGTAATGCTGTACTATGGTCTGTGCTATCACATTCTTTACACTTTTCACTAACCTTGCAGTCTTTAGCTAAATGAACGGTTGAAGAACAGCACTTGTAGCAGATGTTATTTTCTCTAAGGAAGGCTTTGCGCTCCTCGATGGGTTTTTCTCTAAAGCCCCTACATGTCAAGAGAGAATGTGGTTTTCGGTGTATAGGACACTGCTTACCAGGGTTTTTAACTTTGTTTGTAGCATGGTAGGAACCAGCAGACCTGTGGAGAGAGTCTGAAGGGAACAGTTCAGTCTTGTGAACCGCCACTGAAGCTCTACGTGAAGGAAGACCTGGAACAGAAGTACATGCCAGTGTAAAATCAAAACTAGGATCATTTCTTATCTTAGCCTGGTCACGTATGAAGTCTTCAAACACAGAAAATGGAGGAAATGAAACATGGTGTTTTTTCTTATAGTTAGAACCACATTTGACCCACTCATTTTGTAAGCTGGGGGTTAACTTTTGTACTATGAGGTTAACGCCCCTGGCAGTGTCAAAGAATGTAAGTCCCGATAGATCACCTTCAGATTTGGCTACTTGAAGTTCCATTAATAAGTCACTAAGTTCCCTAAGTTTCTGGAATCCTTTGGGAGCTATTCTAGGAAAATCTTCTATCCTTTTAAAGAAAGAGTTTTCTATTGCCTCTGCTGAACCATAACATTCGTCAAGTCTGTCCCAAACCATTTTTAGTCCGATCTCTGGGTTTCTTATATTAATGGACTTAATTCTTTTTACATGCTCACAAGATGCAGTCCCTAGCCACTTAGCTAAGAGGTCTATCTCTTCGCTGGGGGATAGTCCAACGTCTTTGATTGTGTTCTTAAAGGAAGAACGCCAGGCCCTATAACTCTCAGGGTGATCATCAAACTTCCCAAGTCCCTTGGCAACCAGCTCACGCCTTGTGAGGAACTTAACAATGTCCATGCTGGTTTGATCAGGAGGAGAGTAAGCTGGCAGTGTGTTGCGATAGTGAGAAAATGGTGTATAATCATACCTGTCAGTAGTCTCTCTTTTAGGTTGAACTGTATCATGCCTTCTAGGCACGAAAAAGGATGTTTCTGGAACATTATGCGCAGGCTGGAACTCCTGATGAGAAGGCGGGTGGTCCCTACTTAGTTCATTTCCTGGATTGTCCTCTGGCCTGCGAGTTAGAGACTTATCCTGGACTTCCGGCGTTGCTGTGAGGCGAGTCCGATGAAATCCGTCGATGAGGTCTTGTTGAAGATCTTCTGTCGGCTGGAGAGTGTCGATCATTCTGGAATGTCGATGGACATACTCTGAAGTGCGCTGCAGGGAGTCTTGATGGATGAGATCTAGGTTGGCTGGACCGCTGCATCTTTCATCGTCTGGGTAAAAGAGTGCTTCCAGGGCCTCTGCTTTGGCAATGGCTGCGGCAGCTTCCTTCTGCGCTGAGAGCTTCTCCAGTGCTGCTTGCTGACTTGCCTTCTCAGCTTCAAATGTCGCTTGACGTAGCTTTAGTTGCATCTCTTGCTCTGCAAAGGCAGCGTGTGCTTTTGCTGCCTCCGCTTCTGCACGTGCACTGGCGGTGGCATTGCTGATTGCTGAGGATCTTGCAGAGCGACTGGCTTTAGACCTTGTCTTGTAAGAAGTTTGGCTTTGTGACATGATGCTGCTGTTCAGGATCTTGACTGTGAGGAGACTGCTGTGTTCTCATATGCAGGTAGCTGCGTGGTGGGATAGCGGCCTCTGAAGTCTGTATCTTATTTTCCACTCGCCAGGTCGCAGCCGTTTCACTGTCCTGTCCTCGTTACCACGTGTACCCCTGGGGTGTGTATGGACTTGGCAGGCAGATAAACACCCTCCTACTACTCAGTAAATTGAGACCAGGTAATGATCTGTAGCTTTAATGAGCTGAAGTAAGTTGGTGTGAAACTGTGAACCAGTAACATAAAGAATACAATAAGTACATGAACTGCAAATATACATATCATAGAACAGCATACAACATGTCTGCAAGGTTAGCTGACTAGGCCCTTACTTTACATCTGAACTGCTAACTAGCTGCCTACACATAAATACACATAATGCATGTCTATAGCTAGTAATAATCACATAGGTATGAAAGAACAGCAAGAAATAATGCCTTACCGGCTATGCAGCCTATAGTAGAAGTTTAGTTAATCTTGTACAGCAGAGCATGTGAAGGAACATGGCAAGTTCTAGAAATTACTTCCCTTCTTGTAATAAGTGAGGTCACAAAGGGGAGGAGTAACAAAGAGGCTGAACATACACAGAGAACAATTTGGAAGTGGTCAGAAGGTGGCGCTAATTGACCATGTTTTAATACAGGACAAACCCTATATGAATTAATTAGCACACATTTATAAGAAGCTGTATGGAGACATGACGCACCCCACTGTAGCAGCATTTAAAAAAAAAACAGATGATGGCGTATAAAAGAGAAGGGAACATTAGGGATAAGGTTGTACATGCCAGACTGCCGGAAAAAGGCCACCTAAAACCGACATTTCTGACAACGAGACGTACGGGGTCTTTCCCGTGTCTGGGATGTGTGAATTGTAAACTGATGCACAAAGGGTCGGTGTTCACGCACCCAGACACGGGAGAAACATTTAACACGAGATATTACCTGACATGTAATTCAACATGTTTGATATACGTGTTATGGTGCCCGTGCAAAATGCTCTATGTGGGTGAAACCACATGTGATATGAAAACTAGGCTAAATAATCATAGACAATCCATCAGAAATAAAAGAAAAGATTTGCCGGTGTCTAAGCATTTTTGTGAAAAAAATCATAGGGAAAATGATCTGAGATTTATGATCCTGGATCATGTGAAACAGTTAGATAGAGGAGGAGATAGGTTGACTATTTAAAAAAAAACGGAACTCAAATGGATTTTTTCGTCTGGATACCTTGAGACCCAAAGGGTTAAACGTCGAATTCAGGGTAACAGGGGGAATGGTTAGTTAGCATCCTTTTATAGGGCCCATGTTTCTTTGTGTATCCAACTTGATGTATAGGGTGGAAGTAATAGAATGTTACGTGAAGAGGATATTATGTGATTTTGAATCAGGCGCTTTACCTATGCGGGGAGGGTTATTGTAACTAAGAGGAAGCAATAGAGTCAGAAAGATGATGGATATTGTCATTGCCCAAAAGTTTGCCCTAATATAAAATGGCGGAAGGAATCAGTGAAGTGACGCTGGTGACTGGGATCTCGGGCGTGCGGGCACGTGATGTGCGTGATGCGCGCCGGATCGCAGTAAACCGGACGTCATGATGCATGGTCTCTGCCAGCTAGTGACGTAAAATAGTTATGTACCGCCTAATAGGAGGGGCAAGAGACAGACACATGCGCACTGACCAAGAGTAGACGCGGAGGAACGGCGTGCTTTGACTGAAGCTAATACGCCATCTCCTTCTACTCCACAAAACCTCCAGCAAGGTAATATAGGTTTTTAGAGCACTATGCACTTTACTATATGCACTTTAATGTATCACTGATGAAAATTATAAGCGATATTGGGATTATGAATACACAGTATATATGTATGACAGTGGACACATTGATGTTAATGTAAACAGGTGTCGTTAAGTAATGAATTGTAACATGTCTATAAAAGGGGAGTGCACTTTATTTGTATTGGTTGATGAATTAATTGGTAACAACCTGATGATGTATTTATACAGGCACTATTGCACTTTATGTTTCACCTGACTTGAGAAAGGTTCTGCAAGAGAACCGAAACGTTGTCAATATTTGATATGTGTGAATAAAGAGCACATTTTATTTTTCAAGGAGTGCTGCGGATCTTCTTCCTTATATATATATATATATATATACAGTACAGACCAAAAGTTTGGACACACCTTCTCATTCAAAGAGTTTTCTTTATTTTCATGACTATTAAAATTGTAGATTCACACTGAAGGCATCAAAACTATGAATTAACACATGTGGAATTATATACATAACAAACAAGTATGAAAGAACTGAAAATATGTCATGTTCTAGGTTCTTCAAAGTAGCCACCTTTTGCTTTGATTACTGCTTTGCACACTCTTGGCATTCTCTTGATGAGCTTCAAGAGGTAGTCCCCTGAAATGGTTTTCACTTCACAGGTGTGCCCTGTCAGGTTTAATAAGTGGGATTTATTGCCTTATAAATGGGGTTGGGACCATCAGTTGCGTTGAGGAGAAGTCAGGTGGATACACAGCTGATAGTCCTACTGAATAGACTGTTAGAATTGGTATTATGGCAAGAAAAAAGCAGCTAAGTAAAGAAAAACGAGTGGCCATCATTACTTTAAGAAATGAAGGTCAGTCAGTCAGCCGAAAACTTGGGAAAACTTTGAAAGTAAGGGCTATTTGACCATGAAGAAGAGTGATGGGGTGCTGCGTCAGATGACCTGGCCTCCACAGTCACCGGACCTGAACCAAATCGAGATGGTTTGGGGTGAGCTGGACCGCAGAGTGAAGGCAAAAGGGCCAACAAGTGCTAAGCATCTCTGGGAACTCCTTCAAGACTGTTGGAAGACCATTTCAGGGGACTACCTCTTGAAGCTCATCAAGAGAATGCCAAGAGTGTGTAAAGCAGTAATCAAAGCAAAATGTGGCTACATTGAAGAACCTAGAATATGACATCTTTTCGGTTGTTTCACACTTGTTTGTTATGTATATAATTCCACATGTGTTAATTCATAGTTTTGATGCCTTCATAGTCATGAAAATAAAGAAAACTCTTTGAATGAGAAGGTGTGTCGAAACTTTTGGTCTGTACTGTATATATATATATATATATATATTAAGCATGATGTTAACTAGTTAATAATGTAATTGTGGTGACAGTTCATGATGAAGGATTTTAGTTGAGTGAAAAGGTAGTGGGGGGTAAAATAATACTAGCAAATGAAAGTGAGCCGCCCAATTACATATGCTGGGTGGTGGATCACATGAATATAAATGTAAAAGTGTACATACACACACATAAATATATAAAAATGTGAATATGGAGGGCATAACAGTCAGATGATTTACAAATACAATGATTGTGAATATTGGCATTGTGCCAGTAAATACACAATGCCAGTATTTACAATAAAAAATTCCTTTATATATACATACGCCTGACATTGTTGTCATGATAATTATTATTATTATGTATGGTCTTATCACTTCATTTTTGGTCTTTTCAGCATAATATTTGTCCTAATTTTACTTTTATGAAATCTGACCACTATTATTTAGACTTGAAAAAGGAGTGTTTATATACTCCGAAACACATTGTCATCTATATGTAAATAAAAAAAGAATTGTCTCCAACTACTCGAGGTCATGTTATTGCACCAGGAATTATCAAACGGTGGACCACCATCACTCCACACCCCTCAAATAAGAGACATATACACATGGGAATCACTTAATTACATCATTGATCAATGCACAAAATTATCTGTACATGCATGATTACATCAAAGTGTAAAATCTCATTATTATCCAATAGTAAAGTGCATTGTGCTATGTAACCATCCATGTGATGATCACCACTAATGCTTCATGGACATCTTCATGGACTATGTAACATAGTCTGATGTTTTTCACGGACGTAAAACGGACACAGAAATGTCAACAAGCCCTAAGTGTGTGTTTTGCACTTTTGTCAATACAGCAATGCAGATTACTGATCCAGGGATCTGTACAATTCCCAGTAGTGGAAAAAGGAGGAATTTTACCTTCCTTAGTCTGGAGCGCTATTTTACCATGAAATATGGCACAACTTTCCAGGGAATCCTAACAGACCCAAGTAAACTAAATGGTGTCCATTAGATTTTGCTGGCATCCACTGAAAATGAATCTACTGTACATGGCTGTATTACAGATGGAAGCAGTGCCACAAGTCTGAACAGTGTCTAGCATTTTCTGATGTTTGTTAATTAGAAGCAGATTTCTGGAAATAGGAATTAGCACTATAAATGTATTTTAATGTAAAAACATGTCCAAATGGCACAACAGAAGAGTTAAGAAAAACTGTCTTTGTTGCCATAGAAACCAATCACAGTTTATAGATCTGCCCCATTATGTAATAGTACAGTGTCCTTCCCAGCATGCTTTGCTCAATCTCTCCTATGATGTCATAGAGATGTGACATCATAATTGCTTAGAACTTTCTTTTCAGTTTTTCAGTAACTTGTACAGTTGAGTCCTATGTGGTGAAGAAGTGACACAGGAAAGGTAATTACTATCATTAATTCTAATTAACAGAATGCATAATAATACACAGCCAGCAACTTCATTAGAATCAGGGTGGGTATAAATGAATATAGATTTAATATATAGGACTTTATTATATTTCAACTCTCTGACTTTCTACACTTCTCCAAATATCTTGCTATCTCTGTTTCCCCTTCTCCCCCTTAAGTTCTCTCTTCCGTCTCTTCTCCCTTTGAGTACCTCACTTTGAACCTTTCTTACTTTCTCATTTCTCCTCTACCCATCTTCTTCTGTTCTTCTCTTCTCTCTCTCGCATCCATTCTTTCCCTTTATACCCCTTCTCTTACAATATGTGCCTTAATTTGCCCTATCACACTCCTTCTCTGTTTATTTTTACATGTACCTTAAAAAAAGTGATTATTTCTTAGTGTGTTATAGATATTAGTGTCTATAGCATGTATCAGGAACATGTTATCACCCCTCTGTCTTTTTATAGGTGACTAATGCCCAGTGAGATAGTGGAAGCTGACATACAGTATTCCCTGGTCAACTGCAACAAAAGAATCACAAGACAGGTAATTAATATTTCTATTAATTACTGATAACATTCAGGCTAGACATGAGTTCTAGTTCTGATACATGTGGATATACAATATGACTATTAAAATTAGCGGTTATATCTCTTATGGACACTTTTATTATAACACTACTATATCTCAGTCAGAGGATAAGGAAGCTTCTTTTTCTTATCCCTCTCTTTTTACGATTAATGCTACACTGGGTCCTCCGGACACTGTTGAGGTGTCACCACGATTTGCTGCTCTCTGGGATGGATGGTAAGGCATGGTGAATTCGAATTGGAAATAAGTCAAAAGAATCAGGGTCTGCAGTTAGGGATCAGTGCTAAGAAGTAGACACTCTGCCAGATTGCATGAGTGACTAGAATAAGACGCTGAGATGGGAGTAAGTGGCCACAGTCCTTGGGTAACCAGCCCTTTGACCAGGGAGCCATCCTTCTGAGAAGGACAGCTAGCTCAGGCCTTTCCTCAACAGAAAACCTTCTTCTGCCAGGGAGGAGACTGGAGAAGTCAGCTCAGTGTCTTGCTTGTACTGTTTTGTACTTGAAATCCTCCCATAAAGAAGCAGATCATTTAACTGAAGATCCTGACACTGGACTTTCTTCCCATTGGGTTGCCCCATACCTTACCAACCCTTCCAGAGAGCAGAAACATGTGGTTACACCATGACAGTTTCTGAAAGACCAAGGGTAGAATTGGGGCCACCCAAACCTGCAACTGAATACCGACTTTTCCAACTAAATTTTTGTAGCTAGTAAGCTGAGAGGTTAGAGGCTTTGATCCCTCTCTACCCCAAAATCTCCTTTCTATCTTTCTCCTCCTCACATTTAAGTTATCGCCTTCTCTCATTCCATCTCCCTGTCTTCCTACACTTCTTCCCATATCCTGTTATCTCTCAGTTTCCCCTTCTCCCCCTGTAATTTCTCTCTTCCATCTCTTCTTTCTTTCTGTACCTCGCTTAGAACCTTTCTTACTTTCTAATTTCTTCTCTACCCATCTTCTTCTGTTCTTCTCTTGACCCTCCCGCCCCCCTCATTCTTTCTCGTTATTGCCCCTTCTTTTACAACACATATATTAATTTGCCCTGTCACACTCCTTTTCTCTTTATTTTTACATTTACCCTGAAATAAGTAATTATTTCTTAGTGTGTTATAGATATTAGTGTCTATAGGATGTATCAGGAACATATTATCACACCTCTGTCTTTTTATAGGTGACTGATGTTCAGTGAGATAGTGGAAGCTGACATACTATATTCCAAGGTCACCTGCAAGAAAAGAATCACAAAACAGGTAATTAATATTTCTATTAATTACTGATAACATTCAGACTAGACATGAGTTCTAGTTCTGATACATGTGGATATACAGAATGTATTTCATTTATGTATATATTTATGGACACTTTTATTATAACACTACTATATCTCAGTCAGAGGATAAGGAAGATTCTTTTTCTTATCCCTCTCTTTTTACGATTAATGCTACACTGGGTTCTCCGGACACTGTTGAGGTGTCACCACGCTTTGCTGCTCTCTGGGATAGATGGTAAGGCATGGTGAATTCTAATTGGAAATAAGTCAAAAGAATCAGGGTCTGCAGTTAGGGATCAGTGCTAAGAAGTAGACACTCTGCCAGATTGCATGAGTGACTAGAATAAGACGCTGAGATGGGAGTAAGTGGCCACAGTCCTTGGGTCACCAGCCCTTTGACCAGGGAGCCATCCTTCTGAGAAAGAGAGAAGGACAGCTAGCTCAGGCCTTTCCTCAACAGAAAACCTTCTTCTGCCAGGGAGGAGACTGGAGAAGTCAGCTGTGTCTTGCTTGTACTGTTTTATACTTGAATTCCTCCCGTAAAGAAGCAGATCATTTAACTGAAGATCCTGACACTGGACTTGCTTCCCATTGGGTTGCCCAATACCTTAACAACCCTTCCAGAGAGCAGAAACATGTGGTTACACCATGACAGTGTCTGAAAGACCAAGGGTAGAATTGGGGCCACCCAAGCCTGACACTGAATACCGACTTTTCCAACTAAATTATTGTAGATAGTAAGCTGAGAGGTTAGAGGCTTTGATCCCTCTCTACCCCAAAATCTCCTTTCTATCTTTCTCCTCCTCACATTTAAGTTATCGCCTTCTCTCATTCCATCTCCCTGTCTTCCTACACTTCTTCCCATATCCTGTTATCTCTCCATTTCCCCTTCTCCCCCTGTAATTTCTCTCTTCCATCTCTTCTTTCTTTCTGTGCCTCGCTTAGAACCTTTCTTACTTTCTAATTTCTTCTCTACCCATCTTCTTCTGTTCTTCTTTTGACCCTCCCGCCCCCCTCATTCTTTCTCGTTATTTCCCCTTCTTTTACAATACATATCTTAATTTGCCCTGTCACACTCCTTTTCTCTTTATTTTTACATTTACCCTGAAATAAGTAATTATTTCTTTTTTTAAATCAGATAATTTTTATTAGCAATTTTCAATACAATGAATGCAAACACTCCCAAACCTCCCCTCCCTTTCCACCCCTCCAACATTCCCCTTCAAGGCAAGAGCAATATACCAAAGTTCCAATATATTGAAAAGCTCAGTTCGTTTTGTAGACTAAACCATTACACAATGCTCGATACAGGGTAATGCGACGTTGCATATGTACAAAAGCACCTGGGCAATTATTTATTCATCCATGTGTATAACTTTACACACATGTGATACCTTATAGGTATAACTTTTAGACACCTCCTAGAATAGCATTTTATCCATACCTTCCCAGACTCATTCCGCATTCACCATTTAACCCTCCACTTCCAGACCTACTCATACCCTCATACCCTCTCTCACACTTGGATATTGTAATGTTGAATCCAGAGTGACCAAATTTTTTCACATTTTTTAAGATTATTTCTTTTATGGTAAACAAATTGCTCAAGGCGTATCAGTACATGTACCTTGCTTTCCAGTTCATTCACCGATGGCGGTTGTCTATCCAACCAGTGAAATGCTATCACCTTCCTCGCCTGATACATCACTCGCATGATAGCCAGTTTTTTCTCCGCCATCCCTTCTGACAACTCCACATATCCCATAATACAGGACAGAACTGTCATATCCAGTCTGACTTCGAATACATTCTTTATTATTTCCTCTACTCCTTCCAATATCTCCTCAACCTGGGGCAATTCCACATTAGGTGTATAAGATCAGCGTTTGCCCCGTCGCATCTTGGGCAACAGTCGTCTATTCTGTACCCCATCTTCTTCAAAAGGACCGGTGTCTTATACACTCAATGCAGTAACAGGAGTTGAGACACTCTGTGGGCTTCAAAGAAAAAAATATAGGGGGTTGAGTCCGCACCACCTGCCTGCAGGTGCACATCACTATGGCGAAATACATACACAAACGGAAAATGCAAATGTGATCGCACACTGCATCCAGCACTCTGCCCTCCATGCTGGATGAGACATTGGTTTATATTTTGGCCAAAGCATAGTAAGCCACTCACCGCGTCAAGGTCGTCTCAATTGAGTGGTCCCTAACTCTTGTTCCTACCTGTTCATGGGCCATGACAGCCACATAAAATCCAGGGAATGCAGGTCAGCATGCAAGCCAAGTACACTTTGCTTGTAACCCCGTCCGGTGCCATTACAGCTTTCATCGGATCCAGGGATGCAAGTACCAACATGCATGCTGAACCCACCATATACTTCTCCTGGAGCCAGATGGCTAATGGTAGGTTCTATATAAGCTGCATTCCCTGGATTTTATGTGGCTGTCATGGCCATCTGGCTCCAGGAGAAGTATATGGTGGGTTCAGCATGCATGTTGGTACTTGCATCCCTGGATCCGATGAAAGCTGTAATGGCACCGGACGGGGTTACAAGCAAAGTGTACTTGGCTTGCATGCTGACCTGCATTCCCTGGATTTTATGTGGCTGTCATGGCCCATGAACAGGTAGGAACAAGAGTTAGGGACCACTCAATTGAGACGACCTTGACGCGGTGAGTGGCTTACTATGCTTTGGCCAAAATATAAACCAATGTCTCATCCAGCATGGAGGGCAGAGTGCTGGATGCAGTGTGCGATCACATTTGCACTCTGTGGGCTTCACTTACCGCCACCTTAGTAAAATCCTCTAAGACAGTGTCCCACTGCTCCTCTGTAAGATCCGGAGCATCCTTCCTCCATTTCTCATATAGTGGGAAATCTTGTTTTTTAAACTGTGCTTCCATAAGGCAAGCGTAATTTAGTGATATCACCCCTGTTGTGCCCCCACTTGTTTTTACCAGATCTATTACTGAGTTTTTCTGTGCAGGGCCCACCGCCTCTACCTGTCCTTGAGCTCGTAGTGCATGTCTAAGTTGCAGGTATAGATAGAATTGGGACTTCAGCATTCCAAATTCCTGCTGTAATTGACTGAATTCCTTAAGGACATTATTATCAAACAGCTGCCTCATGTATTTAAGCCCTTTTGCCTCCCACACCTGCACTCCCTCAACTTTGTCCACCTCCCTATACATAAAATTCGGCTAGATATGAGTAAGATCCGAATACCCCTTTATGCCTAGAATCTCCCTGGCTTTCCACCATGTATTGTGCATGGCTCGTAGTATTCGGTGCGCGCTACCTTTTTTATGGAATGTGCCATCCTCCAGAGAGGCCCTCAAGTTGTTATTTCCCACCAGCACCTGTATGATTTTGCCAGCCGTACTCAAGCCCTCAATCGATTCCCATACTCTCATATGCTGCAGTTGTGCCGCCAGGTAATACATCCATGAATCCGGAACCCCCAGCCCCCCATTGGTTTTAGGTCTACACAGGGTCACCAGCTTTATCCTTGGAGTGCCCTTCTTCCAGATAAGGTCCCTAAATATTGCATTCACCACATGGAAGATTCTCAACGGTACCCAAACCGGGGTATTATGTAGTATGTATAAAAGCTGAGGCATTAGTATCATTTTGATCAGGTTAGTTCTACCTATCAAAGATAACGGTAATTTTACCCATGCATTCACCTTCTGCTTAAATTTTTGCAGCAGGGGGGTGATGTTCAGCCTCTCAAACTCTGAAACCGTGGAAGAAATTTGGATATCCAGGTATTTGAAAGACCGAACAATCTGTAGTCCCTCAACATTCGTGTTAACCTGATTATCATCATCCTTCAGAGATAATGCCTCTGAAGGATGATGATAATCAGGTTAACACGAATGTTGAGGGACTACAGATTGTTCGGTCTTTCAAATACCTGGATATTCAAACTGATTTTGTCCAGTTAATGCATAACCCTGACAACTTCCCAAACCTGTCTATCACCTCCATTGCTGCAGGAAGAGACACCTTCCAGTTATCTAGAAACAATAGCATGTCATCTGCATACAATGCTACTTTCTCTGTCAGGGAACCGTACACAAAACCCTTAATCCTCTCAGACGTCCTGATTGCCTCTGCTAAAGGTTCCACTGCAACTGCAAACAATAGGGGTGATAGAGGGCATCCTTGCCTTGTCCCTCTGTGTAGTACAAAGCTATCTGACAGGTTACCATTTACTCTGATCTTTGCCGTTGGGTCTTTATACAAGAGTTGAATCCAATCTATGAAGACGGTGCCAAACCCCAATTTTTGCAGTACCTTCCACAAATATCTCCACTCCACACTATCAAATGCTTTGGCCGCATCAAGAGATGCGACCGCCGCACTCGGATTACAGGCCTGTCCCTGAATATTTAGAAAAAGGCGTCTGATGTTAACTGCCGTAGACATATTTGGCATGAAACCAGCCTGGTCCAGATGAATAAGCTTAGATATAATCGTATTCATACGGTTTGCCAACACCTTCGCTAGAATCTTAATATCCACCTGGAGTAGTGAAATAGGCCTATAGGATTCCGCCTCTAAGATATCTTTGCCCGGTTTCGGAATGACCACAATCGTCGCCTCAGTCATGCTGGGGGGCAGCTTTTTTTTCGTCTTGGCCTCCTTAAAGACCTCCAATAACTGAGGCAGCATCACTGAGGCAAATCGCTTGTAGATCCCCGCCGGCAATCCATCACTTCCTGGAGCTTTATTATTGGACATACCTGATAACGCCGTCTCCATTTCAGTGACTGTTATAGGGGAATCTAACTTAGCCCGTTGTTCAGCTGTAAGAATTGGTAGTTGCAAACCTGCCAAAAATGCATCAATCTCTGTATCCGATGCCATTAGTCGGGATTCATATAATTTTGTATAGAACCCAGTCATTATTCCTATTACCTGTTCCGGGGCACTGCATTGAGCCCCTGAAGCATCTCTAAGAGCCGCTATGTAACTAGAGGAACGTTGTGCTCTGGATATCATGGCCAACATTCTCCCAGTCTTTTCCCCCTCTTCGTAGTAAGCTTGCTTCTGGAAAAACTGTTTATTTCTAGCGTTAAGTAATAGCCTATCATTTAGTTCTTTTTGTGCCCCTACCCATAGTTCCCTATTCCTATCAATAGGTTGCTCTACATAGTTAGCCTCCGCCATTTCCATTGCTCGGGTTAGGGCCTGTACCTTAGCTCTAGTTTCACTTTTTTTCCTGTTTACCTGCGCGATGAGTAACCCTCTAACAAAGGCTTTCATAGTGTCCCAAACTAACAGCCGTGAAGTATCTGGCAAGTTAATCCGGAAGAATTCTTCCAGTCGCTCCTTAATACTACCCACTTCCGCCAGAAGAGGTAGCCAAAAAGGATTAAATGCCCACGATCCACTATTCCCTATCCTACTGGGTTTAAATGCAGCAGACACTAATAGTGGAGAGTGATCTGTTAGTCTTCTAGCCAGGTACGTAACTTCCTGTGTTAATTGCCCCATTTCCTCGTTAACTATTGCTAAGTCTATTCTGGATAGCGATCCAAATGAACTAGAGCAGCAAGAGTATTGCTGCAACTGCGGGTTCCTTTCCCTCCATATGTCCACCAGGGCCACCTCCTGTAGGAGCCTCCTAAACGGTGTATAATCCCTTGATGGGTCTCTCACCGCCCCCCCCCCCCCCCCCCCCCCCCCCCCCCCTCCCTGCCCCCCTCCCTGCCTATCCATGCTAGGGCATACTACATTATTAAAATCTCCTAGTATGAGAACTGGTACCCCGGGGAAATCTGCTATGAAAGATAATACTTTCCTGACCACTATTGGCGAGTAAGGTGGTGGAATATATACTCCACACAAAACACACAGCCTTCCATATAGAGTTCCGTATAGGCATACATAACGACCCTCATCATCCACCCTGCTGGAAAGACAGCAAAACTGGACATTTTTATGAATCAAAATGCTAACCCCCCTAGCATATGTGGAGTACGTGGCGTGATATTCCGACCCCGCCCACGATGGCTTGAGCAGATGTACCTGTGCCGGCAGCAAATGGGTTTCTTGAAAGCAGCATATGAGAGGATGTAACGGCCGGATACTTTCCATGACCGCTCTCCGTTTGGCCGTATCTTTAATCCCTCGCACATTCCAACTAAGGAATTTAACACAGTCAGCTATTAGTATCCAATAACCATCTACTGCACAGTATCAGAGTGCTACCTAGTGCATTACCCGTCCGTCTCTCACGCCCCGGAGGACGGCACATCCCATTCCATTTCGTACACACCCTCATCCAGCTTTTCATCCACACGTATCGGAAACCACTCTGCCTTTCAACCGTCCCCAACCCCCCCCCCTTCCCCCGAACCCCTGTCATATAGTGACAGAAATACTAAAGAACACTTCCTTGTACTGGGCTTACTAACTGGCCCCACAGCACGCCCGTATAGCAGGCCCGTGGGATTATACTAGACCAGTCAGTAAGGCCAGTAGTGCCCTTCCGCTGACAAACAGTATCAGCGGGAGGAGCAGAACTAGGAATAGTACGGTCAAGTTCAGTGTGCGAACAACTAACCGTACGCACTCACTTCTGTTAAAGCTGGTCGCCATTTCTCCCTCCACACTTTGCCCGGCAAAATAACATATATTATATAGCACACTGCATATAACCTAGAACACGTAATACCCTTTTCAGATGTGAAAGACAAATTAACATCCCTGTCTCCCTAATGGACATAGGTGTGCATTTCCCCTCCATCCTTCACCTTATCAAACATGCCCATACATATTTTCCATTACTTAGTTATTCCTCCATATATCCTCTTAATTTCTCCCCTCACTTCATTGCATTTAACTCGCAAACAGTGCAACTAAACAATACCAAGTGAGAGATATAGTTATGAACATGAGGGACATTCAAACCGTCATTCTCCTATCATGAGATGTACCCCGTCAAGAAGGGGGTTGCTGTTCCATCCGGATCTGTCTTTCATTTCTGTCCAACCACCTATTCGCCTCTTTGGGATCTTCAAAGAAAGTGGTTGTATTCAGGGCTACCACTCGCAGCCTGGCTGGGTATAACATAGAGTAGGGAACTCCCAGACCCCTCAGCCGTCTTTTAACCTCCATGAATCGGGCTCTTCTTTTTTGCACTTCCATAGAATAATCTGGAAACAGTGATATTTTATGTCCTTCCATAGACAGGTCAGGCATTTCTCTGGCCTTACGAAGAAGAATGTCCCGGTCTCTATAATGCAGCATCTTGGCGAGAACTGTCCTTGGCGGAGCTCCCGGTGGTAGAGGTCTGGTAGGCACTCTATGAGCACGCTCAACTGCAAACAACGGTGTCAGAGAATCAGGGCCAAACTTTTCTTTTAACCAGGCTTCAAAGAACTCGGTAGGATTTCTGCCCTCCACCTTTTCTGGCATTCCTACTATGCGTACATTATTTCTTCATAGCCTGTTCTCCATGTCATCTTGCTTGGCCGCCATTGCACTTAGAATTCGGGCATGCTCCGCAACATCCCCCTTCAGAGGCTGTACCTCATCTTCAACGTCCCCCACTCTGTCTTCTAATGCAGTTGTACGTTCTGCAAGCTTTTTAAAGTCATGCCTCATAATGGATATGTCCTCCTTAATGGCCCCCACCTGGACCGTCAGGGCATTGAGGGATTTCCCGCACTTAGCTATGGCGTGCAGCACGTCTTTAAGAGTGGGTTCCTCAGAGTCTGAGTCCCCCATTTCTCGTTCAGGCTTATCACTATTTTGCTGTGAGGCCGCAGATCTTTTGGCGCCTGTACTCCCAGTATTAGCGGGCTCCTGCTCTTCAGGCTCCGAGTCATCTCCTCGATCCAAGGATGCATGATCTTTAGGGTCCGGACGCCGTTTCGTGCTGGAGGCTGGTGAGGAGCGTGCATATTGGCATAGTTTTGCCGCCGCTTCCCTCTGCAGTTCAGACACGCGTTTTTTTTGCTTCTGTGTGCCTGCTCTGGCGCCATCTTGGAGGTCCTTGTCTCCACCTCTGCCTTCTCTTTTTCGCGACATGACCGCTCAATTAATCAGGCCGACCTTTCAGGCAAGTACCCACTGATGACCCCTATCCGTTTAGGCTGAAAAAAATCGCAGATTTGAGGGTGTTTGGAGGATAAATAGCCGGGTCAAAGCGGGAGCTCACTCGGCGTGCGACCGCTTACATTCCTCGCTAGCCACGCCCCCCAAGTAATTATTTCTTAGTGTGTTATAGATATTAGTGTCTATAGGATGTATCAGGAACATGTTATCACACCTCTGTCTTTTTATAGGTGACTGATGCCCAGTGAGATAGTGGAAGCTGACATACTGTATTCCCAGGTCACCTGCAAGAAAAGAATCACAAAACAGGTAATTAATATTTCTATTAATTACTGATAACATTCAGACTAGACATGAGTTCTAGTTCTGATACATGTGGATATACAGAATGGATTTCATTTATGTATATATTTATGGACACTTTTATTATAACACTACTATATCTCAGTCAGAGGATAAGGAAGCTTCTTTTTCTTATCCCTCTCTTTTTGCGATTAATGCTACACTGGGTCCTCCGGACATTGTTGAGGTGTCACCCTGCTTTGCTGCTCTCTGGGATGGATGGTAAAGCATGGTGAATTCGAATTGGAAATAAGTCAAAAGAATCAGGGTCTACAGTTAGGGATCAGTGCTAAGAAGTAGACACTCTGCCAGATTGAATGAGTGACTAGAATAAGACGCTGAGATGGGAGTAAGTGGCCACAGTCCTTGGGTCACCATCCCTTTGACCAGGGAGCCATCCTTCTGAGAAAGAGAGAAGAACAGCGAGCTCAGGCCTTTCCTCAACAGAAAACCTTCTTCTGCCAGGGAGGAGACTGAAGAAGTCAGCTCAGTGTCTTGCTTGTACTGTTTTGTACTTGAAATCCTCCCATAAAGAAGCAGATCATTTAACTGAAGATCCTGACACTGGACTTTCTTCCCATTGGGTTGCCCCATACCTTACCAACCCTTCCAGAGAGCAGAAACATGTGGTTACACCATGACAGTGTCTGAAAGACCAAGGGTAGAATTGGGGCCACCCACCCCTCCAACATTCCCCTTTAAGGCAAGAGCAATATACCAAAGTTCCAATATATTGAAAAGCTCAGTTCGTTTTGTAGACTAAACCATTACACAATGCTCGATACAGGGTAATGCGACGTTGCATATGTACAAAAGCACCTGGGCAATTATTTATTCATCCATGTGTATAACTTTACACACATGTGATACCTTATAGGTATACCTTTTAGACACCTCCTAGAATAGCATTTTATTATACCTTCCCAGACTCATTCCGCATTCACCATTTAACCCTCCACTTCCAGACCTACTCATACACTCATACCCTCTCTCACACTTGGATATTGTAATGTTGAATCCAGAGTGACCAAATTTTTTCAAATTTTTTGAGATTATTTCTTTTATGGTAAACAAATTGCTCAAGGCGTATCAGTACATGTACCTTGCTTTCCAGTTCATTCACCGATGGCGGTTGTCTATCCAACCAGTGAAATGCTATCACCTTCCTCGCCTGATACATCACTCGCATAATAGCCAGTTTTTTCTCCGCCATCCCTTCTGACACCTCCACATATCCCATAATACAGGACAGAACTGTCATATCCAGTCTGACTTCGAATACATTCTTTATTATTTCCTCTACTCCCCTCCAATATCTCCTCAACCTGGGGCAATTCCACATTAGGTGTATAAGATCAGCGTTTGCCCCGTCGCATCTTGGGCAACAGTCGTCTATTCTGTACCCCATCTTCTTCAATAGGACCGGTGTCTTATACACTCGATGCAGTAACAGGAGTTGAGACACTCTGTGGGCTTCACTTACCGCCACCTTAGTAAAATCCTCTAAGACAGTGTCCCACTGCTCCTCTGTAAGATCCGGAGCATCCTTCCTCCATTTCTCATATAGTGGGAAATCTTGTTTTTTAAACTGTGCTTCCATAAGGCAAGCGTAATTTAGTGATATCACCCCTGTTGTGCCCCCACTTGTTTTTACCAGATCTATTACTGAGTTTTTCTGTGCAGGGCCCACCGCCTCTACCTGTCCTTGAGCTCGTAGTGCATGTCTAAGTTGCAGGTATAGATAGAATTGGGACTTCAGCAATCCAAATTCCTGCTGTAATTGACTGAATTCCTTAAGGACATTATTATCAAACAGCTGCCTCATGTATTTAAACCCTTTTGCCTCCCACACCTGCACTCCCTCAACTTTGTCCACTTCTCTATACATAAAATTCGGCCAGATATGAGTAAGATCCGAATACCCCTTTATGCCTAGAATCTCCCTGGCTTTCCACCATGTATTGTGCATGGCTCGTAGAATTCGGTGCGCGCTACCTTTTTTTATGGAATGTGCCATCCTCCAGAGAGGCCCTCAAGTTGTTATTTTCCACCAGCACCTGTATGATTTTGCCAGCCGTACTCAAGCCCTCAATCGATTCCCATACTCTCATATGCTGCAGTTGTGCCGCCAGGTAATACATCCATGAATCCGGAACCCCCAGCACCCCATTGGTTTTAGGCCTACACAGGGTCACCAGCTTTATCCTTGGAGTGCCCTTCTTCCAGATAAGGTCCCTAAATATTGCATTCACCACATGGAAGATTCTCAACGGTACCCAAACCGGGGTATTATGTAGTATGTATAAAAGCTGAGGCATTAGTATCATTTTGATCAGGTTAGTTCTACCTATCAAAGATAACGGTAATTTTACCCATGCATTCACCTTCTGCTTAAATTTTTGCAGCAGGGGGGTGATGTTCAGCCTCTCAAACTCTGAATCCGTGGAAGAAATTTGGATACCCAGGTATTTGAAAGACCGAACAATCTGTCGTCCCTCAACATTCGTGTTAACCTGATTATCATCATCCTTCAGAGGCATTATCACTGATTTTGTCCAGTTAATGCATAACCCTGACAACTTCCCAAACCTGTCTATCACCTCCATTGCTGCCGGAAGAGACACCTTCCAGTTATCTAGAAACAATAGCATGTCATCTGCATACAATACTACTTTCTCTGTCAGGGAACCGTACACAAAACCCTTAATCCTCTCAGACGTCCTGATTGCCTCTGCTAAAGGTTCCACTGCAACTGCAAACAATAGGGGTGATAGAGGGCATCCTTGCCTTGTGCCTCTGTGTAGTACAAAGCTATCTGACAGGTTACCATTTACTCTGATCTTTGCTGTTGGGTCTTTATACAAGAGTTGAATCCAATCTATGAAGACGGTGCCAAACCCCAATTTTTGCAGTACCTTCCACAAATATCTTCACTCCACACTATCAAATGCTTTGGCCGCATCAAGAGATGCGACCGCCGCACTCGGATTACAGGCCTGTCCCTGAATATTTAGAAAAAGGCGTCTGATGTTAACTGCCGTAGACATATTTAGCATGAAACCAGCCTGGTCCGGATGAATAAGCTTAGATATAATCGTATTCATACGGTTTGCCAACACCTTCGCTAGAATCTTAATATCCACCTGGAGTAGTGAATTAGGCCTATAGGATTCCGCCTCTAAGATATCTTTGCCCGGTTTCGGAATGACCACAATCGTCGCCTCAGTCATGCTGGGGGGCAGCTTTTTTTTCGTCTTGGCCTCCTTAAAGACCTCCAATAACTGAGGCAGCATCACTGAGGCAAATCGCTTGTAGATCTCCGCCGGCAATCCATCACTTCCTGGAGCTTTATTATTGGACATACTTGATAACGCCGTCTCCATTTCAGTGACTGTTAAAGGGGAATCTAACTTAGCCCGTTGTTCAGCTGTAAGAATTGGTAGTTGCAAACCTGCCAAAAATGCATCAATCTCTGTATCCGATGCCATTAGTCGGGATTCATATAAGTTTGTATAGAACCCAGTCATTATTCCTATTACCTGTTCCGGGGCACTGCATTGAGCCCCTGAAGCATCTCTAAGAGCCGCTATGTAACTATAGGAACGTTGTGCTCTGTATATCATGGCCAACATTCTCCCAGTCTTTTCCCCCTCTTCGTAGTAAGCTTGCTTCTGGAAAAACTGTTTATTTCTAGCGTTAAGTAATAGCCTATCATTTAGTTCTTTTTGTGCCCCTACCCATAGTTCCCTATTCCTATCAATAGGTTGCTCTACATAGTTAGCCTCCGCCATTTCCATTGCTCGCGTTAGGGCCTGTACCTTAGCTCTAGTTTCACTTTTTTTCCTGTTTACCTGCGCGATGAGTAACCCTCTAACAAAGGCTTTCATAGTGTCCCAAACTAACAGCCGTGAAGTATCTGGCAAGTTAATCCGGAAGAATTCTTCCAGTCGCTCCTTAATACTACCCACTTCCGCCAGAAGAGGTAGCCAAAAAGGATTAAATGCCCACGATCCACTATTCCCTATCCTACTGGGTTTAAATGCAGCAGACACTAATAGTGGAGAGTGATCTGTTAGTCTTCTAGCCAGGTATTAACTTCCTGTGTTAATTGCCCCATTTCCTCGTTAACTATTGCTAAGTCAATTCTGGATAGCGATCCAAATGAACTAGAGCAGCAAGAGTATTGCTGCAACTGCGGGTTCCTTTCCCTCCATATGTCCACCAGGGCCACCTCCTGTAGGAGCCTTCCAAACGGTGTATAATCCCTCGATGGGTCTCTCACCGCCCCCCCCCCCATCCTATCCATGCTAGGGCATACTACGTTATTAAAATCTCCTAGTATGAGAACTGGTACCCCGGGGAAATCTGCTATGAAAGATAATACTTTCCTGACCACTATTGGCGAGTAAGGTGGTGGAATATATACTCCACACAAAACACACAGCCTTCCATATAGAGTTCCGTATAGGCATACATAACGACCCTCATCATCCACCCTGCTGGAAAGACAGCAAAACTGGACATTTTTATGAATCAAAATGCTAACCCCCCTAGCATATGTGGAGTACGTGGAGTGATATCCCGACCCCGCCCACGATGGCTTGAGCAGATGTACCTGTTCCGGCAGCAAATGGGTTTCTTGAAAGCAGCATATGAGAGGATGTAACGGCCGGATACTTTCCATGACCGCTCTCCGTTTGGCCGTATCTTTAATCCCTCGCACATTCCAACTAAGGAATTTAACACAGTCAGCCATTAGTATCCAAAAACCATCTACTGCACAGTATCAGAGTGCTACCTAGTGCATTACCCGTCCGTCTCTCACGCCCCGGAGGACGGCACATCCCATTCCATTTCGCACACACCCTCATCCAGCTTTTCATCCACACGTATCGGAAACCACTCTGCCTTTCAACCGTCCCCAAACCCCCCCCCCCCCCCACTCTGAACCCCTGTCATATAGTGACAGAAAAACTAAAGAACACTTCCTTGTACTGGGCTTACTAACTGGCCCCACAGCACGCCCGTATAGCAGGCCCGTGGGATTATACTAGACCAGTCAGTAAGGCCAGTAGTGCTCTTCCGCTGACAAACAGTATCAGCGGGAGGAGCAGAACTAGGAATAGTACGGTCAATTTCAGTGTGCGAACAACTAACCGTACGCACTCACTTCTGTTAAAGCTGGTCGCCATTTCTCCCTCCACACTTTGCCCGGCAAAATAACATATATTATATAGCACACTGCATATAACCTAGAACACGTAACACCCTTTTCAGATGTGAAAGACAAATTAACATCCCTGTCTCCCTAATGGACATAGGTGTGCATTTCCCCTCCATCCTTCACCTTATCAAACATGCCCATACATATTTTCCATTACTTAGTTATTCCTCCATACATCCTCTTAATTTCTCCCCTCACTTCATTGCATTTAACTCGCAAACAGTGCAACTAAACAATACCAAGTGAGAGATATAGTTATGAACATGAGGGACATTCAAACCGTCATTCTCCTATCATGAGATGTACCCCATCAAGAAGGGGGTTGCTGTTCCATCCGGATCTGTCTTTCATTTCTGTCCAACCACCTATTCGCCTCTTTGGGATCTTCAAAGAAAGTGGTTGTATTCAGGGCTACCACTCGCAGCCTGGCTGGGTATAACATAGAGTAGGGAACTCCCAGACCCCTCAGCCGTCTTTTAACCTCCATGAATCGGGCTCTTCTTTTTTGCACTTCAATAGAATAATCTGGAAACAGTGATATTTTATGTCCTTCCATAGACAGGTCAGGCATTTCTCTGGCCTTACGAAGAAGAATGTCCCGGTCTCTATAATGCAGCATCTTGGCGAGAACTGTCCTTGGCGGAGCTCCCGGTGGTAGAGGTCTGGTAGGCACTCTATGAGCACGCTCAACTGCAAACAACGGTGTCAGAGAATCAGGGCCAAACTTTTCTTTTAACCAGGCTTCAAAGAACTCGGTAGGATTTCTGCCCTCCACCTTTTCCGGCATTCCTACTATGCGTACATTTTTTCTTCATAGCCTGTTCTCCATGTCATCTTGCTTGGCCGCCATTGCACTTAGAATTCGGGCATGCTCCGCAACATCCCCCTTCAGAGGCTGTACCTCATCCTCAACGTCCCCCACTCTGTCTTCTAATGCAGTTGTACGTTCTGCAAGCTTTTTAAAGTAGTGCCTCATAATGGATATGTCTTCCTTAATGGCCCCCACCTGGACCGTCAGGGCATTGAGGGATTTCCCGCACTTAGCTATGGCGTGCAGCACGTCTTTAAGAGTGGGTTCCTCAGAGTCTGAGTCCCCCATTTCTCGTTCAGGCTTATCACTATTTTGCTGTGAGGCCGCAGATCTTTTGGCGCCTGTACTCACAGTATTAGCGGGCTCCTGCTCTTCAGGCTCCGAGTCATCTCCTCGATCCAAGGATGCATGATCTTTAGGGTCCGGACGCTGTTTCGTGCTGGAGGCTGGTGAGGAGCGTGCATATTGGCATAGTTTTGCCGCCGCTTCCCTCTGCAGTTCAGACGCGCGGTCTTTCCGCTTCGGTGTGCCTGCTCCGGCGCCATCTTGGAGGTCCTTGTCTCCACCTCTGCCTTCTCTTTTTCGCGACATGACCGCTCAATTAATCAAGCCGACCTTTCAGGCAAGTACCCACTGATGATCCCTATCCGTTTAGGCTGAAAAAAATCACCGATTTGAGGGTGTTTGGAGGATAAATAGCCGGGTCAAAGCGGGAGCTCACTCGGCGTGTGACCGCTTACATTCCTCGCTAGCCACGCCCCCCAAGTAATTATTTCTTAGTGGCTTATAGATTTTAGTGTCTATAGGATGTATCAGGAACATGTTATCACACCTCTGTCTTTTTATAGGTGACTGATGCCCAGTGAGATAGTGGAAGCTGACATACTGTATTCCCTGGTGACCTGCAAGAAAAGAATCACAAAACAGATAATTAATATTTCTATTAATTGCTGATAACATTCAGACTAGACATGAGTTCTAGTTCTGAAACATGTGGATATACAGAATGGATTTCATTTATGTATATATTTATGGACACTTTTATTATAACACTACTATATCTCAGTCAGAGGATAAGGAAGCTTCTTTTTCTTATCCCTCTCTTTTTGCGATTAATGCTACACTGGGTCCTCCGGACAGTGTTGAGGTGTCACCCCGCTTTGCTGCTCTCTGGGATGGATGGTAAAGCATGGTGAATTCGAATTGGAAATAAGTCAAAAGAATCAGGGTCTACAGTTAGGGATCAGTGCTAAGAAGTAGACACTCTGCCAGATTGCATGAGTGACTAGAATAAGACGCTGAGATGGGAGTAAGTGGCCACAGTCCTTGGGTCACCAGCCCTTTGACCAGGGAGCCATCCTTCTGAGAAAGAGAGAAGAACAGCTAGCTCAGGCCTTTCCTCAACAGAAAACCTTCTTCTGCCAGGGAGGAGACTGGAGAAGTCAGCTCAGTGTCTTGCTTGTACTGTTTTGTACTTGAAATCCTCCCGTAAAGAAGTAGATCATTTAACTGAAGATCCTGACACTAGACTTTCTTCCCATTGGGTTGCCCCATACCTTACCAACCCTTCCAGAGAGCAGAAACATGTGGTTACACCATGACAGTGTCTGAAAGACCAAGGGTAGAATTGGGGCCACCCAAACCTGCCACTGAATTCCGACTTTTCCAACTAAATTATTGTAGCTAGTAAGCTGAGAGGCTAGAGGCTTTGATCCCTCTCTACCCCAAAATCTCCTTTCTATCTTTCTCCTCCTCACATTTAAGTTATCGCCTTCTCTCATTCCATCCCCCTGTCTTCCTACACTTCTTCCCATATCCTGTTATCTCTCTGTTTCCCCTTCTCCCCCTGTAATTTCTCTCTTCCATCTCTTCTTTCTTTCTGTACCTCGCTTAGAACCTTTCTTACTTTCAAATTTCTTCTCTACCCTTCTTTTTCTGTTCTTCTCTTGACCCTCCCGCCCCCCTCATTCTTTCTCGTTATTTCCCCTTCTTTTACAATACATATCTTAATTTGCCCTGTCACACTCCTTTTCTCTTTATTTTTACATTTACCCTGAAATAAGTAATTATTTCTTAGTGTGTTATAGATATTAGTGTCCATAGGATGTATCAGGAACATGTTATCACACCTCTGTCTTTTTATAGGTGACTGATGCCGATTGAGATAGTGGAAGCTGACATACTGTATTCCCAGGCCACCTGCAAGAAAAGAATCACAAAACAGGTAATTAATATTTCTATTAATTATTGATAACATTCAGACTAGACATGAGTTCTAGTTCTGATACATGTGGATATACAGAATGGATTTAATTTATGTATATATTTATGAACACTTTTATTATAACACTACTATATCTCAGTCAGAGGATAAGGAAGCTTCTTTTTCTTATCCCTCTCTTTTTACGATTAATGCTACACTGGGTCCTCCGGACACTGTTGAGGTGTCACCACGCTTTGCTGCTCTCTGGGATGGATGGTAAGGCATGGTGAATTCGAATTGGAAATAAGTCAAAAGAATCAGGGTCTGCAGTAAGGGATCAGTGCTAAGAAGTAGACACTCTGCCAGATTGCATGAGTGACTAGAATAAGACGCTGAGATGGGAGTAAGTGGCCACAGTCCTTGGGTCACCAGCCCTTTGACCAGGGAGCCATCCTTCTGAGAAAGAGAGAAGGACAGCTAGCTCAGGCCTTTCCTCAACAGAAAACCTTCTTCTGCCAGGGAGGAGACTGGAGAAGTCAGCTCAGTGTCTTGCTTGTACTGTTTTGTACTTGAAATCCTCCCGTAAAGAAGCAGATCATTTAACTGAAGATCCTGACACTGGACTTTCTTCCCATTGGGTTGCCCCATACCTTACCAACCCTTCCAGAGATCAGAAACATGTGGTTACACCATGACAGTGTCTGAAAGACCACCAAACATGCCACTGAATACCGACTTTTCCAACTAAATCATTGTAGCTAGTAAGCTGAGAGGTTAGAGGCTTTGATCCCTCTCTACCCCAAAATCTCCTTTCTATCTTTCTCCTCCTCACATTTAAGTTATCGTCTTCTCTCATTCCATCTCCCTGTCTTCCTACACTTCTTCCCTTATCCTGTTATCTCTCCGTTTCCCCTTTTCCCCATGTAATTTCTCTCTTCCATCTCTTCTTTCTATCTGTACCTCGCTTAGAACCTTTCTTACTTTCTAATTTCTTCTCTACCCATCTTCTTCTGTTCTTCTCTTGACCCTCCCGCCCCCCTCATTCTTTCTCGTTATTTCCCCTACTTTTACAATACAGATCTTAATTTGCCCGGTCACACTCCTTTTCTCTTTATTTTTACATTTACCCTGAAATAAGTAATTATTTCTTAGTGTGTTATAGATATTAGTGTCTATAGGATGTATCAGGAACATGTTATCACACCTCTGTCTTTTTATAGGTGATTGATGCCGATTGAGATAGTGGAAGCTGACATACTGTATTCCCAGGTCACCTGCAAGAAAAGAATCACAAAACAGGTAATTAATATTTCTATTAATTACTGATAACATTCAGACTAGACATGAGTTCTAGTTCTGATACATGTGGATATACAGAATGGATTTAATTTATGTATATATTTATGGACACTTTTATTACAACACTACTATATCTCAGTCAGAGGATAAGGAAGCTTCTTTTTCTTATCCCTCTCTTTTTACGATTAATGCTACACTGGGTCCTCCGGACACTGTTGAGGTGTCACCACGCTTTGCTGCTCTCTGGGATGGATGTTAAGGCATGGTGAATTCGAATTGGAAATAAGTCAAAAGAATCAGGGTCTGCAGTTAGGGATCAGTGCTACTAAGTAGACACTCTGCCAGATTGCATGAGTGACTAGAATAAGACGCTGAGATGGGAGTAAGTGGCCACAGTCCTTGGGTCACCAGCCCTTTGACCAGGGAGCCATCCTTCTGAGAAAGAGAGAAGGACAGCTAGCTCAGGCCTTTCCTCAAAAGAAAGCCTTCTTCTGCCAGGGAGGAGACTGGAGAAGTCAGCTCAGCGTCTTGCTTGTACTGTTTTGTACTTGAGTTCCTCCACTAAAGAAGCATATCATTTAACTGAAGATCCTGACACTGGACTTTCTTCCCATTGGGTTGCACCATACCTTACCAACCCTTCCTTTTAAGGACTGTTGTGTGAGGCAGCAAAATTTATTTTTAGCGCATCCTGCATTAAATAGCGTGCAGTAGTTAGGCCGCTGCAGACAGCGACATTTTCTGCGCTACATCTCCTGTGTAACGTGTGTGCATCTGAAAAATATCTGTGACATTTAGTGTACTTTTTCCATAGACGGTGTCCGCTGCGGACAGTGACATTAGCCGCGCTACATCTCCAGTGTAACGTGTGCACATCCAAAAAATATCTGTGACATTTAGTGTACTTTTTCCATAGAAGGTGTACACTGCGGATAGTGACATTAGCTGCACTACATCTCCTGTGTAATATTTCCACATGCAAAGTACCTGTGACATTCCCTGTAATTTTATATTAGCCGCTGCTAATATCAGTGACATTATCTGCTGTATTTCTCCTGTGTAACGTGTGCGCATCCCAAAATTATCAGTGACATCCAGTGTACTTTTTCCATAGATGGTGTCCGCTGCGGACAGTGACATTAGCAGCACTACATCTCCTGTGTAATGTGTGCACATCCAAAAAATATCAGAGACATCTAGTGTACTTTTTCCGTAGATGGTGTCCGCTGCAGACAGTGACATTACCTGGGGTACATCTCCTGTGTAACGTTTCCACTTCCAAAATACCTGTGACATTCCCTGTAATTTTATATTAGCCGCTGCTGACATCAGCGACATTATCTGCGGTATTCCTCCTGTGTAACGTTTCCACATCCAAAATACCTGTGACATTTTTCTGTAATTTTATATTAGCTGTTGCAGACATCAGCGACATTATCTGTGGTATTTCTCCTGTGTAACATGTGCACATCCCAAAAATATCAGTGACATCCACTGTACTTTTTCCATAGACGGTATCCGCTGCGGACAGTGACATTACCTGGGGTACATCTCCTGTGTAACGTTTCCACATCCAAAATACCTGTGACATTTCCTGTAATTTAATATTAGGCACTGGTGACATCAGCAACATTATCTGCGATATTTCTCCTGTGTCACATTTCCAAATCCAAAATACCTGTGACATTCCCTGAAATTTTATATTAGCCGCTGGTGACATGATGATGATGATGATGTATACACTGCGTGCAGAATTATTAGGCAAATTAGTATTTTGACCACATCATCCTCTTTATGCATGTTGTCTTACTCCAAGCTGTATAGGCTCGAAAGCCTACTACCAATTAAGCATATTAGGTGATGTGCATCTCTGTAATGAGAAGGGGTGTGGTCTAATGACATCAACACCCTATATTAGGTGTGCATAATTATTAGGCAACTTCCTTTCCTTTGGCAAAATGGGTCAAAAGAAGGACTTGACAGGCTCAGAAAAGTCAAAAATAGTGAGATATCTTGCAGAGGGATGCAACACTCTTAAAATTGCAAAGCTTCTGAAGCGTGATCATCGAACAATCAAGCGTTTCATTCAAAATAGTCAACAGGGTCGCAAGAAGCGTGTGGAAAAACCAAGGCGCAAAATAACTGCCCATGAACTAGAAAAGTCAAGCGTGCAGCTGCCAAGATGCCACTTGCCACCAGTTTGGCCATATTTCAGAGCTGCAACATCACTGGAGTGCCCAAAAGCACAAGGTGTGCAATACTCAGAGACATGGCCAAGGTAAGAAAGGCTGAAAGACGACCACCACTGAACAAAACACACAAGCTGAAACGTCAAGACTGGGCCAAGAAATATCTCAAGACTGATTTTTCTAAGGTTTTATGGACTGATGAAATGAGAGTGAGTCTTGATGGGCCAGATGGATGGGCCCGTGGCTGGATTGGTAAAGGGCAGAGAGCTCCAGTCTGACTCAGACGCCAGCAAGGTGGAGGTGGAGTACTGGTTTGGGCTGGTATCATCAAAGATGAGCTTGTGGGGCCTTTTCAGGTTCAGGATGGAGTCAAGCTCAACTCCCAGTCCTACTGTCAGTTTCTGGAAGACACCTTCTTCAAGCAGTGGTACAGGAAGAAGTCTGCATCCTTCAAGAAAAACATGATTTTCATGCAGGACAATGCTCCATCACACGCGTCCAAGTACTCCACAGCGTGGCTGGCAAGAAAGGGTATAAAAGAAGAAAATCTAATGACATGGCCTCCTTGTTCACCTGATCTGAACCCCATTGAGAACCTGTGGTCCATCATCAAATGTGAGATTAACAAGGAGGGAAAACAGTACACCTCTCTGAACAGTGTCTGGGAGGCTGTGGTTGCTGCTGCACGCAATGTTGATGGTGAACAGATCAAAACACTGACAGAATCCATGGATGGCAGGCTTTTGAGTGTCCTTGCAAAGAAAGGTGGCTATATTGGTCACTGATTTGTTTTTGTTTTGTTTTTGAATGTCAGAAATGTATATTTGTGAATGTTGAGATGTTATATTGGTTTCACTGGTAAAAATAAATAATTGAAATGGGTAAATATTTGTTTTTTGTTAAGTTGCCTAATAATTATGCACAGTAATAGTCACCTGCACACACAGATATCCCCCTAAAATAGCTAAAACTAAAAACAAACTAAAAACTACTTCCAAAAATAATCAGCTTTGATATTAATAAGTTTTTTGGGTTCATTGAGAACATGGTTGTTGTTCAATAATAAAATGAATCCTCAAAAATACAACTTGCCTAATAATTCTGCACTGCCTGTAGTCTTGTGTACACGCAGTCTTACCCTTAGGGCCTCGATGCGCTTAGCTTGCTGAGAAGAAGGCATGACACTTTGCCATGGGCCACAAAGGCCTAGAGAATAATGCACCTATTCCAGAGACCAATTTCCTAGCACTTATCAAATGGAAAATCAAGAAAAAGGGAAGGTAGGGATGGGAGGGAATGTAGGGGGATCTCAAGGTTCAAAGGGTTCAGACGAGATATAGAAAATGTAAAAATAACAAAATTAATAAACGTGAGGAAAAGGTATCTTTAACCCCTTCAAGACCAAGCTAGTTTTTACCTTCAGGACCAGGCCATTTTTAGCAAATCTGACATGTGTCACTTTATGTGGTAATAACTTTAAAACGCTTTTACTTATCCAGGCCATTCTGAGATTGTTTTCTCGTCACATATTGTACTTCATGACACTGGTAAAATTGAGTCAAAAAATTTCATTTGTATTTTTTTTTTTAATACCAAATTTAGCAAAAATGTAAAAGATTTGCTAATTTCCAAATTTCTATTTCTATACTTTTATAATAAACAGTAATATCTCCAAAAATAGTTATTAATTTACATTTCCCATATGTCTACTTCATGTTTGGATCATTTTGCGAATGCCATTTTATTTTTTGGGGACGTTAGAAGGCTTAGAAGCAAATCTTGAAATTTTTCAGAAAATTTCCAAAACCCACTTTTTAAGGACCAGTTCAGGTCTGAAGTCGCTTTGTGAGGCTTACATAATAAAAACCACCCAAAAATGACCCCATTTTAGAAACTACACCCCTCAAGGTATTCAAGATTTTTCAAACGTTGTTAACCCTTTAGGTGTTCCACAAGAATTAAAGGAAAATGGAGATGAAATTTCAGAATTTCACTTTTTTGGCAGATTTTCCAATTTAATCCATTTTTTCCAGTAACAAAGCAAGGGTTAACAGCCAAACAAAACTCACTATTTATGGCCCTGATTCTGTAGTTTACAGAAACACCCCATATGTGGTTGTAAACTGATGTACGGGCACACAACAGGGCGCAGAAGGAAAGGAACGCCATATGGTTTTTGGAGGGCCATGTCACATTTGAAGACCCCCTGATGACCCCTAGAGTAGAAACTATAAAAAATGACCCCATTTTGGAAACTACGGGATAAGGTGGCAGTTTTGTTGGTACTATTTTAGGGTACATATGATTTTTGGTTGCTCTATATTACACTTTTTGTGAGGCAAGGTAACAAAAAATAGCTGTTTTGGCACAATTTTTATTTTTTTATTATTTACAATGTTCATCTGACAGGTTAGATCATGAGCTATTTTTATAGAGCAGGTTGTTTT
Source organism: Bufo bufo (assembly GCF_905171765.1). Lineage (NCBI taxonomy): Eukaryota > Metazoa > Chordata > Amphibia > Anura > Bufonidae > Bufo > Bufo bufo. The sequence goes on along the minus strand of NC_053392.1, from coordinate 496,220,812 downwards.
TACGGATGCGACAATACCAAATATGACTACTTGTTTTGGCTGTTTGTTTCAGTTTTACATAACAAAGCATTTTTGGAAAAAAAAATGATTTTTTTGTGTCTCCACATTCTAAAAGCCGTAGTTTTATTTAGCATCTTATGTAGGGTCGACTGTCTTATGTAGGGTCTCATTTTTTGCGGGATGAGGTGACAGTTTGATTGGTATGATTTTGGTGTGCGTATGACTTTTTGATCGCTTGGTATTACACTGCTTGTGATGTAAGGTGACAAAAAATTGCTTTTTTACACCGTTTTTATTTTTTATTTTTTTTACGGCGTTCACCTGAGGGGTTAACTAATGTGATATTTTTATAGAGCAGGTCGTTATGGACGTGGCAATACCTAATATGGCTACTTTTTTTTATTTATTAAAGTTTTATACACTAATATTTTTGAAACAAAAAAAAATCATGTTTTAGTGTCTTCATAGTCTGAGAGCCATAGTTTTTTTATTTTTTGGGCGATTGTTTTAGGTAGGGGCTCATTTCTTGTGGGATGAGGCGACGGTGGGGAAGCGCCTTTTTGATCGCTTGGCGTTGCACTTTTAGTGATGTAAGGTGACAATTTTTATTTTTTTTGCACAGTTTTTATTTCATTTTTTTGACAGTGTTCACCTGAGGGGTTAGATCATGTGATATTTTTATAGAGCCGGTCTATACGAACGCGGCAATATGTAATATGTCAACTTTTCTTTTCTTTTTTTTATATTTTTTACAGCTTTATTTTGAAAAAGGACGTTTTTATTTTTACTTAAATTTTTTTATTCTAAAAAACAACTTTTTTTTCACTTTATTTTACTTTTTATATTTGTCCCACTTTGGGACTTTTCAGGGTTTTATCCCTGTTTCAATTCAGTACAATACATTCTGTATTGTACTGATTCGAACTGTCAGCCTCTCACACAGTGGATCTCCTGGGCTTCCGTAGGCTGGCAGCTCCGATGCCTGTGTAAGGCATCGGGGCTGCCATGGCAACCATCGATCCCCTGCCCGTGCAGCATGGGGGGGGGCGATGGAGTCAGAGGGAGACCCCTCCCTCTGTATACCCCGCACGTGCCGCGGTCAGCGCTGACCGCTGCACTTAAAAGGGTTAATCTGCCGACATCACCGCACACAGCGATGTCGGCGGATGCAGCAGGGGCCCGGCTATCAGTAACAGCCGGGCCCGTGCTGCGGATCGGGCGGCTGCAGCTCCTGCACCCGCCCGATCCCATCATGTACATGTACGTGAGGATGCGGGAAGGGGTTAAAATAGAAGGGACATTTCCAACCGTGAATTTATAGACTAAGATTTAGGAAAACCCCCAAAATTATATGAACCAAAAATAAGTGTTATATAGGAAGATCAAACGCCTGTTTGAAAAGTAAGGTTTTCAGTGCACGTCTGAATGAGAGAAGACTGGGAATCATTTTCAGGGCCAGAGGTAGGTGGTTCCAAAATCTTGCCCCTTGAGCTGAAAAGGATCTACCTCCACGTCTGATCTTATTAACTTGTGGGATGTTAAAATTCGCAGAGTTACTAGACCTCAATGTCCTCAACGGGGCGTACCTGGTGAATTTACGTCGCAGGTACAAGGGCCCCACACCATGGAATACCCTATGCATGAAGCATCAAATCTTAAACATCACCCGTTGTTTGACGGGGAGCCAGTGCAAGGCATTAAGAGAGGGAGTGATATGCTCTCGGCGGGCAACACCCGTTAGTAGCCTTGCTGCGGCATTCTGCACAAGTTGAAGTATATGCAAGTTCTTCTTAGGGAGTCCCATGTACAAGGCATTACAATAGTCCAACCGACTGCTGATCGCTGCTCCGACCAAGGCTTTCCTGAGGGGGGATTCAATGTATTTTAAGATCCTCCTCAGAAGTTTCAGCTGGTAGTGGCAGGTACTAACCACCTGATTTATCTGAGGAGCCAGGGTTAATCTGGAGTCCAAGACCACTGTCAAGTCCCTGACCTGGATGGCTGTCTCAGGGACAGGTCCAAAAGACAAAGGCCATTGGGGTGCTGACAGTGAAATTTTCTGGTCACTGAATGTAATACATTCAGTTTTGGTGCCATTAAGCTTTAGATAATTGGCACTCATCCAGTGATCGATCTCCAAGACATTATCTCCGGTATTTCTCCTGTGTAACGTTTCAACATCCAAAATACCTGTGACATTCACTGAAATTTTATATTAGCCGCTGCTGACATCAGCGACATTATCTGCGGTATTTCTCCTGTGTAACATGTGCGCATCCCAAAAATATCAGTGACATCCAGTGTACTTTTTCCATGGACGGTGTCCGCTGCGGACAGTGACATTAGCTGCGCTACATCTCCTGTGTAACGTGTGCACATCCAAAAAATATCTGTGACATCCAGTGTACTTTTTCCATAGACGGTGTCCACTGCGGACAGTGACATTACCTGGGGTACATCTCCTGTGTAACATTTCCACATCCAAAATACCTGTGACATTCCCTGTAATTTTATATTAGCCACTGGTGACATCAGCGACTTTATCTGTGGTATTTTTCCTGTGTAACGTTTCCACATCCAAAATAATTGTGACATTCCCTGTAATTTTATATTAGCCGCTGCAGACATCAGCGACATTATCTGCGGTATGTATCCTGTGTAACATGTGCGCATCCCAAAAATATCAGAGACATCCAGTGTACTTTTTCCGTAGACGGTGTCCGCTGCGGACAGTGACATTACCTGGGCTACATCTCCTGTGTAACGTTTCCACATCCAAAATACCTGTGACATTCCCTGTAATTTTATATTAGCCACTGGTGACATCAGCGACATTATCTGCGGAATTTCTCCTGTGTAACGTTTCCACATCCAAAATACCTGTGACATTTCCTGTAATTTTATATTAGCTGCTGCTGACATCAGCGACATTATCTGTGGTATTTCTCCTGTGTAACATGTGCGCATCCCAAAATAAAAATAACTTTTTCCGTAGACGGTATCTGCTGCAGGACAGTGACATTACCTGGGTGTAACGGGGTGCCGAAGGCGCACTCGGTCTCCCATCAGCCGCAGACCTGCTGCTTAGCTTCGGGAGCGAGGATCTGTGTTTGACCTCGTTCCCAGGATGGCTTTGCTAGCTGGGAGGCTCCCTGCTCCTAGGTCTGCCTTGAGCGCCGAGCTGATCACTCTGTGCTCGACTGGTCGGTCTGTCGGTCATGTGACGCTGACCATGTCACATGACCCTCACTATCCGTTCACTATCTGTTATTTGTCTCGTCTATCCTTCCCGCACGTATCCTAAGTTAGGGACTGCTGTCCAGTTGTCCCCTGTCATCAGGACTCGTGAGGCAAGTAGGCAGGGCCAGGGGTGAGGGTGGAGTGCAGTGGTCTCTATCCTCCCCCCTGTGTGTGTGTGTACGTGACTGTTACAGATTAACAGGCCCAATAACCACTGTATAATGAATCCTCTGGTGACCCTTATTGACCATGTCTCTAATCTGACACAGATGGTGCAGGAGCTAGGGGAAAAACGCCGTTCTTTTGAGTTAGGGCAAGGTTCTTTCACTACTCAGGCCTCCATTCCGCATTTTGAGCCCCAGATTAAGCTACCAGAACCCTTTTCTGGAGACCGGAAGAAGTTTCTCTCTTTTAAGGAGAGTTGCAGACTTTACTTCCGTTTGCGCCTCGTGTCCTCTGGCCCCGAGAGTCAATGCGTGGGCATTATCATTTCCCGACTACAGGGTGATCCCCAGAACTGGGCGTTTTCTTTACCTGCTGGCGCCAGTTGTTTAACTTCTGTGGAGGGGTTCTTTCAGGCCCTGGGTACCCTCTATGATGAACCAGACAGGGCTCTGGTAGCCGAGACGGCTCTAAAGGCACTGGTTCAGGGCAATCTACCTGCGGAGGATTATTACACCCAATTCAGAAGGTGGTGTGTCCCCTCAGGATGGAACGAACCAGCCCTGAAGAGTCAGTTTAGGTCAGGTCTGTCTGGATAATTTAAAGGATCTTCTGGTCAGTTTTCAACTTCCAGAGACCTTAGAGGAGATGATGACCCTTGTTGTCCGACTTGACCGACGGGTTAGAGAGAGACGACAGTTCTCTTCCCAGATGGTGGTCCAGCCAGAGGCCTATCCCAGAGACAATGCTGAGGTCTCCACCAAGGAACCCATGCAGGTTGGCATGATCCGAGGGAATCTTCGCCGCAGACGTGGAGAATGCTTTTACTGTGGAGAGCCTGACCATTGGATCAACCAGTGTCCTAAGAAGGTCCTTTCTGTCAAGTCTCCTAAGGCAAGGCAACCTAAAGACCAGGTACACCCTGATTTTTCTAAATGTAAGCTTTTGGTACCCATTACGATTTCTCTGGGGGTAGATAAATGGCGGGTAAGGCCTTTATTGATTCTGGCTCAGTGGCCAGCTTTACTGACTGAGTATGCTGTAAGATTGGGTATTCCAATGTTTGCTTTACCAACTCCTATCCATGTCATGGCTATTGATGCTACTCCTCTTATTGGTGGTACGGTGAGCTCATGTACCTCAGAGATTTCTCTAACCGTGGGTGTGTGCCACTCAGAGAGATGTTCCCTTTTAGTCCTGGAGAACCTACCGGTTGAGGTGGTACTAGGGTTGCCTTGGCTCCGACTACATAACCCCACTATAGATTGGTCCACGGCGGAGTTGGTGAGATGGGGGCCTAAGTGTGACTAGTGCTAGTGCTAGTCTGTCGAACAATTCTTGAGGTTGTATGTTGCTGATAACCAGCAATTATGGGTTACATTTCTTTCACTGGCTGAATTTGCTTTGAATAACCATGTCAATTCTTCTGCTGGGGTTTCACCTTTCTTTTGTAACCATGGTTTCCATCCCCGTTTTCATTCTGGGTCATCCGTCTCCTCCTCTAACCCTGAGGCGGATAGACTCTCCTCTGAACTGTGCACAGTTTGGGCCCGGGTTCAATCAAACTTATAAAAGGCTCAAAACTCTCAGAAACTCAAGGCCGATAGGAGACGTTCAAGGGGGGTGAATTTTCAGGTTGGGGATAAGGTATGGTTGTCCTCCAAGAATCTCTCTCTTAAGGTAGATTCTAAAAAGTTTGCTCCTCGTTTTATTGGACCATATAAGCTCACGGAGGTGATTAACCCAGTATCATTTAGGTTGGAGCAGCCCGAGTCATTCCACATTCATAATGTGTTCCATAAATCTCTACTTAAAAAATATTTTGAACCGGTAGTACCATCGAAAGCCTCGCCTCTGCCGGTTCTTGTTAATGATGCTGTCGAGTATGTGGTGTCTAAAATAGTAGATGTCAGGAAGGTGCGTAATTCCTTGCAGTACCTGATTCACTGGAAGGGGTATGGACCTGAAGAGAGATCTTGGGTACCTGCCAGGGAGGTTCATGCTCCTAGACTTGTTCGAAAATTTCATTTAGAACACCCTGAAAGGCCATCGCCTGAAGTCTTGGGTCCGGTGGCCCCTCGTAAAAGAGGGGGTACTGTAACGGGGTGCCGAAGGCACACTCGGTCTCCCATCAGCCGCAGACCTGCTGCTTAGCTTCGGGAGCGAGGATCTGTGTTTGACCTCGTTCCCAGGGCGGCTTTGCTAGCTGGGAGGCTCCCTGCTCCTAGGTCTGCCTTGAGCGTCGAGCTGATCACTCGGTGCTCGACTGGTCGGTCTGTCGGTCATGTGACACTGGCCACGTCATATGACCCTCACTCCCCACTATAAATACAGGCAGCCTGCTGGCCACAGGTTGCCTGTTAATTTAGGTTCCTGGCATTTGTTGGATACCTGTATACTTACCTGATCCTGTTCCCTGACGATCCTTTGCCTGCTCCTCCTGTACTGCGCATCCCTCCTGGTATTTTGACCTCGGCTTCCACCTGACTATTCTTTGCGGACTCCTTTGGTACTACTCGACTCTCCTGGTATTTATGACCCCGGCTTCTCCTGACCATTCTTTGCTTATCCCTCTGTACTGCGTTGGTCCTCTTGGTTTTGACCCGGTCCGTTCACTATCCGTTATTTGTCTTGTCTGTCCTTCCCGCACGTATCCTAAGTTAGGGACTGCCGTCCAGTTGTCCCCTGTCATCAGGACTCGTGAGGCAAGTAGGCAGGGCCAGGGGTGAGGGTGGAGCTCAGTGGTCACTATCCTCCCCCCTGTGTGTGTGTGTACGTGGCCGTTACACTGGGGTACATCTCCTGTGTAACATTTCCACATCCAAAATACCTGTAACATTCCCTGTAATTTTATATTAGCCGCTGATTACATCAGCGACATTATCTGCGTTATTACTCCTGTGTCACATTTCCAAATCCCAAAAATACCTGTGACATTCCCTGTAATTTTATATTAGCCTCTGCTGACATCAGCAACATTATCTGCGGTATTTTTCCTGTGTAACATGTGCGCATCCCAAAAATATCAGTGACATCCAGTGTACTTTTTCCATAGACGGTGTCCGCTGCGGACAGTGACATTAGCTTCGCTTCCCATGATCTATTTATCCCCAGGACTGTGACTGTGACGAGGGGACATCCTCTGCGTCTGGAGGAAAGAAGGTTTGTACACAAACATAGAAAAGGAGTCTTTACGGTAAGAGCAGTTAGACTATGGAACTCTCTGCCTGAGGAGGTGGTGATGGTGAGTACAATAAAGGAATTCAAGAGGGGCCTGGATGTACTTCTGGAGCGTAATAATATTACAGGCTATAGCTACTAGAGAGGGGTCGTTAATCCAGGGAGTTATTCTGATTGCCTGATTGGAGTCGGAAAGGAATTTTTATTCCCCTAAAGTGGGTAAAATTGGCTTCTACCTCACAGGGTTTTTTTTTTTGCCTTCCTCTGGATCAACTTGCAGGATAACAGGCCGAACTGGATGGACAAATGTCTTTTTTCGGCTTTATGTACTATGTTACTATGTTACTATGTTACATCTCCTGTGTAACATTTCCACATCCAAAATACCTGTGACAGGGGGGAGCGGCATGACGTAAGCACGTAGGCATGCCGCGGCTCCTCCCCCCCTACTCCTTACCCGGCTCCCGGCGATATGATGTGAACGTTGGATGCTGACATCGCTGTTTCATCCCTGCCTTGCGCCGGCATCTCTCTCCTGGCTGCCTGCTGCCCCAGCTCCGATTCTGTGCCGGCACTCCTCGTGTCCCTGTTGACCCGCTGCTTCTGCTTCGGCCCTGTGTTGGTGATTTTCCCCACCCCACCCGACCGTGACCACAACGTATAGGAGGAGGGAAGGAAGTCCTGGGGTGCATTTTCGTCCTGCGGAGATCCTCCGAGAAATAAGGAAGAGGTTGGTGGTCCCAAAGGGGTTTCAATGCTTGTGAGATGCGTGGCTGAGGGGGGTGGAGCAGAGCAGCACGGAGTGGAACGGAGTGACAGGTCTCGTGCATCTGAGGATAGAGGCATCGCTTGAATTTCTGCCTCTTTTACCATATGTGGTGTCTGGCAGGGTGGTGGTGACCGCTCTGGGACTAGGTGTCCCTGTATCCTCTTATCCCTGCATCTGTTGAGGTTAGCACTGATATTGGTGCGTTCTGATTGTGGTGCCTGTTTGAAGCACATGGAATATGAGAACAAGCTTTACCCGAATACTATGACATCTTCCCTGGTGAATGAAACTTTTTTTACTCTATGCAGTACTTTAGGGGTGCATAAGTTTGTGGGACTGTCTCCATTGTAACATCCGCAACAGGGGTACCACCAGTGAAGCTCCGGGTGGCTGTCTGTCTCTGATTGGTCTAGACACGTTTCCCTCTGAGTCCTTGAGGATCTGGACTGGGCTGGAGCCTCGTGGATTGCAACAGATGTGAGAGAGAGAGCGCCTTGAGAGACGACCCTTAAGTATTGATAGATTGGAACCCTCCTGGAAAATTAACATCTTCTAACACCTCTGATTGTCTGTGGGATTTTCATTGACTAATTCTATGTAACTAGCCAGGATGAGATTCGAGATTCCACCACCCCCCGCCCCCCCCCCCCCCCCACGCGCGCTGTGGAGATCGGCAGTGACACTGCGTGGTGTCCTATGAGCCTTTTGTGTGTCCACAAGGAACATGTAACTGCTGGTTGTGGGTATACAAGTTTGACAGATTGTGATGCGTGCTGGTCTGCGGCTCTGCCTGACGTGCGGGGAGAAGAATTTCTTTGGAATTGTATGTCTGTCTTCTGTCTCTCAGGCTGACATTTCTGACTTGGATGAGTCAGGAAAAGTGTGGACTTATCACATCTGACTCCAACTCGGCCGCAGAGATAAAATTTAGACTACGGATTATTATTGCTATGTAGAAAGATACCGCTGTTGAATTTATAACTGTTCTCTCTCTCCCAAAAATAGGAAGTCTCTGGGTGTAAGTGGAAGTAGTCCAATCTCAAAAATTGACAAATTTTTTAAATCACCACAATATAAAACTAGGACAAATCAGAAGGGTAATAAAGAAAATAAAGCTGACCTGATAGACCCACAAAATATAGAGGAAGGTAGTGATAGAGAAGAAGGGAGGGGCGATAAGAACACTTCAATGGAGGAGAGAATAGAAACGGTGGATAAGAAGTTGACAGATATCCTGAATGCTGTACAGCAATCAAATCTGGCATTGGGAGATCTGTCTGCAAAAATGTCTATAGTACAGTACAAGTAGACTTGTCTTTGATTAAAGACGAGATGAATAAAGTACGTGAGAAAGTCAAGGATCTTCAGGTGACTACAAGGGACTTAAAAGAGGAGGTGGGTGGGATTAAGAATAGAGTAGCGGTGATGGAAACAGAAAAGAAAGCACTACAGGAAAGAGTTACTGAAATGGAGGATAGATCCCGCAGGGCAAACATACGCTTGGTGGGGTTTCCTGAAGGGGTGGAAAAAGAAGACCCCAGTGGGTTCATTCAGCAATGGTTACTAGAAGTGTTCGGTGCGGATCAATTCTCTATATGGTTTTCGGTGGAGGGGGCTCAGCGGATACCAACTAAACAATTACCGGTTGGGAGCCCGCCAAGAGCAATCTTAGCTAAAATGATAAATGCCCGGGATAGGGATATTATTATGAAAAATAAAAGAAATCTCCCTCTTTTAGAATTTAACGGAAGGAAAATAGAAATGTACCCGGATTATTCGAGGGCAACCCAAGCTAAACGTTGAGAATTCAGAGAGGTTAAGAAGAGAATGGCAGTAGCTAAGATTAAATATTCTTTATTTTATCCCACTAAACAGAGTGATCTATCAGGAGCAAGCATACTTCTTCACCCAACCAGAGGAGGTTCGAAAGTGGTTGGATGGTAGGGGGATTGGTTCTTGAGTTTATAATAATGCTATAAGTAAGATTATCTGTATTGGGGCCGGGTGGGGAGCTGGGAGGGAAGGGTGAATGTGTAAGAGGTTAGCTAACTGTTCGGTTCGTCTGACCAGGATGGGGAAGGGAGGGGAGAATGGGATGGGTGGGTAATTTGGCGGTGGGATGGGGCGGGTGGAAGGATCGGGTCTTGGTGGACACTATGGCGGGGTGGTCTCTCCCCCCTCCCCCCCTGTGGTGGGGTGGCAGCGGTTGCAGTCTTGAGTGCAGGGATACATGAATAGAATATTTACGTGGAATATACGGGGGATGGCCGAGAGAGCAAAACGGGTAGTTGTGTTTGATGTAGTTGCGAGACATCTTCCTGTGATCATATGTCTTCTTGAAACACATTTTACTTACGAGAATATCAGTATTGCAAAAAGGAAATGGGGAAAATATGACTACCATGCTTGATGCTCAGCCTACTCCCAAGGTGTTACTATACTCCAATTGCCCATAGAATTGATAGAGAAGGTAGATTTGTTTTCTCGTAATGTCAGCTAAATGGTATTGTTTGCATATTGACGTTTGTGTATGTTCCTCCACCTTTTTCTATGTCTGTTATGTCATACCTGGCGGACTTTATTGGCTCCAGAGCAAGGTGCCAGGTTCTGGTAACCGGGGACTTTAATGATGTAATGACCCTGGAGGAAGATAGATTCTCCAGGGATCATGTGTATAAATCAATTGAAGATAAATCAACACCGCTGAGAAGGGTCTGCTGGGAAATGGCATTGACAGGCATTTGGCGATATCTGTACGGAGAAAAAAGAGCATTTTCTTGTTTTAGTCGTGCAAATACAGTGATGTCTAGAATAGACCTAGCTTTAGCTAATCCCGATCTTGTAGATATGGTAACAAAAATGAAGTATGAAATACATACGATCTCCGATCATTCTCCAATAGTGGTAACGATTAAAATGGGGCATGGCAAGAAGAAAACGAGAAGCTTCAGACTAAATCCCCATTGGATTAAGTTGGTTAAGGAGCAGGAAAATATAACAAATGAAATCCGGGAATTTGGGCTATTAAATGCTCCGTCAGCACCTATGCAGTTTGTATGGGACTCTTTTAAAGCAATCCTGCGTGGAG